>NC_053500.1:75725203-76082703 GCF_905171775.1 Rana temporaria | reverse complement strand
GGCTGCATTGATGGGCACTGCACTGGTGAGGCTGCACTGATGGGCACTTTCTGCACTGGTGAGGCTGCATTAAGGGCACTAATCAGGCTGCGTTGATAGGCACTGATGAGGCTGCATTAATAAGCATTGATCAGGCTGCACTGATGCCTGGGCACTCTCTGCACTGGTGAGGTGGCAATAATCATGCTGCATTGATGGGCACTGATGAGGCTGCATTGATGGGCACTGGTGAGGCTGCATTCATGGGCACTGATGATGGTGAGGTGATTTGGTGGTTTAACCACTTTAGCCCCGGAAGGATTTATCCATTTCCTGACCTGGCTATTTTTTGGGATACGGCACTGCGTCGCTTTAACTGACAATTGATGTTTGATGTTGTACCCAAACAAAATTGACGTCTTTTTTTTCCCCACAAATGGTGCTCTCTTTTGGTGGTATTTGGTCACAGTTTTTATTTTATGCTCTATAAACAAAAAAGAGAGACATTTTGAAAAAAAAAAAACCAATATTTTTAACTTTTTGCTATAATAAATATCCCCCAAAAATATATATTTCTTCATCAGTCTAGGCCAATTCTATATTTTTTTTCTTTTTTTTTTTTTTTACATATTTTTGGTATAAAAAAAAAAAAAAAAAAAAATCGCAATAATCGTGTATTGATTGGTTTGTGCAAAAGTTATAGCATCTACAAAATGGGTAATAGATTTGACATATTTTTATTATTTTAATTTTTTTTCTAGTAATACCAGTGATCAGCGATTTTTAGCAGGATTGCGACATTGGGACTTTTTAAATTATACAGCGATCAGAGCTAAAAATACCCACTGATTTTTGTATAAATGTCACTGGCAGGGAAGAGGTTAAGACTAGGGGGCATTCAAGGGGTTAAGTGTTCCCTAGGGTCGCCGGTGGATATCGCAGGCGCTGGCCACGCGCATCAGCTCCAGCACCGCGCCGGGGAGCCAACCTGCTGCCGTATAACGACGGCGGCTGATCGGCAAGGTGTTAATGGGCCACTTGACTGGACTTGCCCCCCAGGCTTAAGGCTGCCAGCCCTCCCCTGCCCACCTGAACCGAAAGGGAAAAGCTATTGATGGTTATCCCTTGTTTTGCTGTACCTGATACTGGGGAGCAACACTTATCGCTATTGAGAACATTAGTGGTAGCAACTTAAAACTTGCTGGACTTATACTCTCTGAAACTATCAACGACCTACAGTGGGTGGTCGTGTAGTTTCACAGATGCAATCTACATCCCATATTCCTATCCCCTCTCCAATTCTACCTTATCCATCATCCCACAACCCATTCCTCCCCTCCTTCCCCCCATTTTCGGGTTTCATTTCCTTATCTGCACTCCCTTTTGAGTCTTGCTATTCTTTCCCTTCCCCTGGATTCCTGTCCTACAGTTTTATAGTTTTATGGTTTTATAGCTCACTCCAAGATGGCTTGGATGACAAAACTTAAAATAAACAAATTGTATTCTTATTGTATAAACACTCTTGTGTTAGCTTAGGCTATCAGAAGTTATGAGAAGTAACCTCTACCTACATGGAGGTTCCTTCCCTTTCCTCCACCTCACCTTTCTTGAATTAAAGAGTGATGTGCCAAGGCAGAACCACATGCCACTCATAGCGAACTTGCCCTTAGCGGAATGCTGCTGGTCCCCACAACCAGCTCTGGTTTACTTAACTTAGATGCTTATGTTGCTGACATCCTACCTACTGGATGCAGGCAGACAAGCAGTGGAGGTCATTACCTCTGTTCTTGATACTACTTTTCTTTTCTCTCTTCAGGAAAGGGTTTCTGTTACGTACCTGACTAAAGGCTGAAGTGACAAGAGGTCTTCCATTGGGGCTGAGTGCAGAGTACCCCTGAGGGTGGTGACAGAGGGTTCTGTGCCCAAAGATGCACGGGTTGCCTGAAGTTGAAGCTGCCTGATGATTCCAGATGTGAGGACACCCAAGAGCAGAAAAGTAGTCATAGCAGATGATTCTCTGGAGGTGCTGGCGGATCTTGAGAGATGGGTAAGGCAGGAAGCAAGGTCAAAAGCTAGGCCAGGGGTCAAACACAGAAAGTCAGTCAAGAGCAGAGACAGAAGCATGGTTAAGATCAAGCAAGGGTCAAACACAATATGTCAATCAGGAACAAGGCAGAAGCAGGTCTGTGGCATAAGCCGGGTTCAGAGCCAGGAGAGGAGCCAGAGCAGGTCAGGGGAAAGCCAAGTCAGTAACATGTGATCAAGCAGAAGCACAAGGTACAGGAACACAGGATACAAGGCTGACGATAATCCAGAAATTTATGAGAGGAACTGCTGTCCTTATATAGGTTGACGCTGGCAATTAGCACTCTTTGTGAAAGAAACAATCAGCACCACAATATTAATACATTTCTCTTATAATACTGTAAATTTTAAAAAATCAAAATTAAAATATATCCCTCTGAATGTTTACACAGCTGCTGAACCCTTACAGCAGGGATAAACAATTAGCGGACCTCCAGCTGTTGCAGAACTACAACTTCCATGAGGCATAGCGAGACTCTGACAGCCACAAGCATGACAGCCAGAGGCATGATGGAACTTTTGCAACAGCTGGAGGTCCGCTAATTGCATATCCCTGTCTTATAGTGATACACCGTACCTGTTATAATATTGATTTGTGAAAATAGTGCAGCGCTGCATATCTATAAATATTATATAAACAAATGATTCTACATTGCATAAAACAATATCTAAAAAATAAAAAAACAGTTCATGTGTAGACTTCAAAAAGCTTCTACCGCTGCGTGAAACCATGCTTAAATAAATTCAATATTTAGTGCACACCACCACCTGCTAAAATGCCTGCTCATCTCAAGGATGAGTATAAAACTCATAGACAGATCACTCCTCATGTCCACTACGATCAATCCACTTTAACAATGGTAATGCTTCCTACAGTCCCCAGACTGCACCTGTTTGAATAGTCTCCAAAACACCTTCCTCCACTCGCTTTTCAATGATCACTTCCTCTTATTTTTCCAGGGGTTAAAGACATGAAATAAAAAACATGTACCATAGTGTTCTCTGTTTTTAATTTATTAAAAAAAGCCCCCATATAAAATTACACTTACAAGAAGAAACAATAAAACGGCATGTATAAAATCAATAGCTCATTTACTTCAGATCTACACTCATGGTGCCACGCCTGACATTACAGAAAATCGACTCCTCCCCTCTAAACGCATGTTGACCTCTCATTGATCTTCATCAGTATATGGGTGGGTCGAATTAGAAGAAACCTTATATACCTAACTGTTGCCTAGGGAACCCTTCAGGCTTCACCATGGCCATCCGTGGTCTGTGAGGACACTCCCTCTTCCTGTGTATTACGGAGCTCATATTCATTGAGCTTGAGAGTGTGTCACCCGTGTCTGCATATCTGCAGGTTGCTCTCATTTAATCACACCACTGACCTCCGTGGTAATGTCCTGTTACAATCTAATCTCCACATAAATGCACAATGTAATTAAAAATATTAGTTTTGAGAATTAATATATGAACAATAATCGCTTATGTAGAAAAATATATCCACTCTACAACTTTAAACCAATTTCATGATCATACATAACTCTCTAAACATGTTAAAATCAATATTAATAATCTACTGTGCGTTTATTATGCAACCCCATTTAACCATTATAGATTAAACTATTTAGATCGAAATCTATGTTGAGCCCCCTAGGCGCTAAAACCTGGGTCTCATATATCCAGGCAGACTCTCACTGGGTCAATTGTCATAAAATTGCCCCTCCTCCAATGATGCTTGACCTTTTCAATCGCCCAAAATTTTTGTTGTTTGGGATTCCTATCATGAATCTCTCTAAAGTGCTTAGATAATATTCCTTTCATCCTTTTTGAATATTGTTGATGTGCTCACGCATTCTCACCAATAGAGGTCTGGATGTTCCGACCAACATATTGGAGTTTGCAGGAACACTCTAACATGTAGACCACCCCCTCTGAAGGGCAGGTTATAAAATCTTTCATTTTATCAGTTCTCCCTGACGCTGTGGCTATAAATTCACTTTTTTTCTTTACGTTACTCCGCTGTCATAGTCCTGCACTCTTCTGCAAGCGTAAAAGACTCTTAGAAAGGGAGTCAAGGTACCTGTTTGGTTGTTTTTATTGGGGGGGTCCAACACTCCTGGCGCAAAAATATCTTTCAAGTTAGGTGCCTTTTTGTATACAAATAAGGGGCATCCGTGGAGAACACCTCCTAGTATTTTATCTCACAATAATACGTTCCAGTGTCTTTTAATTATATTCTGGATCTTCTGAATATTGTAACTTAACACCATCCTATATTCCTCTCTTTCCTTCCTTTTTGCCTTTTCTTTAGCTCTCTGAAGCTCCACACTCGCTCTTTCCCATATATCTCTGAGCACCAAACTATGTACCAAGTCTTTCTCAGAAGCATCACTGAAGCCCCTTGCCTGCCGCAAAGGCATGTATTCGGTCAACGACCTTGTGACATAGGCGCTGTCAGAGAATATGGTTAAAGGACCTGAACTGAAATGCGTGATGGCCTCTCTCACTGTCTCCAGTTCAGCTCTTTGGGCAGAAAATCTTCAAGGGCATTTGGTCATGATTTTCTCCTTGGTCTGGGGGCACTTCCTCCATCCCAATACCTTGATCCAGCACCTCCTGTGTTCTGGTCCGATGTACCACCCCACAGTCATGCTGCTCCCCCTCACACTGCATCAATTGTGGGAGAGTGTATGTGGCATTGTGGGTCACTGTAAGGTTTCTGAGTCTTAGATCCATTAGCCATCTGGCTACCCTTGCCGCGTACACACGATCGGTTTGTCTGATGAAAACAGTCTGATGGACCATTGTCATCAGACCAAACCGATCGTGTGTGGGCCCCATCGGTTATTTATCCATCGGTTAAAAAAATTGGAACTTGTTTCAAAATGATCTTAACGATCGTCTGTAGGCACGTCCATCGGTTAAAAATCCACGCATGCTCAGACTAAATTAGGGGACGGGAGCGCTCGTTCTGGTAAAACTAGCGTTCGTTATGGAAATGGCACATTCTACATTTTGAAAATGAGTGCCTTGTTTATTGCAGCGCATTTTTTTTTCATTCTATTGCTAGAATAAAGACGTTGTTTTGCTGATGGTATTTAGACAGAGTTCTCCCATACTGACTTATTTTATTTTTTGCTTGTGATCTCATGAATAATCCTTTTTTTTTTTTTTTTTTTAAAGCCAGATCTCCAAAAGATTTTTTTGTACTCCACATTTTTTTTTTTTTTTTTTTTTTTTTTTAATTATCATAACAACATTATTTATTTATCCCCCCCCCCCCTCAAGGAGGTTGTGTCCTTTGTCAATTACACATTGTATTTCTAAAAAGTTTTATGGCTATTCACCAGAAAAACACATAGACAAGTATTTAACTTAAATTAAATCTCCATTTATTCTGGACCAAAAAAAATAACATGAAGGGCAACAATTGAGCAATCAGCCAAATATATGCAGACTTTGGACCCCAAAGGCAGATTTCACCATGATAAACAACAAAATCAATAACATGAGGAGTCCCTCTAATTGGGATCCCAATCTTGTCCCCAAATCCCAGATCCCAGAAATCAGAAGCAGCAGCAGATGTCATACATGACCCCAAGCTGTGGTACTACAACAATCTCAGTTTTCTGGCAGATCAGCTTGAAGCCTTCCTTCCACGGCTCCCTGCAGCGTTCCTTCCACGGCTCCCTCCACGGCCCCTTGCAGGTGATGAGAATGTGGCAGCAGGAGGAGGAGGAGACTGGGCCAGGTCACTGAGGTGTGTGGTCTCAGTCAGCAGGCCCCTTCTTCCCCTCTTAATCACAGAAGCAAAGAGATCCTCTGCCAGTGCCCATTGTCCCTCCTGCATTCTCTGCAGCTGGTCAGTAAGGTAGGTGCTGTAGCTCTCTACAGGGTTAAGGGGGGCTTTCATAATTGCAGCTGCCTCCCTAATGACCTGCAGAGACTGCTCCTCCAGCTGTGAAATGTGCCTCAGTCTTTTTGGGCGCATCTGGAGGGGAGGCACCTGTGATTCAGTGCTGCCACTGGGCCTGGACACCTGCTGACTGCCACATGACCCAGCCTCCTCCTGTCTGCCACTCACCCCTTTCTCCTCCTGGCTGTCACATTCCGGAGCCTCCTCCTCCTCTTGGCTGAGCTCTTCCTGTGTATAAAAAAGGGACATGGTTTTATTTTTTACTTCATCAATCACACACATTTTAAGCTCATGACTGTTGCAATTTTTTTTTTCTTTGTAAATTGAACAGACTCTCATTCTGACCCCTGCAGTTGGCATCCCTGTCACAATAATTTCTGCCCACGACTTTTTTTTTGTTTTAAAGCTTTCATTTTGGTTCAAAAAACATCTTGTTAAACCAACAATAATTTGAGGCCAAGAAATACTGTATGTTGTAAACTACTATACCTGATGGAAGATGTTGAGATCTGGCTCTTCAATCTCAGCCAGCTCCTCGGCACCCTCTGCAGGGGTGGGGGGAACAGTGGAAGGAACTCTGGAGGGAAGGGTGGAAGGAAGACTGGAAAGTGATTCTCTGGCCTTGATTTGATCATCCAGAAAACTGAGGTGTTTATAGTACCACAGCTTTGGCTCCTGTACTTCGTCTGCTGCTGCTCCTGACCTCTGAGAAGCACGGACCTCTTTAAATCGCTTCTTGTAAGCATTCCTGATGTTATTGATTGTGTTGCTTATCATGGTGGAATCTATCTCTGGGATCCATGGGCCAGATCCACAAATATCCTGCGTAACTTAAATCTTCCGATTTAAGTTACACCGCCGCAAAATTTCTACCTAAGTGCCCGATCCACAAAGCACTTACCTTGAAATTTGCGGCGGTGTAACTTAAATGTGTCCGGCGCAAGGCGTGCCGAATTTAATGGGGCGAGTCCCATTTAAATTAGGCGCGCTCCCGCGCCGGACGTACTGCGCATGCTCCGTCGGGTAACAGATGTCGCTCCGAAGTCATTTGCTTAGACGTTAACGTAAATGGCGTCCAGCGCCATTCACGGATGTCTTACGCAAACGACGTAGAGTTTAAAATTTCGACGCGGGAACGACGGCCATACTTAATAGGGCTTAGTCAAATAGGACTTAGCCCTATTTTTACACGGCGTAACTCGACGTAAACGACGTAGATTTAGCGCGACGGGCCCATCGGAACGTTCGTGGATCGCCGTAAGTGTTCATTTGCATATTCTAGACTGGCCGCAATGGCCTCGCCACCTAGCGGCTGGCCTAGAATTGAATCCTTAAGATCCGACAGTGTAATTCAATTACACATGTCGGATCTTCTGCCTATCTATGGTAAACTGATTCTGTGGATCAGTTCCATAGATAGAAACATAACCTTTTTATTAGGGTCTCACACAAAGGATACTTTGGGGTGCCTCCATGTGTGTCACTTTGACAAAAAGCATCATTATTCCAGCTTGTGGAAACTCCGGAAAAAAAAAGATGATGATTTTAGGAATGATCCCAAACAGACAATTGTACCCCACTTCCAAATAATGTTTTCTATTTTTGACCTACAATATCTGTGTGCTGAGTATACCTTTTGTTTGATTTTATTAGGGGATAGAAGAATGGGAGGACATCATTCGGAGGAGGCAAGGAAGCACAGACATGAAAAAAAACACCAACCTCAGCATGTGGAGGAGGTAGGTGTGGAAGAAGGAGAGGTTAAAGAAGGAGAGGTGGAAGAAGGAGGTGTGGAAGAAGGAGAGGTGGAAGAAGGAGAGGTGGAAGAAGGGGAGGTGGAGATTATCAGCACAACAGGTCAGTGTCTGTCACCACAGCTTCAGGTAAAGAGATGTAGGCCTGCATATTTCTAATAAACCCTTTTTTTTGTTTTTAGGGTAAGAACATGGTGGTGTCACAGCATCTGCTAGGACACCTTTCTCCAGTGCTAGTGCAAAAATCGTGATATAAGAAATAATGGAATGCAGTAGTGAAATGGACATTATGAGGAATAGGATGAATGTCATTGAACAAAAATATAAAAACATCATTGACATGGGGCGTATAGTAGACTGACCCCCCCCCCCCCCCCAAACATTTTTCTAGGATGTGTTTTACGCCAATTTTTACATTGGATCATCCACAAGACAAAATTTGAAGATGCACGCAGTGTGTCAACATGTGCTATCTGCCATCACAGGATATCTATGTCTGTGCTTTGTGGGTGCAACCCCTTCCTCGCTACTCAAGTAGGTGAGAGGAAGGGTTTGCACCCCCAAAACCCATTGATCCCCCATGATGGCAGATAGCACATGTTGACATTTGGCATGGGATCAGGATACAAATCCCCATTTTGCTGCTCAAAATGTGTGCATCATGTGACATCACCCCATCACATGTGTTTATAATAAGGTTGAACTTTGTAAGTTCCATTGTTTGTAGATATTTGCTTTTTTTTTTAAAAAAAAGCCTGGTTTTAGGCCCAAAAAAAATATCTATTTTTCTACCTGAAAATTTTAAAAACGCACAAGTTGTGCACAGAATAAACCCCCCCCAAAAAAAAGAGTTTTCTACCAGAAAATTTTAAAATCGCACAAGTTATGCACAGAATAAAACCCCAAAAAAAAAAAAATTTGTGTGGCTTCTTCTTTCTATGCTCAATAGCAGTTTGTACATTTAAAAAGTGAGTGATTTCTGTGACTACAGGTGCAATAGGAGAACCAGGGAGACAGATAAAAGAAACATAAGCAAGGATGACAAAACTGTAATTTCAAAGATCAAATTTTGTGTTTATTTTTTTGTTTTAGTATTTTTTTTTTAAATAAATATGCTCTGGCATAGCGATGGCCCCCCTACCCGTGAAGTACTCCACATATCTCGGGCATCTTGAGCAGTTCGGGTGGCCAAGCCAGTACGGCCAGTGTCCAGGCCAGTTACTCGTGGCAAGTTTAAAGCAACGTTGCTTCATGGAGAGAGAAGTCTACGTGTGTGGGAGAGCCAGCAACGTGCAGTTGGGAGAGCACCGTTTCCGTTAGCAACCGGAGAAAATGTGTCAATGGGAAGGAGGAGCTACAGGGAAGAGGTATATCACCATCCCCATAAAGATGCAAGTGAAATTCTGCGTATTGGGAGAGTGCCATCTCCCTTAGCAACAGGAGAAAGTCGCCAAACACCATGCCTGGAATCACTCAGTGTTGCTGAAAGTGAGAGGATGAGTGTGACACATGCGATTTGCAGTGCTCAGGGGAAGCCGCAAGTTCTGTCAGATGTTTAGATGCGGCATGTCTAGAAATAACTGAGATGTTGTTGGAATTGGTGAAAATCTTTCCAATGTACACCTGCATGTATCCACAGCAGAGGGGCGACATGGTACTACGCAGTACCAATCGGTGGACACAGGTGGTACCGGCGATGTTAAGTAATGTTGATGAAAATTGGTTGCTGTACTGTTGGTTAATTTTGTGGAAAGTTGTCTCACAGTTCTCTTCGAGAGTGCTTCCAGCGGCGGTTGTGTGCAGAAGGCGCTCAGGGGAATTGTTAGAAGAATCAGAAATAGACATAGTGGAAGTCTCTCTGTTTGCTGATGTGATGGGGTGTATTCCTGCTGGTGCCGTCCAAGGTACGGCTGAGCAGTGGTTGGTACATGGCGCGCGTACTGTCCCACCCTCTAGACCTCATGTAAAGGAAGGGCTCGGAATGGACGTGGCAGTAGTGGGAATTCGGTCCATCACTCGCAGAGAGGTGCAGTTTGAGGTACCCGGAGACACTTTGACAGGAAATAACAGTAATGGTAACTGTAACGAAAAAGTGTATGAGAAGCACTGTAGAGAGGTATTGGTTGAGGTACCAAGGGACACAGAAATGGTAAAGAGATTGGTGTGGGAAAATGTGCGTTGGTAGGACAATTACTATTGGAGTGTTGGACAACAGGGGGCGATGTGAAACTGCAGGACTGTCCCATAGGGAGTAACTGTTTGCCTGTAGGTGGTCCCTCCATAGACACTGTCCTAGAAAACAAGGGGACAAGAGGTCCCAATGACAATGTTGAGTTGAATAACCTCTTGTGGAATACATTTTGGCCTAAATGTATAACAAAAATGTAGTTATTTTTTTTTTATATAACAAAAAGTAGAAAATATAATTTTATTTCAAAACTTTTGGTCTTTTTTTATTTATATCACAAAAAATAAAAATCCCAGAGATAATTAAATACCATTTGTGGGAAAAAAATTACGTACATTTTGTTTGGGTACAGCATAGCATGACCGCACAAGTATCACTTAAAGTAGTGCAGTGCCAAATTGCAAAAAGTACTCTGTTCATTAAGGGGCAAATCCTTCCAGGCTGAAGTGGTTAATAAAACATCTTTATGATATTTGTAAATAACTTTGAAATATTTTTTACCAGAATAATAATTTTTGTGTTATTCTGAATGAGACAAAATATAGATTAAATATATATACATTTTTATCTACTACCTACTACTAGGAAAAGTAAAAATTTCTCCCCATAGGCAGTCTTTCTGGAGGGCCAGTTTGGTTGCTTTTCTGAGAGCACATGGAGTATCGATACTTGCTGAGGATATGCTGCATGAGAATTGGGGGCTATAATAATTTGGACACCACATAGAAGATAAATTCATTTTGTGAATCAATGCCAATCATAACTACCTACAGCTGCTATTATGCTTTTAACTGAAAATGTTTGGCCCTGGAATCTTGCTGCTGCTTTTTAACCTAGGACACACTGGGCTAGATTCACGTAACGCGGCGTATTTTTGAGCGGGCGTAGCGCATCTCATATGCGCTACGCCGACGTAACATAGAGAGGCAAGTACAGTATTCACAAAGCACTTGCTCCCTAAGTTACGGCGACGTAGCGTAAATGGGCCGGCGTAAGCCAGCCTAATTTAAAGTAGGCAGGTAGTGGGCGTGCTGTATTAAAATTAACCGTGACCCATGTAAATGAAGGGCTGATCGAACGGCGAATGCATGCGCATGCTCAGAATCACGTCACATATCCTCCCTAAGATACGACGGCTCAATGCGTACGACGTGAACGTAACCTACGCCCAGCCCCATTCACGTACGACTTACGTAAACGACGTAAAATACGACGCTGTTCCCGCGCCCATACCTTAACATGACATACCCCTGCTTTAGGTGGGATAACTTTACACCGGACGTACGCCTTACATAAACGGCGTAGCTTACTGCGACAGGCACAAGTACGTTCGTGAATCGGCGTATCTAGGTCATTTACATATTCGACGTGTAAATCAATGGAAGCGCCCCTAGCGGCCAGCGTAAATATGCACCCAAGATACGACGGCGTAGGAGACTTACATCGGTCGGATGGAGCCAGAATTCATGCGTATCTGGTTTCAAGAATACGGCGCATAGATACGACGGCACATTCATGGACTTACGCTGCGTATAAGAAGATACGTCGGCGTAAGTCCTACCTGAATCTGGCCCATCTTGTTTGTTGTCCTCTGTTATTTAGACTTTTTTTCTACCCGTGTATTTTTTTAATTATCATCATAGTTTCTCACAGACATCTATTACTGAATACATTTGCAGAGTGTTGACAGCTTTATGATTATTATTATAATATTATATTATATCATAAACAAAGCACACAGCAGCCTTCAGATACCACGTGCAGCATTGGACATCAGAATACAGTACTTGCTCTGAGCAGCCAATTAATGTTTCATAATGGCTGCTGTCATCCAATCACCTATTTTGTTCCACCCATGTGTCATGTAGGTAGCAATGCATGCTATTTTTAATTGAGGATAATATACCGCCTTAGTCAATATCATTTGTGACCGTCTTAGTGACCTGTTATTTATTTCATGTGAATTTGTAAAAAATGTTTTAAGAACTATCCAATTCTCAGTTGCCCATCTGTTTTATACATCTATGAACATATTTTAGCTGAGTGTTTTTTTTTCTGCATGTCAGTGTTTTCTGCAAAGCCACTTAAAATTTTAACACGAGTTTAAATATGTACAGTACCAGGCAGTTCATCTGCTCTATCAGATGTTCGCATTCATGAACACATTACAAAGATCAGTGCACCAAGACAGCAAATCATTTGACTATGTAATGTCAGAGAAAGCAGTGAAGCATTCTGAAATGATTTAACTGCTTGCCCACTGCCCACCCTCGTTTTACGGCGGCAAGTCGGCTCCCCTGCGCGATAGCCCGTAGCTCTACGTCAGCTCTCGCGCAGGCCACTAGGGGCGCGCGCCCCCGACTCCCGTGCGCGTGCCCGGCGGGTGCGATCGCCGCCGGGCACACACGATTGCTCGTTACAGAGCGGGGACCGGGAGCTGTGTGTGTAAACACACAGCTCCCGGTCCTGTCAGGGGGGGAAATGCTGATCCTCTGTTCATACAATGTATGAACAGAAGATCAGTGATTTCCCCTAGTGAGGCCACCCCCCCCCCTACAGTTAGAACACACCCAGGGAACATACTTAACCCCTTCCCCGTCCCCTAGTGTTAACCCCTTCACTGCCAGTGGCATTTTTATAGTAATCCAATGCATTTTTATAGCACTAATCGCTATGAAAATGCCAATGGTTCCAAAAATGTGTCAAAAGTGTCCGAAGTGTCTGCCATAATGTCGCAGTACCGAAAAAAAGCGCTGATCGCCGCCATTACTAGTAAAAAAAAATATTAATAAAAATGCCATAAAAATACCCCCTATTTTGTAAACGCTATAACTTTTGTGCAAACCAATCAATAAACGCTTATTGCGATTTTTTTTTACGAAAAATATGTAGAAGAATACGTATCAGCCTAAACTGAGGAAAAAAAATGTTTTTTTATATATTTTTTGGGGATATTTATTATAGCAAAAAGCAGGGGTCAAGTCCTGGGGAAAAAAAGTGTGGAAACTCCCACCCAAGATCCACTTCCCCACCAAAAAAAAAAATGATACGCTCATATACATAATTACCAGGGCTCGAGTCCTGCGGGAACGCGTGGAAACGGCGTCCCTGCACTTTTTTTACAGCAGGAACGCGCGTTCCCTTTGCAGGACTCGAGCAGAGATTAGGATTGGGCGCCGGGCGGGTTTAGGCAGCGGAGCAGCAGGCGTCCCCCCACTGAAGAGACAGCGAGGCAGAGCGGGCGGGTTCAGAGACTGCGGGCGGGATTAGGCAGCGGAGCAGCAGGCACCCCCCCCCCCCGTAGCGTAAGCGAGGCTGAGCGGGCGGGTTCAGAGACAGCGGGCGGGATTAGGCAGCGGCGCGCAATTTCAGAAGACTCACAGAGAGAGGAACCAGAGGTAGTGGCTTTGCGGGGGCGGGGGGGGGTGTGCGAGCCACACTGGAGTGACACCCGTCAGGTCCTGCCCTGCTCTCCGTGGTCGCGGCTCTGATCAGTTTTGGCACGAGCAGAGTGATGCCTCCCCCTCCTCCTGCATGTCTACACAGGGGACCCGACCAGTCCACTAGTGCTGTCCGTGCATGTCAGGATCATCTGAGGTACATTATGGTACTGAAGGGGGAAAATCTGTACTGTGGGGGTCTGTACTGAAGGGGGAAAATCTGTACTGTGGGGGTCTGTACTGAATGGGGAAAATCTGTACTGTGGGGGTCTGTACTGAAGGGGGAAACTCTGTACTGTGGGGGTCTGTACTGAATGGGGAAAATCTGTACTGTGGGGGTCTGTACTGAAGGGGGAAACTCTGTACTGTGGGGGTCTGTACTGAAGGGGGGAAATCTGTACTGTGGGGGTCTGTACTGAAGGGGGGAAATCTGTACTGTGGGGGTCTGTACTGAAGGGGGAAAATCTGTACTGTGGGGGTCTGTACTGAAGGGGGAAAATCTGTACTGTGGGGGTCTGTACTGAAGGGGGAAAATCTGTACTGTAGGGGTCTGTACTGAAGGGGGAAAATCTGTACTGTGGGGGTCTGTACTGAAGGGGGGAAATCTGTACTGTGGGGGTCTGTACTGAAGGGGGGAAATCTGTACTGTGGGGGTCTGTACTGAAGGGGGAAACTCTGTACTGTGGGGGTCTGTACTGAAGGGGGGAAATCTGTACTGTGGGGGTCTGTACTGAAGGGGGAAACTCTGTACTGTGGGGGTCTGTACTGAAGGGGGGAAATCTGTACTGTGGGGTCTGTACTGAAGGGGGAAACTCTGTACTGTGGGGGTCTGTACTGAAGGGGGAAACTCTGTACTGTGGGGGTCTGTACTGAAGGGGGGAAATCTGTACTGTGGGGGTCTGTACTGAAGGGGGGAAATCTGTACTGAAGGGGGGAAATCTGTACTGTGGGGGTCTGTACTGAAGGGGGAAACTCTGTACTGTGGGGGTCTGTACTGAAGGGGGGAAATCTGTACTGTGGGGGTCTGTACTGAAGGGGGAAACTCTGTACTGTGGGGGTCTGTACTGAAGGGGGGAATCTGTACTGAAGGGTGATATGTACTGAATGGGGGGTGATATGTACTGAATGGGGGGATCTGTACTGAATGGGGGGGTCTGTACTGAATGGGGGATCTGTACTGAAGGGGGAGGGCTTTGTACTGAAGGGGGAGGTATTTGTACTGAAGGGGGGGGGGGATTTGTACTGAATGGGGGTGATCTGTACTGAATGGGGGGGGATCTGTACTGGGGGGGATCTGTACTGTGAGGGGAGGGGATCTGTACTGTGGGCGGGGGAGTACGTAAGTAAGTTTGCAGAGGCTAAAAACCTAACCTACCTAAGGCAGTGTTGTATCACAGTGGCTTAGCTGTGTTAACTGTCTGATGTTTTTAATGGTATTCAGCAATGAGGGGGATAATGTACTTCCACTGATGCATTGGTGACCAGTGGCAGTTTATTAACCCCTTTGTGCTGCATTAGTGACACCAGTGTCAGTGTTTATTACCCCTATTTGGTGCAGCATGAAAAGGTTCATAAACACTGACACTGGTGTCACTAATGCAGCACAAAGGGGTTAATAAACTGCCACTGGCCAGTGGTGTATTTTATACTACCCAACCCATAAAATCCGCACCCCTCTTATCTACATACCACCCACCCCCCATAATTTTTTTTTTGTTTTGTTTTTGGTGGGGGAGTGGATCTTGGGTGGGAGTTCCCACACTTTTTTCCCCAGGACTTGACCCCTGATAATTACTAAACCACATGTTTTTTTTATTTTTCGATCCACTGTACCTTAGTAATCCTTTATGTTACTGGCCGCTTCCTTTATATGGATTCATCGGGTAGTGTGTGGGTATTCCGTCACTTCCGCGATGCAGCAATGTTTTCTGGGAGCTTTTGTCATTGTTCCTAGGAGCAAGTAAGTTCTTTCCAAATCCCACGATAACTCGCGGCAGACCTCCGCAATGTCTCCTGGGAACAATGACAAAAGCTCCCAGGAGACATTGCAGCATCGAGGAAGTGACGGAATACCCACACACTACCCGATCAATCCATATACAGGAAGCAGTCAGTAACATAAAGGATTACTAAGGTTCGCCTGCCCCTGACAGTGACTCGAGCTGGGCATCGCCGCTTAGTGAAGCATTGGCTCAGGCGGCTCGGCTGCTCTTGGCTGCTCTAGTCCTGCAAAGGGAACTGCGTTCCTGCTGTGAAAAAAGTGCAGGAACTCCGTTCCCGCAGGACTTGAGCCCTGGCAAAAAGTAAAAAATACGCCGGCGTAAGTCTACCTAAATCCGGCTATATAACTTTTTTGCAAACCAATCAATATACGCTTATTGGGATTTTTTTTTACCAAAAATATGTAGCAGAATTGGTCTAAATTGATGAAGAAATTAGATTTTTTACATTTCTTTTGGGATATATATTATAGCAGAAAGTAAAAAATATATATATTTTTTTCAAATTTGACGATCTTTTTTTGTTTATAGCGCAAAAAATAAAAAACACAGAGGTGATCAAATACCACCAAAAGAAAGCTCTATTTGTGGAAAAAAAAGGACATACATTTTATTTGGGTATAGCATTGCACGACCGCGCAATTATCTGTTAAAGCGAAACAGTGCCATATCGCAAAAAAATGGCCTGGTCAGGAAGTGGGTGAAACATTCCGGGGCTGAAGTCGTTAAAGCGTAACTCCACATTTGTTGAGAAAAAAACATTACCCTCTGGGTGATCTTTGTACATTACAAGGATTTTAGCAAACTTTGTTGCAGATTCCTAAATTTTGTTATTTTGTTATTCTGAAGAAATAACTGTTTCTTCATCTGTGCTTCTGTGCCCCTGTGATCAGTGAGTCTAATGGGAGTGGTTTCATAATTATCAATCAGCTGTGCACCTGCACGGCTCTAATGAGGAAAGCTGCAGGGTCTGCATTAAACGTATCTCATCAAAAATGAAATTTTTTGTTGCAAGCGTTGCCTGAAATCTGACTTGTATCTAAGTGAGTGGCGGCTGGTGCTCCAAATTTTTGGGGGGCGCAAACAAACTGAAAAAAAAAAACCATCAATTGCAGCCACTGTGCCCATCAAACATAGCTACTGTGCCACCAAACACAGCCACTGTACCCATCAAACGCAGCCACTGTGCCAATCAAACACAGCTACTGTGCCCATCAATTGCTGCCACTGTGCCCATCAATTACTGCCACTATGCCCATCAATTGCTGCCAGTGTGCCCATCAATTGCCGCTACTGTGTCCATAAATTGCTGCTACTGTGCTCATCAATTGCGGCCACTGTGCACATCAAATGCTGCCAGTGTGCATCCCCTGCCCCCGCCTGGCACTTACCCTGTCTCGGTGGGGCAGTGGGTCACCACAGCGGTGTCCTCCACGCTCCTCGATGTCTTCTCCCGTCCTTTCTTCCCGTCCTCTGCTATGATTGGACGCAATAGGCATCCAATTACAGCACCTGTCGTTTCAGCCAATCAGGTGACAGGTAACAGACCTGAGCACCTGATTGGCAGAAAGGCGGTTCAGTGTTAGAAAAGCAAATCTTCATTCGCTTTCCTAACACACAGCTGAGTGAACTGCGAGCACCCAGAATGGCGCTTGCTGTTCACCTTTTTTGACTTTTGTGAATCGGTGGTAGTATGCAATTTGCATACTATACGCCGATCACAATGGCCACGCCCCCTAGCGGCCAACGCAAGAATGCAGCCTGAGATATGAAGGCATAAGGAGGCTTATGTCTGTCATATCCTAGGCTGCAGTCCGCGTAGCGATGTTCCTGAATCAGGGGCATTCGCTACGCGGGAGCAAAACAGCTATTGCGCCGCGCAACCTATGGTTGCGCGGGCGCAATAGCTTCTTGAATCTGGGCCATTCTGTGTACAGAACACCTCCAAGTAGCCATATTGCATTGCCTTTTCCAGAAATTTACAGAGCTGCAGATTAAAAGGGAAAGTTACCCCTAAAGGATATTGCGTTCTGTTCCCAACTATAAACAAAACTGCTTTAGGGGATGTCAGGCAGAGGGATCTTTTCTGTAAACATAACTGGAATAATTGGAGCTCCAAAAAAATGGGTTTTGAGTTTAACTCACTGTTATACACAATGGGGGTTATTTACTTGTAGTGCAAAGTGGATTTGCCTTTCGTAAATAACCTCCAATGACTGGATTTTCCTTTTGCAAGGGTCATTATGATGTTCTTCTTATCCACTTCAGTCCTGGAAGATTTGGCTGCCTAATGACCAGGCCATTGTTTGCGATACGGCACTGGGTAGCTTTACTGACAATTTTGCGGTCGTGCGACGCTGTACCCAAATAAAATTGGTGTCGTTTTTTTACCACAAATAGAGCTTTCTTTTGGTGGTATTTGATCACCTCTGCAAGTTTTTTTTTTTTGCGCTATAAACAAAATAAAAGCAGCAATTTAGAAAAAAAAAATTTGGGTTATAAAGGCAAATCCACTTTCCACTACAAGTGCAAACTGCAAGTGCAAAGTGCACTTGAAATTGCACTGAAAGTGCACTTGGAAGTGCAGTCGCTGTAGATCCGAGGGGGACAGGCAAGGAAAATAAAAAACAGCATTTTAGCTTGCACATGATTGGATAATAAAATCAGCAGAGCTTCCCCTCATTTCAGGTCTACCTCTCAGATTTACAGCGACTGCACTTCCAAGTGCACTTTCGGTGCAATTTTAGGTACACTTTGCACTTGTAGTTTGCACTTTTAGTGCAAAGTGGATTTGCCTTTAGTAAATAACCCCCAATATCTTTAACTTTTTGCTATAATAAGTGTCCCAATTTAAAAAAATTATAAAAATTTCCCCAGTTTAGGCCGATTTGTATTCTTCTACATATTTTTGGTAAAAAAAATTGCAATAAGCATATATATATATATATATATATATATATATATATATAAATATAAAAATATATATAAATATATAAATATATATATATATATATATATATATATATAGCGTCTACAAAATAGGGGATAGATTTATGGCATTTTTATTCTTCTTATTTTTTTTTACTAGTAATGGCGGCGATCTGCGATTTTTATCGGGACTGTGATACTACGGCGGACAGATTGGACACTTTTGACACATTTTTGGGACCTGTGACAATTATACAGTAATTAGTGCTTATAAAAATGCACAGATTACTGATTAAATGTCACTGGCAGGGAAGGGGTTAACAATAGGGGGAGATAAAGGGGATAACTGTGTTCCCTAGGTGTGTTCTAACTGTGGGGGGGGATGGGACTGATTAGGAAGAGAGAGAGATCAGTGTTCATACTTAGTATGAACACACAATCTGTTTCCTCTCTCCTGAGTGAACCGGGATCTTGTCTGGGCTGTCCCAGTGACGTAGCAGAGTGTGCCTCAGAGGGGGACGTGGTCAAGTGACGCGTGGCCGCCTCCCCTATAAAAGAAACGTCAAAGCATTGGCGCGTCAATCGGTGAGCTGTGCTCTGAATGGATGGATGTTCTCATCGCTGGATCAATCACCCGTCGCTGGAGAGATCACCCGTCGCTGGATAGAGACAACGATGGAGCAGCGAGCAGCACCGATTGTCTATTTTCACCGCTGGATTTTTATTTGGTTTAATTAATAAAGTAATTTGTTCTACGGTGTGTGTGGTTTTTTTTTCTGAAAACTACTATTTACACTTCCTTCGTGAAATGGTAGGGGTACAGTATACCCCATTACCATTTCACACAGGGGGGTCAGGATCTGGGGGTCCCCTTTGTTAAAGGGGTCTTCCAGATTCTGATAAGCCCCCTGCCCGCATACCCCCACAACCACCGGGCAAGGGTTGTGGGGATGAGACCCTTGTCCCCATCAACATGGGGACAAGGTGCTTTGGGGGGGGAAATAAATTGCCAGCTTCCTTTAAAATAACAACAAACAGACTTCTCCAAAGATCCCCCACAAGGGTCTATTATGAATTTGGGGAACCCTTAAGCCCTGTACACACGATCGGATATCTGATGGAATCTAATCCGATGGATTTTTTCGTTGGATATCGGATGAAGCTGACTTTCATTAGTCTTGCCTACACACCATCGGTTAAAAATCCGACCGTGTCCAAACGCGGTGACGTAAAACACTACGACGTGCTGAAAAAAATGAAGTTCAATGCTTCAGAGCATGCGTCGACTTGATTCTGAGCATGCATGGATTTTTGACCAATGGACTTCCACACAGACGATGGTTTTTTTTCTATCGTTTTTTTATCCATAGGACAAATTTAAAACATGTTCTATTTTTTTTCACCGATGGAAAACAAACCGATGGGGCCCACACACGATCGGTTTGTCCGATGAAAACGGTCCATCGGTCTATTTTCATCAGACAAACCGATCGCGTGTACAGGGCTTTAGGGGACCAAAACAGAGAAAAACAAACGAAGGCACCTCTAAGTGCAGAAATAAAAACTTTTTAAGATCCCCAAAAGGATTAAAAAACACTTACAAGAAAGAGGATGAAAAGGAGCATGTAGTAAGTGTATCCAGGTGATGTTCCGATAGCAGGAAGGTCCCAGTATGTAATACTTCCAGTAGGATCCAGAAAACAATTGCCAGTGGATGCTGCAGGCTCTGGAAACACAATAATGCTATCTGGGTCAGTGTGAAGTATGGAGCCCAGAAATGACATCAGCGGAAGTGGGACAAAAACCAGCATGGAACACAAACAGAAAGTGTGTCATCAGAAAGAGACGCGTTTCGGAACTGCTAATTGGTTTCTTCTTCAGCCAATGACGACAGCTCCATAGATGCTACACTTCTTATGCGGCGTACACACGGGCGGCCCATTCGATGAGGATGGTCGTTTAGGGTCTATTCCATCTCGGTGACTTGGACAGTTGGTCGTACAATAGGTCCACCATTTTACATTGCTGTTTTTGATGTATTTTTTAATTATGTGTGTCACTTGTTTTTTGATACTCTGTTAAATAAACTCATTTATATATTTTATTCTTACTACATTTCCATTCTATTTTTTTGGTACCGATATAGTCCCTCTGCCCCTATTGTTTTGGTCTCTTGGGCCTTTGGGGTCCCTTTAGCCCTTATTATATTCAAAATCTCCAGGATGATGGTTCTATACATTTTTTGTTTACTATTTACACTAAAGAGGCTTATATTTAAATCACTGAAGCATACAGTAGTCAGCTATAGTGTCTGGCCACCTGTGTTGGGGTAGACGTGACACTTTCATGTGAAGACTAGGGATAAAGTTTGGTTCTGACTGAAAATTAGGTTAATTAAGTAAGGTAATGTCCGTCCACCTGCCAAGCCAAACCTCCAACTGTGGCAGGTATTACTACTTCTGAAAACAATTGTAAGCTTCCTGTTTACTGCTTACTGCTTCTGATTGCTAGGAATCCAGCAGACATCAGCATCCTATCAGCCATGTGACACATCCTGGTCCCATTTATCTGCCGACCACAAGATTAATTACCAGTAGCTGAATGTAAATGAAGGGGTTGGAAATGCTGGACAACATCATTGTCCAAATATAGCCATTGCCATATTTTTGTCAATGACATTAGCCAACAACCCCACTTTTATTTACAATCAAGCTGCCAGGTAAGTTAAATGTCCTCTTCCTCTGGAATGGATCAGATTGGCATTTTGTTTTTGGCGTGTCAGCAGATAATGTTCATCATGATTGACAAAGGATCTACATTGATGATGTGACTGATGATGGATGTACATGATGGGTTATATTTCTGTGGGTTTTTTCCTTAAATAAAGGTGTGTTTATTTACTTATCAACATTTTCTGAATGACTAACCATGGGTATAATGTACTCCTTACTCATTTGTATACGAGGAGAGCATTATTTTAAAGGGGCTTCCAAATTATGATGAGTCGTACCCCCCCCCCCCCCCCAACAGACCCCCACAACCAACGACCCAGGATTGCCAGAGGGGTCTGGCAAACATCTCATAAACTGAACCCAGGTACGTTTGGCTCATCACTCCTAAAGACCCTACCAAGGCCATTCATTTAGAGTAGCTGCATGCCAAGTAAAAGGCATCTGGCTACTTTCCAGATTCCCCTTAATAAAGTTCACTGCTGCTTCCTTTTTTAGGTCTCTAAAGCTTTTTCCAGTGACAAATCCTGTGTATCTAATGTGTATATATAAAAAAAATTATTCAAACCTAAAACTGTAATTAATAATTTATACACTTGTCATTTTATACAATTGCTTGAAAAGGAGTACATCTAAGGAGCATTCTGTACTTGATATTCCAAAATGCTCTAAAAAAAAAAAAAAAAGCAGTGCAACATCTAAGCAACATGCATAACTGAAATATTTTCTTTAAAAACCAAAGCTGTTCTAGGCAGAAAAACTGATGGAATCTTACCACTCTACTTTATAAATGTGTCCCTAGGGACTGCAAGGGGTCTTGTTTCCAAAACACATTTTATTTCTGTAAGTTTTCCTTTCAGGCAGAGCACAATGATGTGGGAGCACGTGCCTGGATGTTATAAAGGGGATCGAGAAATACTTGTCTAAGGAAAAACACACTTCCAGTTATTTGATCCTTCACTGAAAAGTATGCAGCCTGGAAGGAAGAAAAAGCAGGCACATAGAAAAAAAAGGAATTATATTTTTTCTGCTATAGTTAGTGAGCTTGCTGTCTGTACTAGGATATCCTAAGGATTTCAGGATTTCTCAAATTCATGACTGAGTATCCTGATGCCGCGTACACACGATCATTTTTCGACATGAAAAAAAAAAAAAGTTTTTAAAAACGTAATTTAAAATGATCGTGTGTGGGCTTCACATCGTTTTTCGGCTTCCGAAAAACGCCAAAAAAAAAATCGAACATGCTGCATTTTTTAACGTCGTTTTAAAAAATGTTGTTTTTCGGGTAGTAACAAATGATCGTGTGTGGGCTAAAACAACGCTTTAAACCCGCGCATGCTCAGAAGCAAGTTATGAGACGGGAGCGCTCGTTCAGGTAAAATGGAGTAAGCACATTCATCATGCTGTAACAGATAGAAAAGCGCAAATCGCCTTTTACTAACACGGAATCAGCTAAAGCAGCCCAAAGGCGAATAGAACTTCCCCTTTAGAGTCCCGTTGTACGTGTTGTACGTCACCACGCTTTTTTCATCATTTTTTAAAAACGATGGTGTGTGGGCAACGTCGTTTTTAATGATGACGTTGGAAAAACATTGTTTTTTGGACATGCTGAAAAACAATGTTTTTTTTGTTCATGCCGAAAAATTATCGTGTGTACGTGGCATTAGTCCTTGCCCTTTTATCTTCTCAATTACATTTTCCTGCTGTAGTTAGTGAGCTTGCTGGGGTTCTCTTAAAAGTAAGGATTTTAGGATTTCTGAGATTCATGCATAGCCTTAAAGTAAGGCCCGGAGCGAGAGAGAATAAAATGAAAGATAGTGGAGGGCTGGCATGACAGTGTGAGAGGGGGAAGCAACTATAGGGTTAAGGATTGTAGGTGGAGAATGGGGGAGAGGTGGATCGGTTGGAGCAACAGGATGAGGAGGGGTTGTGGTAATGAGTTTAGGGATAGGTGGGGGTCTTCTGGACAGCAGAGATGACAGATGACAAGCAGGCAGTTTATTCTATGCTGCTGCTTGTAAAAAAAAAAAAAATATTTATTTTAAGCATGGACAGGTGGACATGACCCAGGCACGGCTGCGGCAGCTTCCAGCTTCCAGGGGGCCAGATATCTGCTCTGAAAAAGACACTGGGGCTCTGTATCCACTATTGCAACCCTAAAGTCGCCTGATTTTACTGCGATTTTGATGCGACTTGAAGCAATGCCTGTATATTCTTGAGGTCTATGGACCTCAAGTCGCATCAAAGTGGGACCAAAGTGGTTTAGAGACTACTTTGAAGTCGCTGTGACTTGAAATCCCACAGATATGAACTCATTAGAAAATCATGGGGCATGACTGGGTCATGTGACTTTGCAGTTTCGAGTTGCATGACAAGTCGCACTAGTGGAAACCGAGCCTAGTGTTCGGGTCGGCAACAGGGGGGCAGAGCATCCCACGCGCTCGGCGGTCTCCCCATGAGTGTGGGGTCAGTTTCCGGGATCCGTCAGGACCAGCGGCGAGGCAATTAACAGCTTCGCCGGGAGGAGGGACATGGACGGAACCCCAAGTGTGGGTGGGGTGTCAGGAAGCGTGAGTACGCCTCCTCCGCCAGCATGGGAGGGGCAATGTCGAGGCCGCCGGGCGGTTACCAGCCACGGCCTGCGGCCCTAATGTCCGGTGGTGACCCCTGCCATAAGTGAGGGGGTTGTAATGGGCCAGGAGAAGGCGGACGGCAGCCCGGGATACTGCAAGTGCTGGAGGTCTAAACAATATATATCGACAGGCAGATCCGGTGCGAGGAGCGGAGCCAGGTACGGCACGGATCCACGGCACCCGGGCCTTCCTTCGCCTGGGGATGCTTCAAGGGGAGGAACCACAGATCCCAGAAGTGAGGTCAGAAGATGGACTGTCCTGGTCTCTAGAAGATGACTCGCAGGGGCATCCGGCATCGGGGGATGCTGAAGCGGCGGCTGTTGGGGGTCCCCCTGGGGGGAGGGGGTGTTCTGCTGTCGGAAATGACATCTTACATTAAATTGAGAACCGGGGGGTGCTGACTTCTTACCTCTTCTCCCATGCAGCCAGAAAGTTGAGAAGCGGGTGAGGGGGCAAAAATTACTTCTCACCAGGCGGGGCCTCTAGTAATTTGGGGGGTCCTTCGCAGCTTTGCAGGGCCCTAAGCGGCTTGCATAGTGAGCCTATAGGGCAGATCAGCCCTGCAGACTGATACCAAATTTGTCCGCCAATTGTTCACAGGCGTTTTCCGTTATGGGGAGTGTAATGCGTAAAAGAACTCAGAGCTTGGTTCAGAGCTCTGTCGTTTTATAGCAACCACTAAGGCCGCGTACACACGGTCGGTCCAAACCGATGAAAACGGCCTGAAGTCCAGATTCATCGGTCCAAACCGACCGTGTGTACGGCCCATCGGTCTTTTGTCCTTCTGACAAAAATTAGAAAACTTGCTTTAAAATCGAACCGATGGATCGCTGACCGATAGGTCCAAACCAATGGTTAGTACACAAAAGCATCGGTTCAAAATGCTCAGAATCAAGTCGACGCATGCTTGGAAGCATTGAACTTCGTTTTTTTCAGCACGTTGTGTGTTTTACGTCACCGCGTTCTGACCCGATCGGATTTTGAACTGATGGTGTGTATGCACATCAGACCATCAGGCCACTTCAGCGGTGAACCGATAAAAACGGTCCGTCGGACCATTCTAATCGGATGGACCGACCGTGTGTATGCGGCCTAGGACATAAGCCCCTGGGTGTGGCTCATGTCCTTAGTGCGGGCTCCAAAGCAGTTTTACAGGAGGAGCTGGTGATGCAGCTTCCCCTGGACAACCGGTCACTAAGCAGTGGGGTTTTTTATGTGGGCAGTACGACAAGGGCAATTGCAAGTGTGCAAGCTTCGGTCGTTTTAATCACGAGTGCTCCAAGGTGGGGAGGTTCTCCTCCCGGGTACCAAGGTTTTCTTGAAAAAAAAAAGAGGGCAAGGGACGTGCTGTGAGTCTGCAAACGAGAGGGAAGACACCTGTAAGGGGGGGTAATGATGCAACCTTTCCTAATTTGGTATCCGGACAGTGAGGCTGTGGGTGGGGGTTTCTTGGAGGGTTAGGATCCCTTGTTTCCCTGAGGGCAGCTACGTCTGTGTCATGGTATTTGCGTTCCGCTTTACAATATCCAGGGGTGGTCTCTGTACAGCTGGGTAAGGAGATAGCGGGGGTTGCATGGGCCTTTCGCGGTGAAGCCTTTGCCGGATTTAGAGATTTTTGCCTCGAAGGGCGGTGACTAAGTAGGAGGCACACACGTTTCACCTTATCCATTGTTCGCCTCGACAGAAACAGGGTTCTGAGGGCGAATGCGGACATTGAATCCGTTTTTTCGTTCGCTCCCCGTACACCTGGACAGTTTCCCCCTACTGGGTTGCTGCTGGCAGAATTTATTTTATGTAGATCATTGCTTAACCATGGCTGCTCAGTTTCCTGCACGTTATTCGTGATGTTCAGTTCCTTTGTGAAATTGGTGGTGGAATTGGTGGTGCGGGAATTATCAGGGTTGAATTCCGTCATCCATTAATTGGATGATTTCCATTGCGTGGGGACCTCTTCCACTACGGTGCGTGGGATACTGGTGTCTAGATTACAGCACATTTAGAGTAGGGTCGGTATTCCCTTGGCTGAGGGCATAAAGGAGGGCCAGACTACCATGTTTAGTTTGTTTCACGTATAGTGATCTTTGTAGACACACTGGAGTGTTGATTGCCGAAGGATACATTGTGGCCCTCAAGTCGGAGATCCATGGGACGTTGGGACTGCACAAGTTACAGCTTTAAAGCTTCAATCACTGTTGGGTGAGTTAATTTTGCATGTTGCATTCTCCCCATGGGCTGGGTTTTTGCAGCTGGTTATTGGCTGCTACGGCGGGAGTTAATGGTCATCAGGTTATGGTGCTTTATACCAGGGCATTTGAGTGCAACACTTTGGCCGCATTCCTGGTTAGATGCAGGGTTTTTTTCCCGTAGTGCTGGCCATGGAAATCTGGGTTGAGTTGTTTGAAATTTAAATTGGGTTGAATTGTGACTACATGGGAGTGGTTCAAGTCATTGACCGCATCTCAGTTCGTTCCAACCCAGTCTAAGGCTGTTGCGACACAGGGTGCTTCGCTGCCTACAATTGAACTTTATATATGCTGTTCACCTCCCTGGGGTAGACAATACGCTAGCGGACTCATTGTCTCGGTTCAGTGGGATAGGTTCAGAGGGCTGGCACCGGCAGCCGAGCAGCAGGGGATTCCTTGGCATGGGTGATTGTAGGAGATTGTATTGGAGATTGTATTGGAGCCGATGCGTGTTGGATCAGGAGGTCGGTGAGTGAGGTTACGAGGACAGTCTACACCAAGTTATGGCGGTAATGGTGGTAGGTCTGGCGGCTAGCATGGGTGGATCAGGTGCAGTCGGAGGTAAGGATGAGGGTCCTTTATTTTATCTCTAGGAACATGGTGCGGGGTGTGTCGGTGTACGCTATACAGAAGAAACTGGCAGACTTAGCATTTTTCTTTAAGTTACAGAACAAAAACGCAAGGATGTTAGGCGGCCGGAGGTCTTGGCAGATTTATAGGCCAATTTGGCATGGCTGGGATTGCTGTGTTCATTCAGCTACGAAGTTACCTTATTAAAGACGTTTTTTTTTTATTTTATTTTTTTTCACTGGCTTTTTGGGGGAGTTTCGGACCAGCGAGCTGGTCAGTACAGCTAGGAAGTTTCGAGGTGGGGGGGGTGTTATTGGGTACAGAAGGTGCTCTGGTAGTAAGGACAGGTGGAGCGTATTGCTGCACAGGTCAAAGGCCGACCAGGAGGGTTAGGGTGCATGGGTGCAACTGTTTCCCTTGTCAGGTTCCACTGTTTTTCCGGTGAGGGTGGTGCGGCAGTTTTTGGAGGCTCGCCCGCTAGTGGGGGTGGGGGGGGCATTGCTGTGGCATGGGGATGGGTCTCCTTTGTCCAAGTTTCTGTTTTAGCCAATTTTGGGGGTTTTCCAGGCAGCATTTTTTTGGGGGAAAAAGACAGTATGTCTCACACTCCTTCCATATCAGGGGGTCACAGTGGCTGCTCGGTATGGGTTGGATAAGGTGGAGCGGAGTAGGAGATGGGACTCCAGAAGATTCCATAGTTACATTCGCCCCCTGTGGTGGCTGATTAATCGTGGAAAATCGGGGGGGGGGGATTTATCATGCTAGGAAAGTATTCATGGTTGTGTGGGGGTTATACAGTGTTATGTTCTTTCTTTCAGATGAAGTTCAGCACGCCTCGCCTGCATCTGGGATTACTCTTATGTTCTGGGGGGCAGGTGAGCTTCCGTTAAGACGGATGGTAGGTAGCTAGGCACTTTTCAGGGGAGAGGAGGGTGTCCGCTGGTTAGGGTACCGGGAAAGAAGTGGAGCAAGTAAGTGAATGAGGTGCATTACTTTGCATGCCTTGATAGGCCACCGGACATTTTGGTACTACATGTTGGTGGGAATGATCTGGGGGTTCGCTCTAGTAGGTTAGCTAATTTTGGAGGTTGAATTTGATTTCCGGCAGCTCTGTACATCCTTTACGAACACAAGACACAAAACAAGGTGGAACATCTTATCTACACTAGTAAAGTAAGGCCCGAGGTGAGAGAGAATAAAATGAAAGATAGTGGAGGGCCGGCATGACAGTGTAAGAATTGGAAGCAACTATAGGGTTAAGGATTGTAGGTGGAGAATGGGGGATAGGTAGATTGGTTGGAGCAACAGCATGAGGAGGGGTTTGTGGTAGTTAGTTAAGGGATAGGTGGGGTCTCCTGGACAACAGAGAAGGGGCAGATGACAAGCAGGCAGTTTCCCCAACCATCCCCCCTGTGTTTCGTTTGGTTGGTTTGCTTTATCTCTTTGCAGGTGCAATATGAGCAAAGGACATCATGGCAGCTGATCGTGTAGCGGTGGTTGGTCTTTTGACGGGGGAAGAAAATACGGTTGAGATGGAAGTGTGGGGGGCTCATCGGTGGTATGTTTCCCTCTGGTGTATTCCAGTTACTAAGGTTAGCTGGAATATGGTAATGGTTGCACTGCGAGCGTGGGTTGTCTCCGAGCTGGTGTATAATGGCTGGAGGCCTGGTATGGTAAAATATCCCGCAGTGTTACAAGTGGAACAAGTTGGAATTCTGGGTGCCATCATAAGACCAACAGGCCGATAAGTTGTTTTTGTTAATAAAAAGGCTGCTATGGCCATTTGTACTCCAATTCATGTGTGGTCTCATTAATTTAGTTAATAGCAAGGTGAATGGTGAGTACTCATGGTCGGGAAGACACAAAACATATATTCACATATATTCTGTGATTGCAGATTTTTTTTCCACAAGCATAGCTCCCTACTTCTGCTTCATTCTGCAATCGAAAAGGAACACCAATAAACTCATAAAACATCCAAGTGGAATTACTTGCCTTTAGTTCAATGTTTTTTTTTTAAATCGGAATTATATTCGATCCGTTTACCGAACTTTGGCTATGTTTTGACTGTTTTTTCTATTTACTTTTATTATTAAACAAGTGATATTTAACTGTACTTCTGTCTCGGTCTGATTCATGGTTTGTCAGTAGGCGAAGACCATAAATTCAAAAGATGCAGTCAATCCTAAATGTGCAATTCGTTTTGTTTCTAATTCGTTTTTTTTACGAAAATTCGGAAATTAGTTAATTACGAATTTTCGTATTTACGAATTTTTTATTTACGAATTTTCGGACTTCCTAAAATTTTGAATTTACGAATTTTCGTATTTCCGTTTTTTTTTTCGAATTTTCGTATTTACGAATTTCGAAAATTCGAAATTTCGAAAATTGAAAAATTTGAAATTCGAAAATTGAAAAATTTTTCAAATTGAAAAATTTTTCAAATTGAAAAATTTTTCAATTTTCGAATTTTTCAATTTTCGAATTTTTCAATTTTCGAAATTTCGAATTTCGAAATTTTCGAAATTTCAAATTTCCGAATTTTCGTATTTCCGAATATTTTCGTATTTGCAAATATTTTCGTATTTCCGAATATTTTCGTATTTCGAAAATTTAAAAATCGAAATTTCGAAATTTGAAAAATTCGAAAATACGAAAATTCGATAATTCAAAAATATGAAAATTCGATAATTCGATAATTCAAAAATTCGAAAATTGAAAAATTCGAAATTGAAAAATTCGAAATTTCGAAAATTGAAAAATTTGAAATGTCACAAATACAAAAATCTAAATTTCGAAAATTGAAAAATTCGAAAATTGAAAAATTAGAAATTCAAAAATTCGAAAACTGAAAAATTCGAAAATTCGAAAACTGAAAAACTCGAAATAGGAAATTTCGAAAATACGAAATTCGAAATGTCAAAAATTCGAAATTTCGAAAATTGAAAAAGTCGTAAATTTCCGTTTTTTTTTTCGTTTCATTAGTTTTTTTCGTTTCATTTGTTTTTTCCGTGTTTTGTTTTTTCGGAAATCCGGAAATTTCCCGAATTTACGAAAAAAGCAAAAAAACGAATGAAACAAAAACGAAAAAAACGAATTTTTTCGAATTTCCCGAATTTACAAATTTACGGAAAAAAAATACGAAAATAACATAAACGAAAAAAATGAATTTTTGGCCAGTGCACATGTCTAGATCCACTTGTTGGTAATATTTTTTCCAGATTGGATGAGCAGGATTACTGCATGGATCAGTTTGCCATGGCATTACAAATTCTCCTGAGTCGCACGACTCACCTGGAATCTCCCACTGTGGCTGCTCCGGTACAACCTGTGTTGCAGGCCATCCTTGCTGCTGCTCCAGTCTCTGTGCAGGCACCGCCTCGAGTATTACCTCTATAAGGGATATGTCTGGTTCCGTTCTGCTTCCCCAGCGATTTGGCGGCGATCCAGTCCAATGCATTGTTTCGTCCCCAGTTATCCAGAAGGATAAGCCCCTGGTTTCGGTTACCCTTTCTTAGGCTGAGTCGTCCGTCAGTCGATACAGGCTCTAATCAACTCTAGGCCTGTTCATTGATGCTGCCTTTGTATCGAAGCACTCGATTCCGCTGCAGCTGTGTGACACACCATGTGCAATTGAGGCTCTTGACTGGAGACCTCTACAGCCTGCCCATGTGACTCATGAACCTGTTATGTTCTCCATGGATTAGATAATCCAATTCCAAGTAATTTCCTCACCTAAGTTTCCGCTGGTTATTGGTTATTCTTGGTTACAGATGCACAACCCCTTTTTTGATTGGCTCCCTGCTGAGGTTCTCTCCTAGTCACCATAATGCAGTAAGACATGCTTCCAGAAGGTAGCCATGGTCCTCTGCACCTCTTCACTCTCCTCCCCGTGGGAGGAGTACCACGATTTTGACAAAGGTTAAGCCAGTAGTTTGCCTCTACACTGGTCGTATGATTGCGCATAGGGACATGAACCTTCTGGAGCTAAAAATCCTAGAAAGCCAATTGCTACATACACAAATGGCAAAAGCCATGATATATATTATGGTCAATTCAGGTTAATGGGCATCGCTCTGGGTGTTAGCCAGAGTTCTAGTTCTGTTTTGACAAGAAATAATTAGCCCAGTAAGTGGTTTATAATTTTTCACTTCAAATTGCAACAATACACTATTTATTCCTACTGTATTTATAGTACCAGTCCAAATGGAAACTGAATTTATCTAGTGTCCTGCATGCAACAAGCTGTCAAATTATGTCTAGGTTCCATGCAAACCACAAGGTCCGGTCAATGGCCCAATTGTCTTTATTGTCTTTTGAACAACATGCTTACTCAGAGGAATAGTGGGGTGATTGAGGACTGGAAGGAAATAGAAAGTCAGAGACTGCGTCTGTGGATGCGTGAGAGGAAGTGTTAAGGGATATTGACAAAGGAACGAACTGTATCATATAAGATTCCAGCAGCTGTGGGCTTAAGCCAGAGCCTGGCAGATATCTGGATAGGACTCTGTAATTGTAACTGTACTTGGTTTCTGTGACTGTAACTGTACTTTTAGCATATATTCTGTGATTGCAGATTTTTTTTTCCACAAGCATAGCTCCCTACTTCTGCTTCATTCTGCAATCGAAAAGGAACACCAATAAACTCATAAAACATCCAAGTGGAATTACTTGCCTTTAGTTCAATGTTTTTTTTTTAAATCGGAATTATATTTGATGGATCAGAACACAATTGTCTAAATTGGTGAAGTAGATACATAAATATATACATAAAACTAAATTTTTGGAAATAAAAAACTGTTTTCTGGCATGTGCCATGTGCTGGTATTCACCCCTTTTTTATGAAGCCTATAAAAAGCTCTGGTGCAACCAATTACCTTCAGAAGTCACATGATTAGTGAAATGATGTCCAACTGTGTACAATCTAAGTGTCACATGATCTGTCATTACATATACACACACCTTTTTGAAAGGCCCCAGAGGCTGCAACACCTAAGCAAGAGGCACCACTAACCAAACACTGCCACGAAGACCAAGGAACTCTCCAAACAAGTAAGGGACAATTTTGTTGAGAAGTACAAGTCAGGGTTAGGTTATAAAAAAAACATCCAAATCTTTGATGATCCCTAGGAGCACCATCAAATCTATCATAACCAAATATGTGAGGAGGGGATATGACAGTGGAAGTATATACAGGAGAGGAGTGCGGAGGGGATGACTGCATGCAGGAGGTGCAGATGGTATAAAGGCATTTGTGGGGGGGGATGTCTTTTAGTTGGGGAGATATTTATTTTAAGCTACTTTCACACTGAGGTGCTGGCTGCTTTAGTGGTAAAGCGTCGCTAGTTTTAGCTGCGCTTTTTGACCACTGGGGTGCTATTAACCCCCACTAGCATCCGGAAAAGCGCTTTGCAGGTGCTTACTGCTTAGGCAGTGCTGGCTATTGATTACAATGGCAGGGGCATTTTGGGAGCGGTGTATTCACTGCTCCTAAACCACCCCGAAGATGCTGCTTGCAGGACTTTTTTCCTGTCCTGCAAACGCACTGCACCGGTATTAAAGCACTCAGGCTTTCACACTGGGGCCGCAGAAGAGGCAGTTTACAGGTGCTTTTCAGGCTCTATTTTTAGCGCAAAAACGCCTGTAAAATGCCTCAGCGTGAAAGTGATCTAAGTGGCAGTGTCTGAGGGGTGAATAGGGAGGGGTGATGGGAAGGTAGGGAATGCATTTGAGACCAAAAAAAATGAGCATCTACCCACCCACTACTGAAGTGATATCTCATATATTCATAATTAGTCACTTCCACAAAAGATGGATCTAAACCGTAGCCAGTACAGTGCATACAAAACAAGGGGGTGTCATCCCATTGGAAAACCAAGAAGTGGTATCCCTGGGGACAACTAAGGGGCAACTATGGCAAAGACGGACAATATTATGAATAAAAAAGTTTAATTTAGCTTGTAGAAAAATTATTATACAAAATATAAATAAGCTGAGATATCAAAGAACATCAATACCATCTGAGCTAAAAAGCTCTATTAACACATCTACAGACAAGGCCGGCCAATACCACACCAATGAACGAAGTTCATGAAGGTGTGACACAGAAACCACATAAAAACACTAACAATGGACAAACATAAAAGACAACATTGATGGCGATCCGGACGCCTAATGGAGCACTTCTGCTGAGGATTCTGGCCAAATTTGACCTTAAATGTTGCCGGGGATAAGGGAAAGTCAAGAATGATGCAGGAAAAAACTAATGAGAACCAGGTAGTTGCTGCGCAGTACAATGAAAGTGCATGCAAAAAAAAAAAAAATATGTAGCATAAAGTCCTGTCAAGTAGAAAGAAAAAACACCAGAAAAAATATATATAATAATCAATGGATCCACTGAAATGACAGTTCTATGCAGGTTTAAGAACCTGGGAGACAGGAGCAAAAAAAAGGAAAAGAACAATTGCAGTTCCTTTATTGTTTCCAATGGTTTCAAAACGGGAGGGAGGAAGAAGGAAAGACCTTTGATGAAGGCAATTTGTATCGTTCATGTAATTACATGCTAGATAGCAACAAGGCTGGATGTTCAAGAGCAAGGCATATACAGCCCCCCCGATTCCTGATAAGAGTGCACAGTATAAGCAGTGGAACGATCTTACCCGTTGCTGGATTTGTAGATTCGGGACGGCACTGTATTGATGTATCTTCCTATCAACTGCTTGGCAGATATGCTGCTGACAGCATCTGCGAACCTCCAGATGCGTCTGTGTTTGGCAGCATATATGGAAGGAAGACCAGCCGTGTAATAGATCATACGCTCCAATTTGCTTCTCCCGCGTAAGATAACAAGTCTGGTTATTTGCGGGGGGCGTAAATGCCTTGTGTGTGTACGGATGAGATCGGGGGTAGTAGTAGATATTCACTACAGTCCGCTCGTGCCTTCTTCTTATCCTCCAGTTTGAAAATCTCTTTAGTTCCCGCTGCGGTGAGGGCGTTGTTGTGGTGGCGTCCGTCGCCCAATGACGTCAACACGTTTCGCAACGTGGGTGCGTAGCTTCGTCTGGACAGGAAGAGAGAGGCGTGCGCCGCACCTTATATGCTATCGGCGCACGTCTGTCTCCAATCAGTGATAAAAAAGAAAAAACAAATCGGAGTATTTCGAAAATAGACTTATAGTGTTTAAAGTGTGTTAGAAAACCCCTCCTGATTGGCTGCTGGCAAGAGGCACCCTAGCCTGGACTCCACTGCTGCCACCTACCGCCCCGAGGTGGAAAAGCACCTCAGGAACACAGAATGAACCCACAGTACAGCCCAGCCAAAGCAGAGGCCCAATTTAGAGCAAATCAATTGGATGAGAGCTAACTAACTCTCCCATCCCCCTTTAAATTTAGAATAGCACCTGTACAGAAAGTACACAGGCGCTACAATAGGATGGTCATACAATTGGACAGAGCAATTGGGGGTTGTTTACATAGAGAGGGCTGCGTATCATTTTTGGAAATGTCGGCCAGCTCTGGGGGGTTGCTGCTAGCTCTAATCTCCACCCCCCCTGTCTTTTCCAGTTTTCCTTGTCACCTAGAAATAGAACCCTTCAATGCAAGACAAACCCTCCTAGCAGAAACTTTGCAGCTTATCTCCCCAGCCTTCCCCCAGAACAGCTCAGCTCACCTTCCTGCAGTGTGCTCTGCCTCGAGTCCCGAGTCTCCCAGTTTCCACATCTTCGAGCTTCCAGCTAGAGCCAGGCTCCTCTGCTCCTCTAGGTCACAGGTCACAGCTCCCTGTGCTCCTCTGAGTCCTCCCACCTCGCCTCCGACAGTGAGTGACATCACGCCGCTGGCAGATACTACGAGACTCCTCCGTAGGGGGAGTAAACAGTAAAACTGTCAGGGAAGTAAGGTGACGGATGCAGGAGCGAACTCTGCGCACACAATTAGTACAGTGCCGCTGCCCTGGCTATGACACAGGTGCAATTGTACACACTGGCGGCCATGGCAGAACTTCACCTGCAGGCTGCGCCCCCCCCCCTCCTATAGCAAATGGTACCGCCCAGGGCACGTTCCCCTTCCGCCCCTGCCTTGTACTGGCCCTGCAAGGAGGTTATTAATCCGAGAGGCAGCACAGAGACCTAAGGTAACCCTGGAGGAGCTGCAGAATTCCATAGCAGAGACTGGAGTATAGAGATGAGCTTCATGTTCAAGTCAAACACATATTCGACTCGAACATCGTATGTTCGATCGTTCGTCGAAATACGAACGTTATGGGACGTTCGCGCCAAATCCGAGTGACGCGTCACGGCCCATAATTCACTGCGGCATTGCTGGCCGATGATTGGCCAAGCATGTACTATGACCCGCATGCTTGGCCAATCACAGCGCGCCAAAAACGGAGAGCCATAATTGGCCAAAGCCAGGGTGGCTTTGGCCAATTATGGCTCAGGGGGTTTAGTACACACCCCACACTATAAAAGGCCGCTTGCAGGGCGGCCTTGTGTAATGTGTTGCTGCGGTGGTTAGAGAAGAGATCTGTCTAAGAGAGAGAGAGAGAGTCTATTTTTCTAGGTAGATAGAGCAGGCAAAAATGTAGCGCTAACAAACTCAAAATTATATAGTACCAAGTGATTATATCGATTATATAAAGGCCATAACGCAACATGGTAGTGCAGTGTCCCCATACATAACATTCAGGAAGTTTCCCTGTCTGGTGACACAACTATGAGCTATGTTTGGTTCGGCTGATTTTTAAAATGTTGCATATCATTCAAAGTTACATCATGTCATAGTATGCATTGTCTTCATTTGTGAATTCACCTATGGGGAACTTTATAGTTTCCAGTATGAGGATTAACATATATAGGTGGCAGTCTGTAAAGCTCTATCGTGGTGCTTCATCGATTGTGAATCATTCACAATATACCGCGATGGTGCAGTGTCCCCATAGACACTAATTAGAGAATTTCCTGTTTGGTGTCACAGTATAAGTCATGCTGTCTCTTGCTGAACTATAAAGTGTTGCAGAATATTAGCTCCGACTAATATGATATATGCATTATGTTGAGATTTACTGTATGTGCTGCATGTGATATCGGTATTTTATGCATATTAGATTGGAGATTTATTGTGTTTTTTATTTATTTATTTATATGTTTGTTACAATGCATACTTGTTACATCATATCCTGTCTCTTGGCACCACCCTGTTGGGGGAGGGCCTTGTAACCACTATGTGTATTTAAGCAAGCAATGTGGGGGTGCATCTTTATGCCCCTGTTGAAGGCTTACTGAGCCGAAACGCGTCGGGTATTGCCTTTGAGCACCCCACATTGCTACCCCTGTACGTGATCACTTTTATTTTTGTCATTTTTATGACTTTTATAAATAAACCTATTGGTTTTAATTGACCTGCACCATTGGAGTTCTTTTTTCCTTTTCTATCATCCACCCCATGGCTTCATTTGGAGCTCTAACTACGTCCTCTGCCTGCATTTCCTGATCGATGGTCCAAAGATCGTATTCAGAGCCTGTGGCATTGACGCAAATACATCATTCAAGCACTGCTGGTTCCTGTTGTCCATTCCATTGGAGTTCCAGCCCTGCATATGATCCAAGTCCGGTTTCTAGTGGTCCCGGCTTCCAAAGACCACAATGTCTGGCTGACTCTTTGCTGTAAGGTAGTAGAGTCCAACACCATCTGGTAAGCGTGTTTTACCCATTTCATACTTTGATGTGATTGTGATCTTCACGGGGTTCTACAGACAACTTGCACACCTGTTGCATCTTAATCACTGGATTGCAGCTCACCTGTTTTCCTGCTTCAATCACTCCATCTGATGTTCACTCATCTTTATAATATAGACTTTGATACGTTTATATTTTTTGTTTTACATTGAGCATTGTTTTAGTCACTTTCATTCATGCCAATTGTTTATATTTATGCTCTTATATTATGAGAGTTGTTACCTCACTTGGTACTATATAATTTTGAGTTTGTTAGCGCTACATTTTTGTTTATTATCTTGCTGGCTTTGTTTGTTTGTATGTAGCAGCTTGGCACTTATTTTTATATTAGCGCAGTTTTTTCTTTATTTTAGATAGAGCAGGCAGGCTAGTCAGTTAAAGTTACAGTGTGTAGAGGATATATATACATCCCAGGTGTTGTACATATATTTATACACTGTATAGTTTAGCTAGATCAGTTCTTCCTAATTTACTGGCAGGCAGTTGATTGATTGTGCTAGCTGCAGTATTCTCATGTGGTGTATTGCCTGTGTGCTCTGTAGTTTGCACCTAAAGCTACTTGGTGTGTACTGCACGGTTGCTCTGTAGTTTGCACCTAAAGCTACTTGGTGTGTACTGCCCGTGTGCTCTGTAGTTTGCACCTAAAGCTACTTGGTGTGTACTGCACGGTTGCTCTGTAGTTTGCACCTAAAGCTACTTGGTGTGTACTGCACGGTTGCTCTGTAGTTTGCACCTAAAGCTACTTGGTGTGTACTGCCCATGTGCTCTGTAGTTTGCACCTAAAGCTACTGCCTGTGTGCTCTGTAGTTTGCACCTAAAGCTACTTGGTGTGTACTGCACGGTTGCTCTGTAGTTTGCACCTAAAGCTACTTGGTGTGTACTGCACGGTTGCTCTGTAGTTTGCACCTAAAGCTACTTGGTGTGTACTGCCCGTGTGCTCTGTAGTTTGCACCTAAAGCTGCTGCCCGTGTGCTCTGTAGTTTGCACCTAAAGCTACTTGGTGTGTACGGCACGGTTGCTCTGTAGTTTGCACCTAAAGCTACTTGGTGTGTACTGCACGGTTGCTCTGTAGTTTGCACCTAAAACTACTTGGTGTGTACTGCACGGTTGCTCTGTAGTTTGCACCTAAAGCTACTTGGTGTGTACTGCCCGTGTGCTCTGTAGTTAGCACCTAAAGCTACTGCCCGTGTGCTCTGTAGTTTGCACCTAAAGCTACTTGGTGTGTACTGCACGGTTGCTCTGTAGTTTGCACCTAAAGCTACTTGGTGTGTACTGCCCGTGTGCTCTGTAGTTTGAACCTAAAGCTACTTGGTGTGTACTGCACGGTTGCTCTGTAGTTTGCACCTAAAGCTACTGCCCGTGTCCTCTGTAGTTTGCACCTAAAGCTACTTGGTGTGTACTGCACGTGTGCTCTGTAGTTTGCACCTAAAGCTACTTGGTGTGTACTGCCCATGTGCTCTGTAGTTTGCACCTAATGCTACTTGGTGTGTACTGCACGTGTGCTTTGTAGTTTGCACCTAAAGCTACTTGGTTTGTGTACTGCCTTTGTTCTCTGCAGGCCATTAGTATGTCTGGAAGGACAACAAGGAGAGGCAGAGAGTCACAAGGGCAAGCAGGCTCTGCATCTAGAGGCAACAGTGCTGGTCGTGGACACCGTGCATCCTCATCAGCACGTGGCCGTTGGACACGCTCGTCCTTGTTTTCGGCAGCTGGCCTTGTGGAGCCGCAACATGCCGAAGACTTGGTAGAGTGGATGACCAAGCCTTCCTCATCCTCCTCATCCTCTCTCACCCAGGCTCAGGGTACTTTGTCTGGCAAAGTAGCTGCCAAGGCGTCCTCTTCCCTCTGCTCAATGGCATCACTCACTCCTTCCCTAGCCCCACCATGTCCTCCTGAGGAGTCCCCCGAACTGTTTGAACACAGTGTTTGGTACATGCTGCATGAGGATGTGCAGCGTTTTGAAGGCTCCGATGATGATACACAGATAGAGGAAGGCAGTAACGTGAGCTCAGAAAGAGGGGGTGCCCAAGAAGGACAGCAATCTGGCGGACATGTTCCCCCAGCTGCAGCATACTGCCAAGTTTTATACAGTGATGAAGAAGGAGGGGATGATGAGGTCACTGACTCAACATGGGTGCCAGATAGGAGAGAGGAGGAGGAGGAGGCACAGGTACATCTCCAACGAGGCAGGATGCCCTCCAGGGGCCAGCTTAAGGGCAGCACACCGACTGCATCACAACGCAGAGCTACGCATGTGCATGGCGCTGCTGTGTCTCAGCGTTATTCCAAAAGTTCTTTGGTGTGGGCCTTTTTTGAGACGAGTGCATCAGATCGCACTGCTGCTACTTGCAACATATGTCTCAAGCGTATCTCGCGTGGCCAAAACATCACCCGCTTGGGCACCACATGCTTGACCAGACATATTTCGACCTGCCATGCAGTTCATTGGCAAGCGCACCTCAAAGACCCACACCAAAGAACAAAGCGGACCTCCCCTTGCCCCTCATCAGCTGGGATCTCCAACCCCACTATACCCTCAGTCCTCTCTGAAGCCTGCGCTGATAGGACTAAAGGTGTAGAATTAGGTGTGCCACAGCCTAGTACATGCAGGCAATCTACTATCGGTACACTGATGGCAGATTGTACCAGGCAAATTTCCCTGCCCCAGCTGCTGCAGCGCCGAAAGAAGTTCTCTCCCATCCACATGCCCAGCGATTGAATACTAGCTAAGCTAAATTGCTAGCACTTCAACTGCTGCTTTTTCAGTTGGTAGATTCTGCCCCCTTCCGTGAGTTTGTGGAATGTGCGGTACCTCAGTGGCAAGTTCCCAAACGCCACTTTTTCTCACGGAAGGCGATTCCGGCTCTCTACCGGCATGTGGAAGGCAATGTCCATGCCTCGCTGGACAGGGCGGTCAGTGGTAAGGTGCATATTACCGCTGACTCATGGTCCAGCAGGCATGGACAGAGACGTTACCTATCTTTCGCGGCACATTGGGTGACTCTGCTGGCAGCTGGGAAGGACGCAGGGCAAGGTACAGTAGTGTTGGAGGTTGTTCCACCACCACGCCTCCAAAATGCTACTACTGGTTGTGACACACCTCTCTTCTCCACCCCCCCCCTCTTCTTCTTCCTCTGTGGCCTCTTCCTGTGCTGATGTGTCCTCTGAACCAGCGGTGCTCCGTAGGCGTTCAAGGGGCTACGCAGGTACGCAGGCAAGGAGATGCAATGCGGTGCTTGAGCTGGTGTGCTTGGGAGACAGGAGCCACACTGGGGCAGAGGTTCTGTCAGCTCTGCAGGGGCAGCTTAAGCCAGGAATGGTGGTTTGCGACAATGGCACCAACCTCCTCTCCGCCCTGCGACAGGGACAACTGACCCATGTGCCCTGTTTTGCGCATGTCCTTAATTTGGTGGTGCAGCGGTTCTTGGGCAGGTACCCGGTCTTACAGGATGTCCTGAAGCAGGCCAGGAAAGTCTGTGTGCATTTCCAACGTTCAAATAATGCCAGTGCTTAGCTGGCAGACCTCCAAAGGAAATACAACCTGCCCAAGAACAGCCTAATCTGTTACATGGAACTCTACGTTTGCCATGCTGCGCTGAACTCTCCTGTAGTCCAAGGGAGGGGGCGAGCATGACACTCCACAACAGGGAGAAAGCCTCACATTACTGTGTGGAGTTACAGACAGAAGAACAGGAAGTGAGGATTTCTCAGAAGAGAAGTAAAAACGAAGGATGAGGTAAGTGAAGGAGGACTGCACTAAGGTAAAGGACGCTATTTAGGAAAAAAATTGTACCTTTTACAACCCCTTTAATTATTTTTTCCTGAGATGGTCATTAACTGTTTAACTTAATTCTTGGGGATATTAACCGGAAGGACCTCCGGATTTAGACGCATTTATTTTATATCCCGAAAAGGACTCCGTAACGATCAAGTTCAGCATGCAAATTCGGTAGGGAGATCCTAGGATGGGTCAGGGTGAGGATAATATTGTCCAAGAACAGTGACATTTAAAATTCTCTTTCTCTAACCGATATGCCCGAATATCCGAACTTGTGCGAATAGATGTGGCCAAAGGTTCAACACATAGTAAGGGAAAAAGCGGCCATCTCTGTCAAGTACCATTAGTTACTGAAAAAGAAGAGGAAAGGGCATAAGGGCTTTTTCACTTGGGACATCGGATTGGAGTAAAGGTGTTGTATTGCATGCAGAAAAGGCCCCCTAAGTCCAATATGACACAACTTAGTAAACAGGAAAGGCCAGCTAAGGCGGTCAAAAGCCTTTTCCGTGTCCAGGCTGAGGACTAGGGATGCCGAGCCTTCCATGTTTGCCATTGCAATCAGGTCTATTAATCAGGAATATAACCTTTCTAGTATTGTCCCCAGCCTGACAAAGGGGTATGAAACCTACCTGGTCTTTATGGATCAGGGAAGGGAGGACAGTATTCAGACGGACCGAGAGGAGTTTGGTAAAAAAAATAGGTAAATCTGAATTCAAAAGGGCTACAGGCCTGTAGCTAGCACACAAATAAGGATCCTTATCTGGTTTTGGAATGAGGGTAAGAAAGGATTTTTGCACGTCAAATGGAATAGGGGTGTCCTGAAGAAAAGCTTTTAAAAGTTTGCACATGTAAGGAAGCAACAGAGGAAGAAGGAACTTATAGTACTCATATGAAAAGTCGGCTCAATTTCCTTCTCAGTAATAGGTGTGTTAAGAGAAAGAAGGTCCGAGGACTGATGTTGGGAGACCCTGTTCTGCTCAAGATATTGACACATACGATCCATTAGGTCACGAGAAGGAGGGTTATGAGGGATCCCTGGGTCATTGTATAAATCAGTATAAATTTCCTCAAAGGAATTTATAATGTCTTGGGGATGAGATAATAAGCAGCCTGACCTATTCTTGATTTGATGCGGGGCTGTCATATGGGTATGGTCACGTCGTTTTCAAGCCAATAAAGAGTGGACATTATTACCCTTGTCATAATATAGCTGTTTCAGCCTGACCAAGGCTTTTTCTACCTGACCCAGTACATAGGGGCAGATCCACAAAGAGAGTACGCCGGTGTATCTACTGATACACCGGCGTACTTTCAAATTTCCCACATTGTATCTTTGTTTTGAATCCTCAAAACAAGATACGACGGCATCTGGGTTAGATCCGACAGGCGTACGTCTTCGTACGCCTTCGGATCTTAGATGCAATTCTTCGGCGTCCGCTGGGTGGCGTTCCCGTCGTTTTCCGCGTCGAGTATGCAAATTAGCTATTTCCGACGATCCACGAACGTAAGAGCGGCCCTCGCATTCTTTTACGTCGTCTCTAGTCGGCTTTTTTCAGCGTATAGTTAAAGCTGCTATTTGGTGGCGTACGCAATGTTAAGTATGGCCGTCGTTCCCGCGTATAATTAAAAAAAAAAAATTTGTTTGCGTAAGTCGTCCGTGAATCGGGCTGGACGTAATTTACGTCCACGTCAAAACAATGACGTCCTTGCGACGTCATTTAGCGCAATGCACGGTGGAAAATTTTGGAACGGAGCATGCGCAGTTCGTTTGGCGCGGGGACGCGCTTCATTTAAATGAAACACGCCCCCTACTCGCCGATTTGAATTACGCGCCGTTACGCCGCGAGAGATACACTACGCCGCCGTAACTTACGGCACAAATTCTTTCTGGATTCGAACAGAAAAAAAGTAAGTTACAGCGGCGTAGCGTATCTCATATACGCTGCGCCCATGCAATTCTACGTGGATCTGCCCCCTAGTTTTTAAGAGAGTCATGCATAAGCAAATAATCTTTTTAAGTAAGGGTAACGGAGACATTTGCAATCGGAGCTCTAATGCCGTGTACACACAATCATTTTTCGGCATTAAAAAAAAAACGTAGTTTTTCGGCATGTAGAAAAAACAACGTTTTTCCAACTTCATCATTAAAACAACGTTGCCCACACACCATCATTTTTTAAAAATGCTCTAGCAAAGCGCGGTGACATACAACACGTACGACGGTACTATAAAGGGGAAGTTCCATGCGGATGACGTCACCCTTGGGGCTGATTTAGCTGATTCCGTGTTAGTAAAAGACGATTCGCGCTTTTCTGTCTGTTACAGCGTGATGAATGTTTTTAGTCTATTATGAAATGTAGTTTTACCAGAACGAGTGCTCCCGTCTCATAACTTGCTTCTGAGCATGCGTTGGTTTTTAACGTCGTTTTAGCCCACACACGATCATTTTTTACAACCCGAAAAAAGACATAGGGCCAGATTTAGGTAGGACTTACGCTGACGTATCTTCTTATACGCCGCGTAAGTCCACGGATGCGCCGTCGTATCTATGCGCCGTATTCTTGAAACCAGATACGCCTGAATTCTGGCTCCATCCGACCAACGTAAGTCTCCTACGCCGTCGAATCCTGGGTGCATATTTACGCTGGCCGCTAGGGGCGCTTCCATTGATTTACGCGTTGAATATGTAAATGACCTAGATACGCCGATTCACGAACGTACTTGCGCCCGTCGCAGTAAGCTATGCCGTTTACGTAAGGCATATGTCCGGCGTAAAGTTATCCCACCTAAAGCAGGGGTAAGTCATGTTAAGGTATGGGCGCGGGAACAGCGTCGTATTTTATGTTGTTTACGTAAGTCGTACGTGAATGGGGCTGGGCGTAGGTTACGTTCACGTCGTACGCATTGAGCCGTCGTATCTTAGGAAGGATATGTGACGTGATTCTGAGCATGCGCGCGCATGCGCCGTTCGATCGGCCCTTCATTTACATGGGGTCACGGTTAATTTTAATACAGCACGCCCACTACCTGCCTACTTTGAATTAGGCGGGCCTACGCCAGCCCATTTACGCTACGCCGCCGTAACTTAGGGAGCAAGTGCTTTGTGAATACTGTACTTGCCTCTCTAGGTAACATCGGCGTAGCGCATATGAGATGCGCTACGCCCGCTCAAAAATACGCAGCGGTACGTGAATCTAGCCCATAGTTTAAAACGTCGTTAAAAAATGCAGCATGCTCGGGAAAAAAAATTGTCGTTTTTCAGAAGCCGAAAAATTATGTGAAGCCCACCCGCGATCATTTTAAATGAATTTTTTTAAACAATGTTTTTTTCATGCCGAAAAATTATCGTGTGTAGGCGGCATAAGGCCCTAAGTTCTTCTTTAGCTTGCACTTTAATAGCCCGAGCATCTTTTTTCATATAATGCTTCTTAATATTGCTATTAGTGTCCATCCTGAAGTAGATAGGGTAGTATCTGACCCCTTTGCCATTTTTGGCATATATATTTATATACAATGTTCTATTGTGTTTTGTGACTCCATGTTTTGAGTGGCTGTATGTGTCATCATGGTTGGGACTGCAGCTTTGTTGTGGCTTGCAGCTCCGACGAGAGGCCAGCCACTGATGGTGGGGCGGGACCAGATATGACGTCATGACAGTCACCTGGGTTCAAGCGCTGTCAGTACTGAGTGAAAATAACTTGAAGCCCGGAGATAAAGCTTATTTTCACACTAAAAAACGTACAATGCCAAGGCAGCTTACGTATGGTTAGGCTCTGGGTAGTTGAGATTAGATATGTGCAATTAGTTTAGTTAATTTTTTAACGAATTTCAACAAAACCCGTTTAACGAACTTTTCCGAATATTCGTAAATTCGAATATTCCTAAATTTGAAGAAAATCGTAAATGCGAAAAAAATTCATAAATATGTCTATTCAAAAAAAATTGTAAATTTCGTTAATACATAAATGCGAAAATTCCGAAATTCAAAAATTTGAAAACTTGAAAATCTGAAATAATAAATTTATCCAAAGTTAGGAATTATACAAAATAACAAATGCCGCATCTAAACAAATGTAATGTAACAAATTAATAATAAATAATAATAATAATAAAAAGTTTTTATTATTATTATTATTATTTATTATTATTAATTTGTTCCGTTCCATTTGTTTAGATGTGACATTTGTTGTTTTGGATAATTGGTAACTTTGGATAAATTTGTATTCATTACATTCAATAACATCCAAATTTGAAAGGAAATTCCAATACCTATAATTTAATAGTTAAAGTGGAGGTTCACCCTAAAAACACATTTTTACATTAATAGTACAATAGTAATGACATTTCATTTCGGCAGTTTTTTTTTTTTTCTCTCTGTTCTCGTTCCACGTTCTGATGACTCCGGGACTGGGCGTTCCTATCCCAGCCTCAGGGTTCCGATGACTGCGGGACTGGGCGTTCCTATCCTTCCGTTCGATGATTGACGTCTTGTGAAACAGGTGACCTGTCACACAACGCGCGTCACCAGATTTCCGGAAATACCCGAGCTGTGAGTCGGCACTATACGGCACCTGCGCCCGCCGTGTAGAGCTGACTGTGCAGGCGCCGTATAGTGCCGACTCGCAGCTCAGCTATTTCCAGACATCTGGTGATGCGCATTGTGCGACAGGTCACCTGTTTCACAAGACGTCAATCATCGAACGGAAGGATAGGAACGCCCAGTCCCGCAGTCATCGGAACCCGGAAGCCCTGGACAACATCAGGATATAAAGGTATGTACCGAGAAAAAAAAATGACCTGCCGAAATGTAATGTCCTTAGTATGCTGGCTCTGCTAGATGTAATTTAAAAAAAAAAATTTTTTGGGTGAACCCCCGCTTTACGTTATTATTAGTTATTTATTATTTCAGTTTTTCAAATTTTCGAATTTCCAGATTTGGTAATTTCTTTGAATTTACGAATTTACATATTCTTTTTAAATTCACGAATTTATGAATTTACGGGGGAAAAAAACGAATGAAACCAAAACCAACACATTTTTCGGCAGTGCACATGTCCAGTTGAGATGCATGAGCAAGAACTCCTGAAACCAGCATGTGAAAAATGGCAACAGATGACTCCAGGTAGTGTTAGATGACCCAATTCCCAGGCCAAAAACCAGCATGTGGAAAGGGCAAAGATGACTCCCGGTACTGTTAGATGACAATATTCCCAGACCCAGTTGGTCAACAGGTAAACTTTGGTGACCACAAGGAAGATGGAGAGAGCTGAAATATCCCGTGGCTGCCAGGTTCCTAGAGATGATGTACCTACAGACCAGAAATGACACGCTTGGGGAGCCAGAGATGATGTTGTGTACCTGGCGGAAAAGCCTGACAAGTTCACTGTTGTGAGAAGCAGAGATGCTGAAGAATCGTTCAAAAAAGCTGCTCCAAAAGCCACTGGAAGCCATAGCAGGAGAAATCTTCCCACAGTCCCACAACCAGCTTAAAATTTCTCAGAAGGAATTCAGAATTATACACTAATATTAAAAATCCAATCATTTTTGGGTTGAAGAATTATTGATCATAGATGGAAGAATCTGGTTGTTTGGAAAATGAACTGTCAGACCTACAGGCATTTTTCTTCTCCATGGCATGCACTGTTTAAAGTCTGGGCCAGATTTTCTATTCATTATCTCAACAGAGAATAATTAAAGTTTTGATAGAAACTCCAAAACATCTGATGGCCAGAGATGCCAATGTCTGTCTGCCAGGGTCTCTCATTATAAATGTTCACACCAGGGAAATTATTGCTTGATAGGACCAAAGTGTTCTGTATCACACACTAATGTCTAGCTAGCTTTAAAATTGTGAAAAATCTCTCTTTTAAAAAAATGGTTAACATTGTTCTGCTTGAGTGGTTTTTACTTCACAAAGAGAAAAAAAACCCAGCTAAATTAATATTTGCTGTGGGATGGAGGTCTTAAGATGGCCATACACCAAGAGTATCTGGGGTTGTTTTAACCACTTCCCACCCAGTCTATAGCAGAATGATGGCTGGGCGGTTGTTCAATTATCCTGACTGGGCATCATATGACGTCCAGCAGGATAACAGCCACCATGTGCCCGTGGGGGTGATCGGTGGTGTGGTGTGTCAGTCTGACACATCGCTACACCGATCTCGGTAAAGAGCCTCTGATGGAGGCTCTTTACCATGTGATTAGCCATGTCCAATCACGGCTGATCACGATGTAAACAGGAAGAACTGTTGATCGGCTTTTCCTCACACGCATCTGATAGACATAAGTAGAGGAGAGCTGATCGGCTGCTCTCCTGACAGGGGGGGTCTGTGCTGATTGTTTATCAGCGCAGCCCCCCCTCAGATGCCCACCCAGGACCACCAGGATGCTGCCAGGACCACAAGGGATGGTCACCCACACTGGGCCACCAGGTATGCCACCCTAGACCACCAGGGATATTCTAATCAGTGCCCAGGCAGCTGCCAATCAATGCTCAGGTAGCTGCTAATCTGTGCCCATCCACAATGCCTGCCAGTGCCACCAGGGATTCCTATCAGTGCCATCTATCAGTGCTGCATATCTGTGCCCATCAGTGACACGTATTAGTGCCCATCAGTGCCGCCTATCAGTGCCACCCATAAGTACTCATCAGTGCAGCTTTTCAGTACCCATCAGTGTCACCTATCAGTGCCCACAAGTGCCACCCATGAGTAACCATCAGTACCGCCTACCCGTGCCTATCAGTGCCGCCTAAAAGTGCCCCTTCGTCAGTGCCCATCAGTGCCACCTCATTGGTGCCACCTCATCGGTGCCGCCTTATCACGGCTGATCACGATGTAAACAGGAAGAACTGTTGATCGGCTTTTCCTCACACGCATCTGATAGACATAAGTAGAGGAGAGCTGATCGGCTGCTCTCCTGACAGGGGGGGTCTGTGCTGATTGTTTATCAGCGCAGCCCCCCCTCAGATGCCCACCCAGGACCACCAGGTTGCTGCCAGGACCACAAGGGATGGTCACCCACACTGGGCCACCATGTATGCCACCCTAGACCACCAGGGATATTCTAATCAGTGCCTAGGCAGCTGCCAATCAATGCTCAGGCAGCTGCCAATCTGTGCCCATCCACAATGCCTGCCAGTGCCACCAGGGATTCCTATCAGTGCCATCTATCAGTGCTGCATATCTGTGCCCATCAGTGACACGTATTAGTGCCCATCAGTGCCGCCTATCAGTGCCACCCATAAGTACTCATCAGTGCAGCTTTTCAGTACCCATCAGTGTCACCTATCAGTGCCCACAAGTGCCACCCATGAGTGCCCATCAGTACCGCCTACCCGTGCCTATCAGTGCCGCCTAAAAGTGCCCCTTCGTCAGTGCCCATCAGTGCCACCTCATTGGTGCCACCTCATCGGTGCCGCCTTATCAGTGCCCGTCAGTGCTGCCTTATTAGTGCCCATCAGTAGGATCAAATGTATTTACAAAAACATTTTTTTGTTTGTTTAGCAAAAAATAAAAACCGCAGAGGTGATCAAATACCACCAAAAGAAAGCTCTATTTGTGGGAACAAAATGATAAAAATTGTGTTTGGGTACAGTGTAGCATGACCGCGCAATTTTCATTTAAACAGCGACAGCGCTGAAAGCTGAAAATTGGCTTGGGCATAAAGGGGGTGAAAGTGCCTGGTATTGAATTGGTTAAAGCGGGGGTTCACCCTATAAACAAAAAAAAAAAAAAAATTTCTTCTAGCATAAAATTAGGCAGTTTAATTGACGGCCGGCTCTGGCACGTCACGCTTCTCCGGAAATAGCCGAAATAGGCTTGGCTCTTCACGGCGCCTGCGCATAGTCTGTGCGCAGGCGCCGTATAGCGCCGTGAAGAGCCAAGACCTACTCCGGCTGTCTTCGGGGAGCGTGACGTGCCAGAGCCGGCCGTCAATCATCCTCCGTCTGGATAGGAACGCCCATTCCCCGCGGGGAGTCGGAATCTTCAATGTACGATTGCACTGTGAGTACCGGGCTAAAAAAATCAAGACAGGCATACTGTAGCTCGCGCTACTATGCCTAATTTTATGCTAAAATGTTGCTATGGAGGGTGAACCACCGCTTTAAGTACGAAACAAACAAGTTCATCAACAGTTAAAACATTGAACCATCCAACACACATATAGGGCGTTATTTACTAAAGGCAAATCCACTTTGCACTACAAGAGCAAACTACAAGTGCAAAGCGCATTGGAAGTGCAGTCGCTGTAGATCCGAGGAGGACATGCAAGGAAAATAAAAAACAGCATTTTAGCTTGCACATGATTGGATAAAAAAATCAGAAGAGCTTCCCCCCATTTCAGTTCTACCCCTCAGATTTACAGCGACTGCACTTCCAAGTGCACTTTCAGTGCAATTTCAAGTGCACTTTGCATTTGTAGTTTGCACTTGTAGTGCAAAATGGATTTGCTTTTCATAAATAACCTCCATAGTATTTCAAACTTGGCCAATGACTGACAATATCAACCCCTCAGTTATAAATGTTAAAGATTTATTAAAAAATAATCAGTAGTAATCTCAAGCCTCGTAAGCGGAAATAATCAAGTTTTCACAGATCTGTGCCAGGCCCTAAGACCCCATTCACACCTAGGCGTTTTTACGCCTGTAGCGCTACGCCGCTGCCGCCAGAGGGCTGAAAACAGATGTCCCTCTATGGAGATGGTTCACATCTCCACGCCGAACGCCGGACGCCTGTCGCCTGCCGCGTGAAAAAAGGTCCCGGACCTTTTTTTCAGGCGTCTTCGAGCGTTCGGCTAGGAGATGGGAATCATCTCTATAGAGGGGGTCATCTTGGGGCACATCTCGGCGGACAATACCGGCGTTTTGTCGCCGCAAATCGCGGTACAAAACGCCGCTATTTTTACCGCGATTTGCGGCGACAAAACGCCGCGATTTCGTCCGTCTAGATGTGAATGCAGCCTAACCCTCAATTAGCATTAGAACCTTGACATGTTACGCATTTGTTGTGTTTTCTGGTTGTGACCTACATTTCTCCTCCAACCTGGTGGTTAGCCCTGCCAAGCAGCAATCTGATTTGCAATATGTTCTTTATTTGTTCTGTGTTTTCATAACAATGATGGCATTTGCATAATGAAAATATGGCTTAACAGATATGCATGCCTTAACCTAAGGTCAATATTTTTGGCTTATCATAAAGCTACTGTTTATCATGCTGGAGACTGAAGGAATTCATTGACCCTCATATGTACTTGTGTTTTCAAATCGTAATAATAATGGAAAAAATAACTCAGTTCTAATGGATAAACTGTGTAATTTGAATCAAGGAGATCTGATTCCTGAAATATTACAGATTTGAATTGAGTGTTGGCTAATATTAAAAATTTAAAGTCAAAAATTAAAAGTAGTAGTAAAAAAGTTAAAATATGAGTGCTGCTTTTGTTGATCTTTAACCTCCCTAGCGGTATGATTATTTCAGATTTTAGGTGCTGAAAGCTGTACCATTTTTTTCATGGAAATTTTGCATTTTACATTGTAGGCCTGTAATTCCTAGGAATAACTCACTTAAATCTGTCCAAACAAGAGTCTAGTAGACATCTCGGGTATGATAAAGTTTGAAAAACAAAATCATAAATTATAGTATAATAAATAATTATAACAAATAATAATGTAATTATAATAACAATTATTCAATAATGTAATCAAATCAAAAACACTGAAATTTTCTCAGTTGCAAAATTGTCGCTGTCATTTTCCCCACAAATCACTATCGCTCAATTCTGCAAGTGATTCTAATTTATTATCACTGTTTTCTAGCTGGTCTAAAACCACTTTTATGCAAAGGGACACTTTTTGGTTGCTATGGACAATATCCAGTTTCCAGGCAGAAAGAACAGTATTTATAATATAAAACTGCATGCAGGACACTGGGCAGACCACTAGGGACAACGGGGGTGTGTATTTTTTTTATACAATACTGTAATCTATAAGATTACAGTATACTGTATGTATTGCGTGTATTTACTTTTTTGAATTTTGCGCCGATCTCCGCCCCCTGCGTCGTCACGTGGCAGGGAACGGAGCTTGACAGCACACGGGCACTGTGTGAATCGAGCGAGGAGACAGCTCGATCACACAGTGGGGAGGCATCGCAGGATCCAGAGACAAGGTAAGTAATTCCCTGCCTGTAGACACTGCAAGGCGATCCAGAGTCTGGCTCGATGGTTACCGCTTTTGGTTCTAAAATTGCACCCCGAGCCAGACTTGGGACTACCGCTGAGGGGGTTAAAAGCGCAGGTTCAACTTTGCTTGGCTTTTTTATCCACTTATCCACAAATATATGTACTCTGAATTTGTACTTCTATGTCTTCGAACCTGGCAAAGTGATGTTATATATTATGTAAATTACCCGGTTTTTGGAAAAACAAAGAATGTATTAAATAAAATGATTATATTTTGACAATATTCCTACAATTTTTCACATGTCAACTTTATATGTACTGTATTTAAGGGCCTTGAACCGATTACACCTCCAACATGTTGTTAAAATTTGTATTAAATCTGATCATTTCTGAAGGTGCCAAGCACCAGTAGAAGACAAGAAAGATCTGGATGGCTGCACTCCAATAACCACTTGATTCGGTATAAACATTAAAACCATTTGACAGATGGAACAAGTACAGTGGGGGACAAGGTAGATGTGTTTTGCGCAGGAGTCAGGGCTTAATTATTACCATGTAATGATTAAGCGCTGACCCCAGCACAAAATTAGTCTACCTGCTTGTCCTCCACTGTACTTGTTCCATCTGTCATTTGGTTTTAATGTTTATAACAAATAAAGTGGATTGTTGGTGTTCAGCCATCCAGATCTTCCTTGAGTTCCATTGTGCAGCACGTGAGCTGGGCTGGCTCCTGACTTGAGGACTTGTGAAGGGATCATTAGAGATTACTCACCTTGAGCAGCGATACAGAGTGTTGCCAAGCACCAGTAATTGAAGAAACAATAGAATAGAAGAAATAGAAGAAAAACATAGAATGGACAATTTTTATTCACTCTTTAAACTCTGCCTTAAATTACTGAAACACATACTACATGACTTATTACAAGTTGCATATTGTTTGTTTTTTTGTTTTTATTGAGTTGTAAGTTCTTTGTTGCATCTACAGTATTACAACATTTGACTATTCATAATATGTTTAGCTTTATCTTCAATATAAAAATATGGTTTCTTCAAAGTAAATGTCGTAACTTTTTCCACATTCCAATCTTACTACAAAATATGTTGACCTTGTAAAATGGAAAATATTGAATATTGTAAATCCAAATTATTATCCTTCCCCCCCCCCTTTATTTGTTCCTTACGTCTGCATTGTACATACTGGAACTAAGGGCCAAATTCTCAAAAAGTCTGCGTAACTTAAATTTCAGCAGTTAAGTTACACTGACTTAAAATTTCTACCTAAGTGCCTGATCGTCAAAGCACTTAGGTAGAAATTACACGCTGTGTAACTTAAGTGCCGCCGTCGTAAGGCGGTCCTCCTCTCCTGGGGGCGTTTAAAATTTAAATGAGGCGCTCCCGCGCCGGCCGTACTGCGCATGCGTGTGACGTCATTTTCCCGACGTGCAGCGCGCGAACGTAATTAACGCCGGTCGGCTTTGAGAATTTCGACGGGACACTAAAGTTGCGACGGGTGAAAAAAAAGACGCGCCGGGAAAACAAATAATTATAAAAAAAAATGTCAGCGTCGCTCAGCATGCATTCCTGAGAGGGAGAACTCCATGCCAATTTTCAAAGGAAAAAAACGGCATGGGTTCCCCCCCCAGGAGCATACCAGGCCCTTAGGTCTGGTATGGGTTGTAAGGAGACCCCCCTCCGCCGAAAATTCGACGTAGGGGGTCCCCCTACAATCCATACCAGACCCGTATCCAAGGCACGCTACCCGGCCGGTCAGGAATGGGAGTGGGGACGAGCGAGCGTCCCCCCCCTCCTGAGCCGTGCCAGGCCGCATGCCCTCAACATGGGGGGGTTGGGTGCTCTGGGGCAGGGGGGCGCACTGCGGGCCCCCCCACCCCAGAGCACCCTGTCCCCATGTTGATGAGGACAGGACCTCTTCCCGACAACCCTTGCCATTGGTTGTCGGGGTCTGCGGGAGGGGACTTATCGGAATCTGGGAGTCCCCTTTAATAAGGGGGCCCCCAGATACCGGCCCCCCACCCTAAGTGAATGGATATGGGGTACATCGTACCCCTATCCATTCACCTGGAGGCAAAAAGTAAAATTTAGTAAACACACAACACAAGGCTTTTTAAAATAATTTATTATTCTGCTCCGGATGCCCCCCCTGTCTTCGTTATTAGCTCAATTAGCAGGGGGGGCTTCTTCTTCCACTCTCCGGGGGTCTTCCGCTCTCCGGGGGTCTTCCGCTCTCCGGGGGTCTTCTCCGCTCTCCGGGGGGGGGGCTTCTCCGGACTCCGGGGGGCTTCTTCCATCTTCTCCCCTCTTCCGCTGTTGACTCGGCGAACCCCGGTTCTTCTGCAGCTCTCCGGTGCCTTCTTCTTCAGCGCTGGCTGCCTGCTATGTTTGTGTGTTAGCTCGATTTCAAACAGGCAGCCGGCGCGGTCTTCTGTGGCGTCAGGGTCTTCTGGTCTTCTCCCCTCTTCCGATGTTGCCTCGTCGCCTGTTGTCGCTGTAATGATGGAAGCGCGCCTTGCATCCCATTTATATAGGCATCACCGTCCCATCATGCTCCGGCAGGTACCCACGTGGTGGGTGCACGTGGGTAGGCACCCACCACGTGGGTACCTACCGGAGCATGATGGGACGGTGATGCCTATATAAATGTGATGCAAGGCGCGCTTCCATCATTACAGCGACAACAGGCGACGAGGCGACATCGGAAGAGGGGAGAAGACCAGAAGAGAAGATGTCGTCACAGAAGACCGCGCCGGCTGCCTGTTTGAAATCGAGCTAACACACAAACATAGCAGGCAGCCAGCGCTGAAGAAGAAGGCACCGGAGAGCTGCAGAAGAACCGGGGTTCGCCGAGTCAACAGCGGAAGAGGGGAGAAGATGGAAGAAGCCCCCCGGAGTCCGGAGAAGCCCCCCCCGGAGAGCGGAGAAGACCCCCGGAGAGCGGAAGACCCCCGGAGAGCGGAAGACCCCCGGAGAGTGGAAGAAGAAGCCCCCCCTGCTAATTGAGCTAATAACGAAGACAGGGGGGGCATCCGGAGCAGAATAATAAATTATTTTAAAAAGCCTTGTGTTGTGTGTTTACTAAATTTTACTTTTTGCCTCCAGGTGAATGGATAGGGGTACGATGTACCCCATATCCATTCACTTAGGGTGGGGGGCCGGTATCTGGGGGCCCCCTTATTAAAGGGGACTCCCAGATTCCGATAAGTCCCCTCCCGCAGACCCCGACAACCAATGGCAAGGGTTGTCGGGAAGAGGTCCTGTCCTCATCAACATGGGGACAGGGTGCTCTGGGGTGGGGGGGCCCGCAGTGCGCCCCCCTGCCCCAGAGCACCCAACCCCCCCATGTTGAGGGCATGCGGCCTGGCACGGCTCAGGAGGGGGGGGGACGCTCGCTCGTCCCCACTCCCATTCCTGACCGGCCGGGTAGCGTGCCTTGGATACGGGTCTGGTATGGATTGTAGGGGGACCCCCTACGTCGAATTTTCGGCGGAGGGGGGTCTCCTTACAACCCATACCAGACCTAAGGGCCTGGTATGCTCCTGGGGGGGAACCCATGCCGGTTTTGAATTTAAAAATTGCCGTGGAGTTCTCCCTCAGGAATGCATACAGAATGCCGTCGCTGGAATGGGCCTTTACAAGGTTTGGCTAACTTTCCACATTATAAAACCAGCCCTAGTTTTGCGCCGGCAAATTCGGAACTTAGGCAGAAATCAAAGTGCTGAAATGCTTTGAAAATCTGCTTAAGTCCTCATTTGCATACGCAAAGCTGCATTTCAATGAGAAATGCCCCCAGTGGCGGATGCGGTACTGCATCCTAAAATCTGACCGTGTAAGTGTCTTACACATGTCAGATTTTCTGCCTAACTTTGGAAAAAGCCTTTTGAGAATCGTTTCCAAAGTTAGGCACAGGGATACACAGGCTGAACAGCAGTTAAGTCTGCGTATCTCTTTTGAGAATTTGGCCCTATATACTGTAACTTCACACTCTGTATGTATTCTGTGTATAAGACGTCTTTTAAAGATAACGTTGAGCAATGATTATGATTCTATTTACTTTTGATAGGAATATGTGAAATAAAGTAGAGTGCACAGGTTAGGTTAAATAACATATAGCCCAGTGTACAGGTTGCAGTAAAAAGAAGTGTAGTCGCAAACCTAAAATTTTCGGTTCGCGAACGGCGAACGTGAACTTCCGCAAATGTTCGCGAACGGGTGAACCGGGCGAACCGCCATAGACTTCAATGGGCAGGCGAATTTTAAAACCCACAGAGACTCTTTCTGGCCACAATAGTGATGGAAAAGTTGTTTCAAGGGGACCAACACCTGGACTGTGGCATGCCGGAGGGGGATCCATAAAGGGCATAAATCACCTAACATTCATAAATTGTTTGGAATAACGTGCTTTAAAACATCAGGTATGATGTTGTATCGATCAGGTAGTGTAAGGGTTAGGGTTAGGGTTACAGACAGGGTTAGGGTTAGGGTTACAGATAGGGTTAGGGTTACAGACAGGGTTAGGGTAACAGATAGGGTTAGGGTTACAGATAGGGTTAGGGTCTGTAACCCTAACCCTGTCTGTAACCCTAACTCTATCTGTAACCCTAACCCTGTCTGTAACCCTAACCCTATCTGTAACCCTAACCCTATCTGTAGCCCTAACCCTAACCCTATCTGTAACCCTAACCCTATCTGTAACCCTAACCCTATCTGTAACCCTAACCCTGTCTGTAATAGGGTTAGGGTTCACAGTGACAGACCAAACTCTGACTATGTCCTCAGAACTTGTCGAGTTCAGGGTACGTGGCCTCTGAACACTGGGCATTATTCTAGGGCCAAAGGGAATCACAGAACCATGACCACGACTGCCCCTGTGTTTTTTTTAGATTAGTTTAGTTGTACTATGCGTGCAAGCTACTGTGCCACCAAATATGAGATGTGGCACTGGACAGGTGGGCACAGTTTACCCTGTGAGGCAAAGATACCCTGGCAGACAAATGACTACTATTATGTATTGCAGTGAATTTTGTTTTTATATCTTATCAACTGTGCCAACACAATATAGATGAGATGTGGCACTGGACAGGTGGGCACAGTTTACCCTGTGAGGCAAAGACACCCTGGCAGACAAAATACTACTATTTAGTATTGCAGTGAATTTTGTTTTTATATCTTATCAACTGTGCCAACACAATATAGATGAGATGTGGCACTGGCAGGCAGGTGGGCACAGTTTACCCTGTGAGGCAAAGACACCCTGGCAGACAAAAGACTACTATTTAGTATTGCAGTGAATTTTGTTTTTATATCTTATCTATTGTGCCAACACAATATAGATGAGATGTGGCACTGGCAGGCAGGTGGGCACAGTTTACACTGTGAGCCTGGGCCCCTTACATTACACAGCACCCCACAGCTCTGGGCCCCTTTACATAGCACCCTGCACCACTGGACCCCTTTATATTACACATCACCCTGCACCTCTAATCTAACTAAACTATACAGTGTATAAATATATGTACAACTCCTGGTGATGTATATATATCCTCTACACACTGTAAAATTAACTGCCTAGCCTGCCTGCTATATCTAACTCCAAAAAATTACTCTCTCTCTCTCTCTCTCTCTCTCTCTCTCTCTCTCTCTCTCTGTGTGTCTCTCTCTGTAAACCACGCAGCACAGATTACAGAGAAAAAAAAGCAGACTGATTGATTAGCCCTAACAAGGGCTGTTTGGGGTGCTGTTCTAACAGCAGAGATCAGATGAGTCTTTCAGGACTGGGGTACACTGGCCTAACTATCGCTTTCCCTATAAAATCAGCAGCAACACTGTCCCTCCTCTCACTAAGAATGCAGAATCAGAATGAATCTAAAATGGATGCTGCCCTAGAGGTGGGAGGGTCAGGGAGGGAGGGTATGCTTCTGATTGGCTGGAATGTGTCTGCTGACTGTGAGGTAGAGGGTCAAAGTTTGCTCAATGTTAATTAATAGGAGGCGGGTCGAACATTGCATATGTTCACCGGCGGCGGCGAACAAGCGAAAATCGCCGCAAACTATTCGCGGGCGAACCGTTCTGTACATCACTAGTGTAGAGTAACATGCACAGTAAGTTACAGGGCAGTAATGAGGAATGCAGGAGATAGGAGTACATAATGTGCTGCATGCAGGTGTCAAGTGTATGTTATGCACAGAGAGGAAAATTCTGAGAAGTGAATGCACAGTGTGGGCAGTCCTCTCAGTCATCTGAAATGTCAGAGAATGGATCAATAGCACTGGAACCCCAAGAATATCCTATTGGTGTTACCTATGGTGTTGCAGTAGTATTTGGACAGGGTATCTGGATTGTGGGCTGGTAGCTTCTACATGCATGCCAAAATTCAATTGTATAGATATAAATGTATTCCAATGTATGATAGGATCCAAGATGTAAACCTCAATACATGTTGGGGGCCAAAAAATGCATCAGGCCTGGAAGATAAGAAACATTATACTGTACAGTATGTGGACTTGAACTAACAAAAAGTACTATATGTGGTAATTAGACCAATTGAGTGTCAAAACTCAGTGTTTGGTGTCAGCTTTTGTAGGCCTCGTGATAGAAAGGTCCTGCCAGGCTCGAGAGGAGTTTGAGGGTTTGATCTGATTATCAATTCCCCCATGGGTTTTGCATAATTCAAGGATACCTGATAAGTAAGAAAAGGATAATAAATAAATTGACAACAGCAATAGACAGTGCTTTTTGCTTTTGTTTTCCAACCCAACCTAATGCACAATTGGTAATAAAGCAAAGAAAGGTTCACACTATGAAATGACCCTAGGTGTGGTCAGTCAACTGGCCTTGGGCCCAAGGCAAACTGATTTGTTCTACTATTTGTTTGAACATTTTTTAGACAACAACAGATGGCCAATGTAGTCCAGGGAATAGATAAGCAAAAGCTTAAAACTCACGATAGGAGATAGAAATAGGCTTATGAATTGTTTGCTTGAATTTCAATTTGATTAAACTAGAAAATGCATTTCCTGCAGAAAATGCATGGGAATGCTGAATAGCTGAATTGCTAAACCCACATCAAAGCCATTCACCATAACCACTACACGATCTTTAGAACATACAAGCAGTGTTCCTTCAGCACTTATAAAGCCTCTCTTTGATCATTAATCCCCACAATAATAACATTACTATAATCTATAATTACTAAATCTAAGGAAGATTTTTATTTTCCTTGGAGTTCAAATTTAAACAACCAACATTCACCTCTGTAGCTATAGGCATTGTGGGGGATATCCATCTTCAAAAATCACAACCAAGGCACAGAAATCTTGTACCAGAATCTTGGCAGCCTGCCAGCCCTAATACATTTGAGTTTTTTGCTGGCTTTTTTTTTGTAGAATAATTAAAATAAAATAATCAAACACTTGTCTTGCACCAATGTTCTTAGTAAGAACAGTTCTAAACTGTACACCATTACAACAATGGCATACCTACTGTAGTGAGGAGAGGCTGACAGTGAGCAGGGAGAGGAGAGGTGAATGTGTATGGGTGTAATGCAAACCGCTATCATACAGCTGATTAATGAATTGTTGCATAACACTTTTGTTTATTTGGCACATAAAACACTAAGGGCCAGATTGAGAAAGATCAGCGGATCTTTCTGCTGGCGTAACGTATCCCTGATACGTTACGCCGCTGTAACTTTGGGCGCAAGTTCTGTATTCAGAAAGAACTTGCGCCCTTATTTATGGTGGCGTAACGTATGTGTTGCGGCGTAAGGCCGCGTAATTCAAATGGGGATGTTGGGGGCGTGTTTTATTTAAATTTGACCTGACCCCGCGGTTTTTATGTTTTTCTTGAACGGCGCATGCGCCGTCTGTAAAATATCCCAGTGTGCATTGCTCCAAATTACTTTGCAAGGACGTATTGGATTTGACGTAAACGTAAATGACGTACAGCCGTATTCGCGAACGACTTACGCAAACGACGTAAAAAATTCAAAATTTGACACGGGAACGACGGCTATACTTAACATTGAGTACGCTTCATAATAGCAGGGGTAACTATACGCCGGAAAAAGCCGAACACAAACAACGTAAAAAAATGCGCCAGCCGGACGCACGTTCGTAGATTGCCGTAACTAGCTAATTTGCATACTCGATGCGAAATTTGACGGAAACGCCACCTAGCGGCCGGCGGAAAAAATGCATCTACGATCCGACGCCGTACTAAGACGTACGCCTGTCGGATCGATCCCAGATGCAGTCGTATCTTGTTTTGTAGATACAAAACAAAGATACGACGCGGGAAATTTAAAATACGCGGCGTATCAATGGATATGCCGGCGTAATTCTTTTGTGAATCTGGCCCTTTATGTGCATATAGAAAGTGGCGCTGTTTTTTCCATGTGTACCAATCTTTCTTAATCCCCCATTTTTTTTTCAACTTGACAGGAGAATTTTTCCCCTAATTAAAAAAAAAATCTATGTATGCATCTCTGAATGCGGTGTAAGGCTCATGCACACAAGCTTTTTTATAAGCTCAAAAAGTGCTAGAAAAAACGCTGGATGAAAAATGCGGATAATAGCTGTGTTTGCTCCTGCTTCTAGTTGACTTTCAGTAGCCTTTAGGAGCGTTAGCATTTTATTAGAGTTTTAACCAAAAAGTCTCCCTACCCCCTGTGTATATGTACCCACTGTGATCTTGCATTTTTTTTTTCAGCAGATGCATTAAAGCGCATGCACAAATTAAGGCACATTGAGGGCCAGCAGAGAAGAATTTTTTTTTTTATGACAGCGTGGGTTTACAATCAGTGGAGGCAAAGCGAAGAGACTGGTGGTCTGAATGGTCCAATGTTATCAGTGGTGTACCCCAAGGTTCAGTGCTGGGACCCTTACTTTTCAATATATTTATAAATGATATTGGGTCTGGGATCAAAAGTAACATTTCTGTCTTTGCAGATGACACCAAGCTATGCAGTGGAATAACGTCCTTGCAGGATGTCGCCAATTTACAAGCCGACCTCAATGCTCTGTCTAATTGGACGACTGAGTGGCAGATGAGGTTTAATGTTGATAAATGTAAAGTTATGCACTTGGGGGCTAAGAATATGCATGCATCATACATACTAGGGGGAGTACAACTGGGGGGATCTGTAGTGGAGAAGGATCTGGGGGTTTTAGTTGATCATAAGCTCAATAATGGCATGCAATGCCAAGCTGCGGTTTCCAAAGCGAGCAAAGTCCTTTCTTGTATTAAGAGAGGTATGGACTCCAGAGACAGAGATATAATTTTGCCCCTGTACAAATCATTAGTAAGACCTCATCTGGAATATGCAGTTCAGTTTTGGGCACCAGTTCTCAAAAAGGATATCGGAGAACTGGAGAAAGTGCAGAGAAGAGCAACCAAACTGATAAGAGGCATGGAGGAGCTCAGCTATGAGGAAAGATTAGAAGAACTAAATCTATTCACTCTTGAGAAGAGGAGAATTAGGGGGGATATGATCAACATGTACAAATATATAAGAGGTCCATACAGTGTACTTGGTGTTGAGTTATTCACTTTACGGTCAACACTGAGGACAAGGGGGCACTCTTTACGTCTAGAGGAAAAGAGATTTCACCTCCAAATACGGAAAGTTTTTTTCACAGTAAGAGCTGTGAAAATGTGGAACAGACTCCCTCCAGAGGTGGTTCTGGCCAGCTCAGTAGATTGCTTTAAGAAAGGCCTGGATTCTTTCCTAAATGTACATAAAATAACTGAGTACTAAGATTTGTAGGTAAAGTTGATCCAGGGTAAATCCGATTGCCTCTCGGGGGATCAGGAGGGAATTTTTTCCCCTGCTGTAGCAAATTGGATCATGCTCTGCTGGGGTTTTTTGCCTTCCTCTGGATCAACTGTGGGTATGGAGTTGGGTGTATGGGATTGTATTGTGTTTTTTATTTTGTTTGTTTATTTTTTTGTGGTTGAACTGGATGGACTTGTGTCTTTTTTCAACCTGACTAACTATGTAACTATGTAACTATGTAACTATGGTGAAACAGAGCAAGAGGGAGGCAGGTAAGTACTACTGACTTTATTATTTTTGCTTTACATGCTTTACATTTATGTCACGTGTTTAATTTGGGGGCAGCTTTACAATGGTGTATACATTTTCTAGGTTTTGACACTTTCACAGCTTTTCAGTTTCCTTATAAATGCCTGAACAAATACTTATAAATACTATAAAAGAAAATTGTAGTGGAGTGTAGTCCAGATTTCTATAAACAGGCATATAGAGAAGGCTGAGTGAAATAACAACTGTGCAGCGCAGTCATCTTCCTGGCTGCTTTCCTCCAGACTGATACAAAGTTATATCATACCAGAGTCATCGCCTCCTATTAGATCATATGAACTATAATCAGACTGGCAGAGGCACATGTTAGCATGCCAAATGTATTATGATGTGCCAGTATATGACTTCACCCTGCCCTCATGCATGACTGAACCATGACTGGCTGTTAATAAATCAGGGCTGGCCCAAGACTTATCAGGAAGTCAGATTTACATGAAACAGCACCTTGTCTATACGATGGGACACTGTGATTGCACTGATGGGGCACTGATAGCACACAGGATCGTGCCAGCTCACGCTGCTGCAGTGTTTCTCTCTCCTCTCACCGCAGCAGCGTAAGTTGAACCAGCAATAATGCTGGTTTAATGACAAGTGATCGCTCATTCATTGGATGGAGTGATCAAGTGGTAAAGGGCCGCTGTCATTGGCCCTTTACCCCGATCCGTGATGCGCTGGGTCCTGCAGACCAAGCGCATCACAGACACTTCCGAGAAGTGCAAGATCATCATTATACTGCGGCAGGTCGGCACGACCCCGCGAACCGTCGTAGCTGTACGTCGGGCCTTTAAATGCCTATAGCAGGGGCGCACGCGCACACTGCACAGCGGGGGAAGAGGGAGGAGCCAGTGACACTACCCACGGTGCTTGAATGTGCCTGATGTGGAGGGAGAGGAATTTCTGCTGTCTGCACTGACTGCTCTATAAGCTTTACACTATCAAGCTAAATGTGAGGCCCCGTACACACGTCCGAGGAACTCGATGGGCAAAACACAACGTTCCTTGTGAAGCCGCCAAGGATCTCGGCGAACCAAGTTTCCTCAATGACTAACGAGGAAATAGAGAACATGTTCTCTATTTGGCCCGACGAGATCCTCATCGGCTTCCTCGGCCAAAAGTGTACACACTACCGGGTTTCTCGGCAGACAACGGCTCCGGTCGATTTTCTGGCTGAATTCTGCCGAGAAACTCGGTCGTGTGTACGGGGCCTCAGTGTAGCTATCCAAAGTTTTTGTTCTATTGTCCCATAGCAAATTTGCGCAATGATGATGTCCTAATTTTTCTTTGAGAATTACTGCATTCGGAGAAGTCATGATATATTTATCCACTATATATGAAGATTATCAGTCTCTGATGTGACCTCCTATCTGGATAGTAATCCAGGGATTTTTCTCTCAATCAAGATAGATGTGTGTGTTTTTCCTTTCTCTTGGCAATCAACTAATTAACTGTTAGGTGAGCAGTACACCCACTAACTGGTGGTGGTGATTTAGGCCCCTTTCACACGTATGGACCGTATGTCCTCTTTTTCACCCATCCGTTTGCGGATGAAAAAGGGACATACATTGGTCCCTATGTGATTGCGGGTGTCAGCAGATGAACATCCGCTGACACCTGTAATCGTCCGCCTCCGCAAACATCCGATTTTGCAGACGGAAGAAAATCCTATTTTTTTTCTTCCGTCTGCAGAGCGGATCGGATGAACACAGACATACGGTCCGTGTTCATCCAGTCCCCCCATAGGGGAGAGCGGAGAAAAGACAGGGCGGTCCCTGCACAGAGACCGCCCTGTCATCCGCCGGCTCAGCGGGGATTTACGGAGCGATCCCCGCTGAGCATACGGACATACGGAGGCGGATCATTACTGATCCGCCCCGTGTGAAAGGGGCCTAATTGTTCACATATTGGACTTTCACAGCTGCATTCTAATTTTACAACTATTGTATTGTTTTAAAACTATTGTTTTTTTTATGCCATTGGAATATGTATAAATGTATGTAATATTGGAAGGTTGATTTTAGCGCATTATTACTTATTAACCACTAGCCGACCAGCCACCGTCATTATACGGCGGCAGGTCGGCTCTCCTGGGCGAGAGCCCGTAGCTATACGTCCGCTCTTCGAGCAGCCACTAGGGGGCGTGCGCGCGCCGCCGGAGCCCCCGACTCCCGTGCGTGTGCCCGGCGGGCGCGATCGCCGCCGGGCACCCGCGATTGCTCGTTACAGAGCGGGGACCGGGAGCTGTGTGTGTAAACACACAGCTCTCAGTCCTGTCAGCGGGGGAAACGCTGATCTTCTGTTCATACAATGTATGAACAGAGGATGAGTGTTTCCCCTAGTGAGGCCCCCCCCCCCCCCCCCACAGTAAGAACACACCCAGGGAACATACTTAACCCCTTCCCCGCCCCCTAGTGTTAACACCTTCACTGCCAGTGGCATTTTTATAGTAATCCAATGCATTTTTATAGCACTGATCGCTATAAAAATGCCAATGGTCCCAAAAATGTGTCAAAAGTGTCCGAAGTGTCCGCCATAATGTCGCAGTAACGAAAAAAAATCGCTGATCGCCGCCATTACTAGTAAAAAAAATATATTAATAAAAATGGCATAAAAATACCCCCTATTTTGTAAACGCTATAACTTTTGCGCAACCAATCAATAAACGCTTATTGCGATTTTTTTTATGAAAAATATGTAGAAGAATACGTATCGGCCTAAACTAAGGAAAAAAAATGTTTTTTTATATATTTTTGGGGGATATTTATTACAGCAAAAAGTAAAAAATATTCATTTTTTTCAAAATTGTCGCTCTATTTTTGTTTATAGCGCAAAAAAAAAACCGCAGAGGTGATCAAATACCACCAAAACAAAGCTCTATTTGTGGGAAAAAAAGGACGCCAATTTTGTTTGGGAGCCACGTCGCACGACCGCGCAATTGTCAGTTAAAGCGTCGCAGTCCCGAATCGCAAAAAGTGCTCTGGTCTTTGACCAGCAATATGGTCCGGGGGTTAAGTAGTTAATATAGCACATATGGTGATATCAGTACACTTTTAAAATAGTTGCAGCTTCAATAATTTATTTATCTTTTTAATATTTTTGGTTCATATCAGCGCTTTAGTACCCAACAAAGTGCGTGGCTGGTGGTCGCGATGACTGCCGGCCATGCACGATTGTGGCACGAGAGCCAAAACACACAAATCCCTGTTCTGTGAGGAGAGGAGAGACAGATCCTGTGTTCCTACTAGCTAGGAACAACGATATGTCGCCTCCTCTAGTCAGTTTCATCCCCCACAGTTAGAAACACAAACGAGGAGAACGCATTTAACCCCTTGATCTCCCCCTAGTGTTAACCCCTTCCCTGCCAGTGACATTTATACAGTAATCAGCGCATTTTTATAGCACTGATTGTTGTATAAATGTCACTGGTCCCAAAAATGTGTCAAAAGTGTCCGATCTGTCTGCTGAAATGTCGCAGCACCAATAAAAATCACTGATCAGCTATTACTAGTAAAAACAAAACAAAAAAATTGTAAAAATGCCATAACTCTATCCCATAGTTTGTAGACGCTATAACTTTCGTGCAAACCAATGAATATATGCTTATTGCGATATTTTTTTTTTTACCAAAGATATGTAGAGGAATATATATTGACCAAAACTGATGAAAAAATTAGATTTTTAAAAACATTTTTTGGGGATATTTATTACAGAAAAATTTAAAAAATACTGTTTCAGCCTCCTTTCTCCATTCTTCTCCATATTTCTGGGACTAAGGTACCAACTTTAATATATGAATTGAACCTGGCACTCTCTTTAAAACCATGCATATGCTTAGGCAGTAGGCACCAAGGGCCAGATTCACATACAATTGCGGCGGCGTAACGTATCGCATTTACGTTACACCGCCGCAAGTTTTACGGGCAAGTGCTTGATTCACAAAGCACTTGCCTGTAAGCTTGCGGCGGCGTAACGTAAATCCGTCCGGCGCAAGCCCGCCTAATTCAAATGGGGCGTGTATCATTTAAATTAGGTGCGTTCCCGCGCCGAACGTACTGCGCATGCTCCGTTTTGAAATTTCCCGCCGTGCTTTGCGCGAAATGACTTCGCACCGACGTAATTTTTTGAACGGCGACGTGCGTTACGTCCTTTCCTATTCACGGACGACTTACGCAAAAAAAATAAAATTTATTTCTACGCGGGAACGACGGCCATACTTTAACATGACAAGTCTAAATATAAGCCACGAAATAGCAGCTGTAACTTTACGCCGGGAAAAGCCGACTAGCGTCGACGTAATAGAATGCGACGACCGCACGTACTTTCGTGGATCACCGTAAACAGCTAATTAGCATACCCGACGCGGAAAACAACGCAAACTCCACCCAGCGGGCGCCGAAGTATTACACCTACGATCCGAAGGCGTACGAAGCCGTACGCCTGTCGGATCGAAGCCAGAAGCCGTCGTATCTTGGTTTGAGAATTCAAACTAAAGATACGACGCGGCAAATTTGAAAGTATCAGCAGATACTCCGGCATACTTCTACTGTGAATCTGGCCCCAAGTGCATAACTTTACATTTATCAACATTAAACCTCATCTGCCACATAGTTGCCCAATTAAACAGTGCATTGAGGTTGGCTTGTAAGGTATAATTAACCACTTCAGCCCTGGAAGGATTTACCCACTTCCTGACCAGGCAATTTTTTGTCATACGGCACTGCTTCGTTTATCAACTGAAAAATTGTGCGGTACCCAAAAAAAAATTGGCATCCTTTTTTTCCCACAAACAGAGCTTTCTTTTGGTGGTATTAGATCAACTTTTCTTTGCGCTATAAACAAAAAAAGACTGTCAATTTTGAAAAAAAACAAAACAATACCTTTTGCTATAAAACATATTCAATAAAAAAAAAATGAAAATGTTAAATTTCTTCATCATCTTAGGCCAATATGTATTCTGCTTAGCAGAAACACAAGATCACTGCCTTTACTTTGTCACAGAACGGCCATCTGCCTTGTTTACATGTACCTGTATGTGATTCTGCACAGAGAGGATGCCCTGCCACAGCAAATGTGCTTGGGGTGGTCGGCATCAGGTTACTGTGGAATGTACTGTATGCTCCTTGCTAAAGAACATAATTTTTTATCAAGTTGTTGGTAAAGTTCTGCTTTATAACTGGACAAATCCTTCTATACTTTACAGCCAAGGAAGCTGCCATCTTAGCCTCTGGTGATCTGCAGTTTCCATGGTGCTGAACATGTAAAGCGCCTCTCCTGTCACTCTAGTGTGAAAGCCTGATGCCGGGAAAACCGGAAAAAACGGGAAATCCGGAAACCGGCTCGGTCCCTTTTCCCCCTGTACACACAGTTGGTTTTCCCGACAGGAAAACTGCCATCAGAACTTTGGTCGGGAAAACCGGGCGTGTGTATGCTTCCTCGCAGTGTTTTCCATAGGAAAACTGCATAGGAAAAACCAATGCGATTCGCAGCGAGAAAAAAGAGAACATGTTCTCATTAATTAAACCACAGTTTTTCTGTCGGGAAAACTGCTAAGGAGCATACACACGTCCGGTTTTCCCGGCTAAATGAAAACACGGCAGTTTTCCCGACGGGAAAAACGATTGTGTGTGCTAGGCATGAGTGCTTTCACACTGGATCGGTGTGCTTGCAAGACAGGAAAAAAAGTCCTGCAGCAGAATCTTTGGGGCTATGCTGAAGCAGTAAATACCCACCCCAGTGTGAAAGTGCCGTAACGGTTATCATTCATGGCACGCCCTGAATGTAACTGTTTTAAGAAACTGTTAAATCAATGAGTTTAGTTCCACTCTAATGGTTTCCCAAAACAATGACATTCAAAGCATGCCTTGAATGATAACTGCCACAGTTACTAGTGTACTTTCACCAAACTATCAAACCATCAAATGGTTGGTGTCATAACTGATCACATGGTATGGGGAGCTGCGGTGGCTCGACGCGATTGGCACTGCGCTGACAAGCCATTCACCTCTGCAGCTAGAGGTTCGGATCCCGGTCTCAGCTACATGTGAATTGAGTTTGGTGGTCTCAGCCCGGCTCCCGGTGGGTATGCTATGCGAGGTAAGCTTGCGCTTAGTACGCCCACCCCCCCTCCCACAAAAATCACCACACTTACACGCCCTCGAAATTGGGTTAACATGCACGCACTTTGACCATGTGGTCTCTAAAAAGAGAGGCGAAGGACTAACGGGGCTGGTTGAGCGGGCTAGATCCTCTCACTCCCTTATAGGGAGTCCCTCTGCCCCGTTGGGCTTCAAAGCGGAGCAGGTAGGGCGGGCTGTGTGGGAGGACCCCCTCACACACCCACCATTGCCACCCGGGGCATGGAGAAAGGTGGCAAATTGCCTCTGGGGGAGGCCTGCCTACTCCCAACTCCTGCAGTCCGGCTCCTCTCTCGAGTACACGCACAAAATACACTTTAAAAAAATAAAATAAAAAAATAACTGATCACATGGTATCCTGGTGAGAACAAGGTAGTAATAACTGTAAGCGCAAGTACATGGTGCACACAGTGACTGGGATGAATAGGCGATTAGTCCAAAATAGTTCAAAAAGTGATCAATGGCGCCGCGGCTGCTCTCCTCAGAGAGCTGGCTCTGTAGTAGGCAAGAAGAGGTAACAGAAGGAAGCGCCACCTGGGTGTATTATTTAAAACTGCTTTAATGACACGATAACGAATCACACTTCCAAGAGGTGGAAAATGACGCTTCAGACCGTACAACAACCTCTGAATAGCTAGTGGACCAGGATCCTAGGACTTCTGCAAAGACTCCTAATATACAGATGAGCCTGTAATTTTCTACTTATCGTGTGATTCCTTATCGTGTCATTAAAGCAGTTTTAAATACTACACTCAGGTGGCGCTTCCTTCTTCTACCTCTGCATGGTATCCTGGTGCAGCACCATGGCAACTCCAGAGCAATCGGAGGCCAAGATGGCAGCTTCCTTGGCAGTAAGCAATAGGAGGGTTTAGTTCCTCTTTTAAGACGCATCCCCTTGCCATAGATCACCAGCTGCTAAAAATCTCTCATCGCTGTTTTTTGTAGTGCAGAGATGTCAGGCCTAAAGAATGGCCATTTGCTTTACTTTTTTTTAAGGACATTTTTTTTAAAAGCAAACAATTCATGAGAGTGTAAAGTGCATGTGGCATGAATTTGAGGAGTGCTATAGTTTATTTTAAATTGAGATTATTGGAAAGCCAATGCCTGTTCTGTAAAAAAAAAAAAAGTCTAGTGCACACATGAAACTTAAACAGTCTTTGCTTTGCTTTCCTGTTTTTGTCTTCACCAGCATTGTTTGGAAGGCATTGATAACTTGCAAAGTCAAACATTTCAAATTGATGACTGTGCTCTATAAATGCATGTCTAATGTATCTTACAAGCTTTCGTAAGCTTTTGATTGTAATTCATTTCCTTCCAAAAAATGCTTTTAAGTACCATGTGCATTCCAAAAGTGCATTTATTTTGAATGCCTGTGTGAACTTAAATTTACCCATGCTGTGGGGTCTACCCCACATTACATGGGTTAAATGTTGATTTGGCTAGGTGGGAAGGATTAAGTACAAATACTTATATTGTTTTTTCGCTCCCTGGCCGCTGCCATTTTCTTCCACTGCCCAATGACCTGGGTAGAGGGTGGCCCCTCTCGTCCTCTAGTACAATGTAGGACTGCTGGTCCTGCATTGCATTCAGCACATACTATAAGTACAAACTAATTGCAATGCAAGACCAGTTGGTTCTGCATTGCACTTGATAATGTCAGAGATCTGCAACCGGCCAGGCAATGAAGTGAAGTGGTGTCCAGGGACAGGTCGCACAAAAGGAGGAAGCCCAAAGGAGGCAGGGAATAAGTAATTTTACCTCATCTTTTTACCCGTAGCTAAACAAGTCATACAGTACAGGGTGGGCCCTACTGAATGGTTAAATGTAAGGGCTCGTACAGACGGACAGACTGTCCGCTCAAAACGGTCCGCCGGACCGTTTTGAGTGGACATGTCCACCCGGAGATGTCTGTCTGTTGGTTGTACACACCATCAAACAGAAATCCCCGCGTACACGATACGCGGGCATGTGGCCGCGCCGACGTGCGCGGCCCTGGAAGTTCAAGGCTTCCACCCATGCGTCGAATCACTTTGACGCATGCGAGGGATGGCGGCCTATCGGACATGTACGGTGAGTCTGTACAGACGACCGAACATGTCCGACGGACAGGCTTCCAGCAGACATGTTTCTTAGCATGCTAAGAAACATTTGTCCGCTGCAAAACGGTCGGCTGGACAAATGTCCACTGGAAACCTGTCCGGTCAGCCGTACACACGACCGAACATGTCTGCTGAAACTGGTCCGCGGACCAGTTTTAGCAGACATGTTCGGTCGTGTGTACAAGGCCTAAGAGCTAAACAGTACATGCTTAGTGGAGTAAAATTCCCTCCAATGATGATCCAGTTACATCATATGGTGGGAGGAATAGGGCCATCATTCTGTAAGTTCCCTTTCTGCCCTAATCTACATGCAAGGCGCCAGACACATGGATTACAATGTGTTTTTTTTTTTTTTTTTTAGAAGCACATGATTAGAGCCAGTGGCTTCAAAAAGGGTAAGCTTGTGGCGCAGAGCACTGCGCCCAGAGCCCACCCAGTTGTGTGACATTAGCGAATTAATACTTGCTAATGTGTTTGTTTCTCCTCCCAGCCAATCAGGTAGTGGGCCCTGAGACCCGATTGGCCAGGAGCACTAAGACCCAATTGGTTGCAGGTCCTAAGTCCTGATTGGCCGAGAGGAGAAGCTACGACCAATATTTTACTTCAAAACAGTGTGGTCTCCATTAATGGGAAAAGGGTAAGGGTAAGGGTAATGGAGTTGGGTTGGCCTGGTAAAGCAAGTGGTGTATATATCATCTGTTATACTATAGTCAAGAGAAGTCTGGAGTAAAGAAAAAATTAAAGAATAATTGTAGGGCTTACATGACTGGGAACAGGGGACAGTAATAGGGTTGTTATGAAGCCTCTGAGTGGAGGAAAGGGAGGAAGAGGAGGAGCCAGCGGGTAGTGAAGAGAAGGAAGGTCCCTCCCCAGCGTCAGTGTGAGCCGGAAGAGATAGATTCCCACCCACCCTCCCTGGTATAGTAGGTATTTGGGCTGTCTCTCGTAACCTGTTTTCTTTCACAGAACGCTTGGATCCTTGGATGTTGTGGCAGTTGGTGGGTGTTGGTCTTTGCGGTTGATAGAAGAAACCCCAAATAAGGAAGAAGGCGGGACCCATTGGTGGTATGGGACCGTTGGTGGTATTCCAGCTAACGTTAGTTTAGCTGGAATTTGGTTAAAGGGTGCACTGCAGTCAGTGGTTTGGTTGTCTCCGAGCTAGCATGTCAGCTGGAGGCCTATTTCAGTTAAAGTTACCGCAGTGCATTGTTATGATCATTATGTTAATTCTGGGGTATGTCCTGCAAAGACCAACATATTGGAGGAGGTTTAACAGATGTTGTATATAAATGTGTAAATTTGATTTGAGTTGTTAATAAAGGGGCTGCTACGGGCAATATTTTACTCCAAAATGGTGTGGTCGCCATTAACCACCGGACCAATATGCTGCTACATGACCCAAGGGGTTTTTACAATTCGGCACTGCGTCGCTTTAACAGACAATTGCGCGGTCGTGCGACATGGCTCCCAAACAAAATTGGCGTCCTTTTTTACCCACAAATAGAGCTTTCTTTTGGTGGTATTTTTTGCGCTATAAACAAACATAGAGCGACAATTTTGAAAAAAATGCAATATTTTTTACTTTTTGCTATAATAAATATCCCCCAAAAACATATATAAAAAAAATGTTTTTCCTCAGTTTAGGCCGATACGTATTCTTCTACCTATTTTTGGTAAAAAAAAATCGCAATAAGCGTTTATCGATTGGTTTGCGCAAAATTTATAGCGTTTACAAAAGAGGGCATAGTTTTATTGCATTTTTATCAAAAAAAAAACTTTTTTACTACTAATGGCGGCGATCAGCGATTTTTTTCGTGATTGCGACATTATGGCGGACACTTCGGACAATTTTGACACATTTTTGGGACCATTGTCATTTTCACAGCAAAAAATGCATTTAAATTGCATTGTTTATTGTGAAAATGACAGTTGCAGTTTGGGAGTTAAACACAGGGGGCGCTGTAGGATTTAGTGTTCACCTAGTGTGTGTTTACAACTGTAGGGGGGTGTGGCTGTAGGACTGACGTCATCGATCGAGTCTCCCTATAAAAGGGATGACTCGATCGATGCAGCGCCACAGTGAAGGACGGGGAAGCCGTGTTTACATACGGCTCTCCCCGTTCTTCAGCTCTGGGGAGCGATCGCGACGGAGCGGCTATAAACGAATAGCCGCGCCGTCGTCCCGGATCGCTCCCCGAGGGAATCCGACCGTCGCATGTAGCGCGGGGGGTCCCGATCGGACCCCCGACCCGCGGAAAGGCAGGGACGTACAGGTACACCAATGTGCCTGTACGTGCCATTCTGCCGACGTATATCTACATGCCGTGGACGGGAAGCGATTAATGGGGAAAGGGTAAGGGTAATGGAGTTAGGTTGGCCTGGTAAAGCAAGGGGTGTATGTATTATCTGTTATACAATAGTCATGAGCTGAACTTAAAGATCTACGACTTTTTCTATGTACGCAAAATGTATTTTTCTCCCAAATATTGTTCACAAATCTCTCTAAATCTGTGTTAGTGAGCACTTCTCCTTTGCCGAGATAATCCATCCACCTCACAGGTGTGGCATATCTAGATGCTGATTAGACAGCATGATCATTGCACAGGTGTACCTTAGACTGGCCACAATAAAAGGCCACTCAAAAATGTGCAGTTTTACTGTATTGGGGGGGTCATGGGAGTCCGAAAACCAGTCAGTATCTGGTGTGACCACCATTTGCACATCTCTTTTGCATAGAGTTGATCAGGTTGTTGATTGTGGCCTGTGGAATGTTGGTCCATTCTTCTTCAATGGCTGTGCAAAGTTTCTGGATATTGGAAGGAACTGCAACACGCTGTCATATACGCCGATCCAGAGCATCCCAAACATGCTCAATGGGTGACATGTCCGGTGAGTATGCTGGCCATGCAAGAACTGTGATGTTTCTAGCTTCCAGTAATTGTGTACAAATCATTGCAACATGGGGCCATGCATTATCATACCATAACCCCACCGCCACCATCGGCCACTCCATCCACAACATTGACATTAGCAAACTGCTCACCCACACAACGCCATACATGCTGTCTGCCATCTGCCCTGCACAGTGAAAAAACGGGATTCATCTGTGAAGAGAACACCTCTCCAAAATTACAGACGCCATTGAATTGCTCTCTCAAGTCAATTATGATGATGAACTGCAGTCAGGTTGGGGCCCCCCCGATGACGACGACCATGCAAATGAGCTTTCCTGAGAAGATTGCTGACAGTTTGTGCAGAAATTCTTTGGTTATGCAAACCAATTGTTGCAGCAGCTGTCCGGGTGGCTGGTTTCAGACAATCTTGGAGGTTACACGTGGTCTGCGTGAGGCCGGTTGGATGTACTGCCAAATTCTCTGAACTGCCTTTGGAGATGGCTTATTGTAGAGATATTAATATTCAATTTAAGAAAAACTGCTTTGGTGGACATTCCTGCAGTCACATGCCAATTGTACACGCCCTCAAAACTTGCAACATCTGTGGCATTGTGCTGTGTGATAAAACTCTACATTTTAGAGTGGCCTTTTATTGTGGCCAGCCTAAGGCACACCTGTGCACTAATCATGCTGTCTAATCAGCATCTGGCTATGCCACACCTGGGAGGTGGATGGATAATCTCGACAAAAAAGTGTTCATTAACACAGATTCAGACAGATTTGTGAACAGTATTTGAGAGAAATAGGCCTTTTGTGTACTAAAAAAGGTCGTAGATCATTAAGTTCAGCTCATGATAAATAGGGGCAAACCCAAAAGTGTTGCATTTATAATTTTGCTCAGTGTATATGGTTTGGGGGGTCTTTTACAAACTCTGAAAGCTACAAGTGAAAAATAAAAAAGCAAAGAAAAAATTGCAAAAATGGTCTGGTCACCTGAGTGTACAAAATGGAGCACAAGTCTTTGCAGCGAAAAGGTTAATTGACAGGGGGTCTAAATTAAGGTGACCAGATTTTTTAAATGACAATCAGCGACTCTCTGCTCGTCGCCGCCACCGCCCGCCTCACAGCCTTTCAAGTCTTTCTCTCTGGACCCCGGCTACTACTGGGTGGGGAGTGGAGGAAGATCACTCCGCCAGGGAAGGCAAGGAAATAAGCAGGCAGGCGGCTGGCCAGGACTTGAGCCAAGGCAGAAGAACATGCGAGCGGAGCTGAATGGGCATGCACCCGAAACTGAAGAAATATTCCCTCCGCTCTCAACAGCACATGATCATCAGAAAGGGGCATAGATAATGGAAAATAATACACCCCCCTAAGCTAGTAGGAGCAGGGGTGTGTAATTCAGATTATTTTTTTTTTATCCTGCACTGTCTGTTTTGTAGGCAGCTAGTTGCACAGTTGGGCTGGTTTTAGTTGGTACTAGCTGAATACCCGGCGTTGCCCGGTCTTCCTATCTTAACCTTTTGGGGAGGAAAATCATAGTAATATAAATATACCCATCTTTTATATAAGGGTGTAGGTAAGGGTTAATTTAACTGTCATATATTTTTATTTGGCATATAAGTAATATGTGTACCAGGTATTATTGAAATATCTCCAGGCGTACAGAAGTTATGTGGGAACATACATTTCCCATTGATTTGCATGGGACTTTAAACAAAAACCCCAACCCTCACAAATAAGGGTAGTTAAGGGATAAATTAACTATCTTATAGTTTAACTATCTTATAGTTTAACATGTGACAGTGTTATCGACATATGTACAGCCGTTTGGAAGTTATGAAGTAACATGTATTTCCCATAGAGTTGAATGGGACTTTAAAGAAAAACCCCGACCATGGCAAATGGGGGTGGGTAAGGGTTAAACCACCTATCATATGTTTGTTGCTGACATATAAGTAACATGTGTGCCAAGTTTCATGTTAATATCTTTAGCCGTTTGGACGTGATGCTGGAACATACATACACAAACACGTTGAGTTTTATATATATAGATTGACCAGGAGATAGAACTGTATGTGGAGATGGTGGGGATGAGCACTGTATCGAGACACAAGCGCAGCCTGAGCTGGTGGACTTTAGGTTGATTGAGGGTGTCAACATTTCTGATGATGAATCTTTATACAGTCTTCCTTCCAAAAGCATAGAACAGATTTGACACACTTTACATTGCTCTGTGCTTACAGAGGGCTCAGTCACACCAGTAGCATTGGATAGCATTGCCCTAGCCTTCCCAAATCAATAACAAGGCAATTTCCATTGTGTCCTGTAAGGCCCCATACTCACGAGCAAACATGTCTGCTGAAACTGGCCCGCAGGCCAGTTTCAGCAGACATGTTTGGTCGTGTGTGGGCGCGAGCGGGCCGAATTCCAGCAAACATTTGCCCGCCGGGCCTTTTCCCAGCAGACAAATATTCCTGGACTTGTTTTAAAACAGCCCGCTGGAATTCAGCCCGCTCGGACATGTACGGTCGTCAGTACAGACCTACCGTACATGTCCAGCCGCCCGCCGTGCCTCGCATGCGTCGAATGACTTCGACGCATGCGTGGAAGCATTTTAAAGGCGGGCCGCCCACGTCGCCGCGTCATTGTCGCGGCGACACCGCGTCATCGACGCGGCGACACCGCGGACACGCCCCGCGTATTGTTTACGCGCGGACTTCTGTACGATGGTGTGTACAACCATCGTACAGAAGCCCTCTGGCAGACATGTATGGTGAAAACGGTCCGACGGACCGCTTTCACCATACATGTTTGTCCGTGTGTACCCGGCCTAACGGTCACCACCGTTTACGACCTTCCATCCCATCCAAGACAGCTTATCGACACTCCACAATCAGGCAAACAAACACGACCCATAAGAATTCCCCCCAGACACGAGACACACAGCTCTGTGCTTCTGGTTTCAAATGTAATACAACTTTAACCACTTGCTTACTGGGCACATAAACCCCCTTCGTTCCCAGGCGAAATCTCAGCGTCCGGCACTGCGTCGCTTTAACTGACAATTGCGCGGTCGTGCGACGTGGCTCCCAAACAAAATTGGCGTCCTTTTTTCCCCACAAATAGAGCTTTCTTTTGGTGGTATTTGATCACCTCTGCGGTTTTTATTTTTTGCGCTATAAACAAAAAAAGAGCAACAATTTAAAAAAAATATATATTTTTTTTACTTGTTGCTATAATAAATATCCCAATTTTTTTTTTAAAAAACTATTTTTTTTCTCAGTTAAGGCCGATACGTATTTTTCGACGTATTTTTGTAAAAAAAAAAAAAAAAAATCGCAATAAGCCACTGGTTTGCGCAAAAGTTATAGCGCCTACAAAATGGGGAACAGAATTATGATTTTTTTTATTATTTTTTTTTTTTACTAGTAATGGCGGCGATCTGCGATTTTTATTGGGACTGGGATATTGCGGCGGACGTATCGGACACTTTTGACACAAATTTGGCGCCATTCACATTTATACGGCGATCGGTGCTATAAAAATGCACGAATTACTGTATAAATGTGACTGGCAGTGAAGGGGTTAACACTAGGGGGTGAGGAAGGGGTTAAATGTGTAGCCTGGGTGTGTTATAACTGTGTGGGGGGAGGGGGGTGACTGGGGGAGGGGACCGATGCTGTGTCTCTATGTACAAGAGACACAGATCGGTCTCCTCTCCTCTGACAGCACGTGGAGCTCTGTGTTTACACACAGAGCTCCACGTCCCTGCTGTCACCTGCCGTGTCACCGACGATCGCGTGTACCCGGCGGACATCGCGGCCGCCAGGTACACGCATCGGGTCTTCGGCGATGCGTCGGGACAGTTTTTACCCGCCGCGCGCCACCCAGTGGCGCGCGCGGGTAATGCACATAAAGGCCGTTTTTAAACGGCCACTTGGCACTTGAGAGCCGCGCTGCGGACGTATTTCGTCTATAGCGCGGATCTCAAGTGGTTAATGGTTCACTCTCAGATTGTATACAGTTTTCAAGGCACAGGAACAATCAAACTGTCCCCACCCACACATCACACCTTGGGGGGGCTTCAATCACATTCTTTGAGCTAATTACTAAACATTCTAGACATGTCGGCGCCGGCCTATAATTATCATGATCTAATCACTGCACATTCCTTCATTAACAGAACTCAAACAAAACATCATCACACAATGATCTCTTCTCAATCCACATCCCTAGACAGACGTTCTGTCTCCGACAAGTACATTCCACACATAAACAGTATTTAGCATACATAATTAGAGGTCTGGGAGCAGACCTGGATTAACACCTTTACACAATGGACAATGAAATGTCTAGGAGTAGATGCAATTAACACCTTTCAAAAGAATGTGTCCCCACATTGAATAGCCAACAACTTGTGATATCTCAAGACATCCTGCAAACATGAATTTTTATTAATGTCCCATCTCATGTAATTCTTGTATTCTGAGCTCAAAGGGTTAATTATACAAGGGACTTTTTCACTGCTGAATGCTAATATTCCCTTTGCATAGCTAATGGACTCTCCTTTGTGTAGTTAATCCCCTCAACATACGGAGGCTGTTATGTGGGAGTGTATAATTGTTTTAAAGGTTAATTGAATTCTATTGTCTGATTAAGTCATGTTAAATATAAGGTTGGAGCCGAACGTCTAGAGACTGATTGATTCAAGGGAATGTCATTATTTCAAAGTATGTGTGTGAAGGGGGGGGCGGAGAGTGTCATTGTTCATGTAAGTTTGTAACCATATAAAAAGCGAGGTGAAATGTGCAATAAAAGTCAGTCTTGTTTGACCCTTCAACGTAGCCTTGTCTCGTTCGGGAAGGGGAATTCTCTCTCTCTCTCTCTCTCTGGATCTATTGTACGGGGATACCGGCGGTACTTGCATATCGCAGCTTGCCAGGGAAAAGGACTTCTCCAACGGCTGAGACCCTCTGCCTAGCTGGGTAGCCGTTACATTTATGATTTCTTAGCCAAACTATGCCCAAAAGGGGCACAGGGTGAACCTAGACCCAAGAGTTCTTAGGGCCGCTGGCACAGGAGTATCCCCCATCCCTCAAAAGTCTCTGGGTGTCACGGGTCATCCTGTTACATGTCCTATGACTTAGAAAAAGTAACATAAAAGAAATACGTGTTTTCTCACAATTCCAAAGTGAAGCAACTCATTGCTACGTGCTATGGCACATAAGGATAACATTGAGGCTAAGGCCTCGTACAGACGACTGGACAGTCCGCTGAAAACGGTCCGCCGGACAGTTTTCAGCGGACATGTCCGGCCGGAGATTTCTGTATGATGGTTGTACACACCATCATACAGAAATCCGCGCGTACGCGGTGACGAGGCCACGCATGCGTCGAAGTGATTCGACACATGCGAGGGATGGCGGGTGCTCGAACATGTACGGTGAGTCTGTACAGACGACCGAACATGTCCGACGGACAGGATTCCAGCGGACATGTTTCTTAGCATGCTAAGAAACATTTGTCCGCTGCAAAACGGTCGGCTAGACAAATGCCTGCTGGAAACCTGTCCGGTCGGCCGTACACACGACCGAACATGTCTGCTGAAACTGGTCCACGGAAGTAGGTGGAAGTGGGTGTGAGCCATTTAAATGAAGCGTGACCCCATGCAAATGATGTGCCGAACGAACGGCGCATGCGCCGTCCCTTGGACGTATCCCAGTGCGCATGCTCAGAATCACATCTAATATACTCCCTAAGACATGACGGCTCAATGCCTACGACGTGAACGTAACCTACGCCCAGCCCTATTCACGTACTACTACGTAAACGACGTAAAATACGACGGTCCATACCTTACCATGACTTACACCTGCTTTATGAGGCTTAACTATACGCCGGACGTAAGCCTTACGCAAACCGCGTATAATATGCGCCGGGCTCACGTACGTTCGTAAATCGCTGTATCTCCCTCATTTGCATATTTGCAATGAGGCGGCCAGCGTAAATATGCTCCCAAGATACGCCGGGGTAGGAAAGTTACGTCGGTCGGAGCAAGCCTATTTTCAGGCGTATCCAGTTCTATGGGCATGGCGCATAGATACGACGGCGCACATTGACACTTACGCGGTGTATCTGTAGATACGTCGGCATAAGTGCTACGTGAATCCGGGCCTATGTGTTCTGGTTGCAAAACACAACTTGCAAAACATAGCAGTATTCCTAAAAGCACCAGGGATGAGCTTATACTATTCTGAATCGCTTGAGCGATTCCCCACCCCGCAGCCAAATGTATACATGCCCATTTTATATGTGCGGCTGCAGGAGGGGAAATGCCTTGCCCACTTATGTTGGTAGGCCGCAGTGACAGCTTCCTGGTGATATAGCTCATGTGGGTTTGGACTAATAGCTGAACACGCTTAAGCTCATCCCTAAAAAACACAGAATCAGCAATTGGTTGTTATATTTATATTCCAGACTCCTAACCTGGAGTTTTTCTTTGTACATTCTTCTGCATATGAACAGAATAATACATGTAAGGCTTAGCAAATATAACTTGTTCACTGCCACCGTGAATTAAGTCAATTAAGAACCTCATAATTAGGATGTTTTTGTTTTGGTAACCGCATAAAACACATACAAATATTAGTGTAGTACTGTTCAGTTGCGTAACAAGGAAACTGTATGTTCTAAACTGACACTATGTCAACAGTTTTATCATTCCTAATTTTAAATTAGTAAATTATTATTTATTTGAATAGCCATTTTCAGCTGCGGTCAAGTTAGATCCTGGGTACTTTGAATGCCAATGTTAGGCTTACTATCGGAGCAGACCACATACATACCTCCCAACTTTCTGAGATGAGAAAGAGAAACATCTTCTAGCACAGTGGTTCTCAACCTTTCTAGGGTCAGGACCCCTTAATAAAATTTCCCAAGTTGTGGGGACCCCTAACAGTAAAATTATTTTCGTAGCGTGGGTTATCAGTACCCAAGGCAAGATGAGTAATTTGCACCCCTAACTAGGGTTGAGCGAACCCGAACTGTAAAGTTCGGGTTCGGTACGGTCTTTGGGATTTTTTGTACCCGGACCCGAACCCGGACATTTTGCTGAAAGTTCGAGTTCGGGTCCGGTGTTCAGGAATGTTATGGTGGGCTGCAGGGCAGCCAATCCTCGTTTGTTTTACAACTGTGACTAAGAAGCCATCACAGCCATGCCTACTATTGGCATGGCTGTGATTGGCCAGTGCTGCATGTGACCCAGCATGTGACCCAACATGTGACCCAGCCTCTATATAAGCTAGTGGAACAAAGCACAGCTCGTCACTCTGCTTTAGCTAGGGTAGGGAAAGGCTGCTGCTGATCTGAGGGAGAGATTGAGATAGGACTATCCTGCTTCAGAAATCTACACCAGCACTGCATCTGTCCCTGTGAGATACTCTGTATTAGACAGTTTAGGGCAAGGTTCCTGATTGTTCTGATAGGGAGAGAATTATATAGGAGGACTAATGACATTTTTTTAAAACTACTGACGTAATGTTATATTTATGGGTAGAACTCCACTTTAAGCTCTGGAAGGTTTTGCCCACTTCATGACCAGGCAATTTTTTTGCACTGTGCTACTTTAACTGGCAATTGTGTGGTCATGCAAAGCTGTACCCAAATAAAATAATATCATTTTTTATACACAAATAGAGCTTTCTTTTGGTGGTATTTGATCACCACTGGGTTTTATATTTTTTGCATTATAAATTAATAAAGACTGAACATTGAAAAAAAGAAAAAAATATATATATTTTTTACTTTGACCCGACCGGTCACTAGATCTCAGTCTGTACCCCTCACTGTAGAAGATGAGGACAGTGAAGATGAAGAGATGGGGATAGACTGGCTGTGGCCACCTAAAATGCCAGGGTTTGTCAACCCCCCCCCCCCCCCTTCGTCTCTGCCTAAAGTGACAGACACTGCAACTCTCAGACCAGAGGCTCCTTCATTTGTGCCCCAAAGTCCACCTTCTGAAGAGTTGGAAGACACTCAATCTTCCCTACCAACAGCAGACCCCGAAGATGTCCAATCATTTACAGAAGGGGGAACAGAGAATGCGAAGGGCTATTCACCCACCCAAGAGACTGACTTATGACATGTTGGGTGAAAGCTCTGAGGAAGCTGTGTTCACCTCAAAAAGGACTCTTGAGACGCCTGATCCTTCCACCACCATTTGGTGGAGGACAGCCCCAACTCACCCCCTGGCACATCTAGCTGGGCCATTACATTTAAGGTGGCCTGTAGGCAGGTCAACCTTCCTTCCCATGCTCATTGGTGGGAGGTTCCTCTGCCAGGGTTTTATGCAAGTGCAAACTGTCTGATTTCTTGTGCACACTAACTTGTTTTCTCCGCATGTATATAAAAAACATGTAATGGGTTACATACTTTTTTATTTCCTTTGGGGACCAAAGGTTCTTTGGTGGGGGGAGTGTGTAGCAGGTACTTCTCCAGACTGATCTAATCTATTAGGAAACAGCTGTCTGCTGCAGCAGCATGGGCTTTTTCACCCCCCCCCCCCTTCTCTCGTCACACACAGACACTCAGTACTGCTGTTTGGAAACTCCCTATTGGACGTTGTCTGAAAACTCCCTATTGGAAGAGCCTGAGCCAATCATGAGACAGCAGCAAAGGACTGTGGGAGAGGAGATAAAAAGTCAGAGGAACTAGACCAGAGCATCTTTTTGCCTGCACCCCATCAGGAGAGCATCTGCATTCTATGTGTGTGTGGAATCCCGGCCTACCAAGGTACACACAGCCTGCAACTCCAGCCCAGAGAAACAGATTGTTCATGCAGCTCCAGCCCAGAGGAACAGATTGTTCATGCAGCTCCAGTCCAGAGGAACAGACTGTCCATGCTAAAGAAGGAAACCCTGCAACAGCTCAAGGACTGAATGCCACTGCGACACACATGCATCTAAGATCGATAGATCAGGGGAGGACCGCTGACTGTGTACAGGATTTGGTGGGGGGGCTTTGCCCAGGAACCTTTCATGCTTTTCATAGAATACCACATCCAAATATTGTCCACAGAGCTCCTACATTGCCGGTGAAGATAATAAAATGCAAAGCTTTGGCTCCAGGACATTACAGTGGTTGCTTTTAAAGGGGACACACCACAGGTATTGATATAATTTCATTGGGTGTGTACTAGCGGTATTGTAGACCTGTCTGAGGTTCCCCTTTAGCCACAGCATCCCACACACACCAAAAGTTATTGGGGAGTCTATTTAATCTGTACATATTGTTACCTATTGCTTTTGTTGTTTGCATAGAGTTCCTGACTGTTTTCTTTAAACTGTTTCAACCAAGTCCTGGGTACTTACACAGGTCCTGGTTGACTAATGTTAATCTGAACTTTACTTTTCTTCAAGTAAACTCCAAGAAGAACTGTGTTGTGTATTCCATTAATCACGTTGCTAGGTGTGCCAGAGGGGCTGGGACTTTTCATTGGGGTTGAAGGGCAGAGTAACGGACTAAACAAACAAAAGCAGCTCCCTCTGGGGTTTGCTACACAGTCTATTGCTCCTCCTCCTCTGCATTAACTCCTGCAGACTGTTGCTTCCAGGAATTCTCTTCTCCTGCACAAAACTTCCACTGTAAAACTATTAGATCCCGTCCCATCATCTTCATTATGCGGCATGCCAGCTCCCCTGGCATGCCGCATCCAGAACTTCCAGCCCTGAGTCCATGATGGAGAACTTTAACTGGACATACATTCCAACAGCCTATACAGCCCTTCTGTTCCAGGACTCTTCATCTATAACCGTGTAAAGATGAAGACTTCACCCATGGCCGTGTACTGATGAAGCTCCCTCCCGGCTCTCCCAGACTCCTCCATGATCGGCACCCCCCCCCCCCCAGATGGGGATGGCCTCCTGCTACTGCCTAGTACTCTATTCTCCATTTCTCCCAACTGACAACAACTCCCCATTGGCATGTGACCTCAGCTTATATGGGAGGCCTGCCCCCTGCCAATACCAAGTCCTAGGCCCTGCCCCTCTTGCAGAACAATCTCCCTGGAAGCAGGGGAGACACCTCAAAACTAGAGCACAGATTGTCACACCCACTGTTACACTAACCACTCCCTGCCCCCAGATCAAAACAAGCAGGCCTAGCCTGAACATAGGCCTGCATAAATTTACCTTCACTGACAGTTTCCCTAGCAAAAATCATATTCTAGCACCTACCTATGGTAGAGGTTGCTACCCTTTTTATTGCAGGTAAATAATGGATTCTAAGTAGAAGCAATGTGCTGTCAATGCTGTCAATGTGCTTTTTCTGCTCCTCAGAAAAAGAAAAAAGAAGCATGAGTAGCTGAGCCCTACCGCTGGAGACATGCACAATGCACTTTTTTTTTATTCCATGTGGTGGGTCGACAGTCTTTTTCAAAGTGAAACATCAAGGCCCCTTTCACACTGACGGCAGTCATCAGTTACGGTTTTTAAAGGAAAATGGATTCAGTTTACATCAGTTTGCACATTCGTCTTCAGTTTACATCAGTTTATATCAATTCAGTTCAGTTTATATCAGTCTACATCCGTTTTTTCCATCTGTATTTTCTTAGTTATTACAGAGACCAATCAGAGGTGACAAAAGAATGAACAAAAAATTGCCTAAAAATGTACATAAATGGAATGGAAGCAAGGGGGGAATTGGGGAATTTGGGACTTTAAATGAGGTCATGGCTGGGTAGAGTCATGCACCTCCATCCCTGTCATTTGAATAAAAATGCTACAACGTGGCGGTAAACCACAGTGGTGCAAATAGGGGGTGGGTGGGACTTTAAATGAAGCTCATGATGCTGCCCGCTCAATCCAATACCTGGGAACGAAAATCTCTGCTAACTTACAAGACATTGTGGCCCTCAACTTCCAGCCCCTTTTATCTACTCTTGCGGCTGATCTTGGGAGATGGGACTCTCTGGCCCTCTCCTGGTTCGGCTGTTGCAATGTACTAAAAATTAATGCAATGCCCAGACTTCTGTATTTATTGTAGGCACTGCCCATCAAGATCCCTCAGACATTTTTCCACGCCGTATGTTCCATATTCATCAGATTCATATGGCGCGGCAAACATCCGCGTCTTGGCAGAGCACTCCTACTATGACCAAAGATCAAAGGCGGTCTCGGATTCCCAGATCCATCGCTGTACTATACGGCGGCTCACATGACCAGGATCGTGGATTGGTGTCGTCACAGTGATTTGAAGCTCTGGGTGTCGCTGGAAAGAGAGGCAGCCAGGGCACCCTTTGCAGGATTTCCATGGGCAGGGAATACTCCTGGCACACACCTTACTACCCACCCACTGATTGGGCCTACTCTCATGGAACTGAAAAGGTTTTTTTGCTTAGCCTCATTGAAAAATGTTCCATCCCCACTGATGCCAATTATTGGTCATCCGGATATTGTACCAGGCCTTGTCGATCCGTCTTTTCTCTCACAAGCCCCACAGGATCTTATGAGGGCTTCCTCATTCCTGCGTCCCACCGGTTGGCTCACTACGGAGAACTTGTTCTCAGGCCAGGCCCCACTTACAATAGACCGCTGAAGGGTCAACCAACTATCTCACTTTCTCAGTTCACTGCCCAAGTCAGAACATTTCCTCAGAAAGCTTCACCCTTTCAAGGAACTCTGTACGGGTGGGGGTCCGATCCGGAGGTCCTTATCTACCTCCTACAAATCCTTGTTAGATCTCCATGCCACTGAAGGCCCCCCATTCTTAGCTAAATGGGACTTGCATGTCACCTTCACAGAACCCCAAAAAGACCGCATACTCTTTTTTGCACAGAAATCTTCTCTATGCCGCAAGTATCAAGAGACCACATATAAAATAGTGACACGCTGGTACAGGACTTCTTCTGTACTGGCTTAGATATTTCCTTTACAACCCGACCGATGGTGGCGTTGCGGCCTACACCCAGGCACGCTATTGCATATTTTTTGGGACTGCCCTTTGCTCCAAACTTTTTGGCAACCGGTGCTTAAGCTCATACAAAAACTCAAGGATTTCCCCCTTCAGGATAACCCAGCTGCGGTTCTACTTAACCTTACCCCCCTATCAAGGAAAAGTTTCCATAAATCCCTCCTCAAACATCTCCTTAATGCTGCCTGGGCCAGCATCCCACCTCTTTGGAAGCAACAGTCTGCACCTACGGTGGCCCAATGGTTCGCAAGGGTGAGGGACAAGTCGGAGGAACATAAGTGCAGATGGATTTACTGGAACCTCTTTCGCTTCTCTGGCGAATTTACCCAATACATGGCTGGATCCACCATAGGGATCCCCAGCGCCAGTTCAGCATTACCGATCTGGGCTCCTGGGGTGTAATTGCCTCTCCTCTCCCCTCCCCCCCGTTTTTTTTTCTTTAAATAAAAAATAAATAAAAATGAAGCTCATGATGACAAAGGCATGTAAATGGTGGAGATATAAAATAGTATTTAGTATTACATACAAAACATGGATATGAGCATTAATTACATGTACAAAAACGCACCTATCAAAAGGCACCAATCCTAGAATATGCAAAAGCTAGTAAAAACATGCTTAACAAACATCAATGATCATGGTAAAGAGAGGGATATCCACCATATTGATATAGGATAGTATGGTTAAAATAATAAACAGTCTAAAAATTCTCTGTAGGGTAGAGATGGTATGGACACATACCTCAGATGGGCGTGTATCACATACACAATGTCCAGGTAGATCGACGAGTTTCGTGGCTTGATCCGCTCATCAGGAGCATGTATGTGCAGTGTCTGCAATAGGGAAATAAATAAAGTCAGTAAGGTATCTCGAGGTGTGGAGGGGAGATGATACCCCCCTTTGTCATCATGAGCTTCTTTTAAAGTCCCACCCACCCCCCTATTTGCATCACTGTGGTTTACCGCCATATTTTTATATAAATGGAACGGATGTAAACAGGTGGCATCCATTAACTACCTTTTACATTTTAATGGATTTGGACGTTGGCTAGTCTGCTTAAAAAAACAAACCTGAACGAACATGGAATGTAGGTGAATGTAAACAGATCATCATCCCACCCATAAACATACATTGTGGTTCAGTCCAGGGCTGGACTGGGACAAAAATTTGGCCCTGGACTTCATCCAGACTGGCCCACTTTGACAGGTCTGTCCCATGGCGGCCAGACAACTTCCGCCCCCCCCCCCCCCCCCGGCCACCAAAGCGCTCTCTTTCCCTTCACTAGCCACTAGCCATTCTACTTTATTAGAGTAGAACGGCTGGTACTGGTACTCTTATAGGCAGTACCAGTGGGGAAGCCAGACATTATTTCACCCGGGGCAAAGAATCAGTTTGGTGCCCCCCCTTATGGGACACGATTAGGCAGAAGTGAGAAACTCCCAGGCCATAGCTGTTGAGTCAGCTGTCTGTCCCCTCCCCCATGCTTCTCTGTCGCCCCCGTGCTCCTCTGGTCCTCCCCCTGCTTCTTTGTTCCCCCCAGGTGAGCGCTGCAGGAAGGGAGAGACAGAGGAGCAGAGGGGGTGGCGGACCGCTGTCACTGAAGCTGGCCCACTGAGCCATCGGCCCACTGGGAAACTCCCTGTAGTCCTAATGGCCAGTCCATCCCTGGTTCAGTCTGGATCAGGGTGAAAAACTAACAGACACTGAATGCCCAATAATAGGTAGTTCCTTTAAATAACATGTGTGGATGATGTCTTAATCCCACAGGTGGAAAATGACTACAAAAAAAGTGAGAGAAAAAAACTATTGCTGCTAATGGATGTTTAAATAAAGCGGGGAAGGATCCCTCTCAACATCTATACCAGACCTATATCCAAGATAAGGGACTGGTATGGATTTTAAGGGGGGGGGCAATAAAACAAAAAACAGCAAGGAGGAGCCCCCAAAATCTATAGCAGACCCTTATTTAAAGGAAGGTACAGCCAAAGCTCATTTGGCTGTACTTCTCCTGTGGATCATAGGAGTGCAGTTCATTTTGCACTCCTGTGACCCGTTTTCAGCAGAGAGCGGGCTAAAGTCTGCTGTCTGCTGACATGACAGAGTCAATCTAGGTTTGGGTGTCATCACAACCTTAGAGTCGGGATACGCCCACATGCCTGGACCGGCACCCGGCTCAACCTCTCAGTAAGCCACTGAGAGCCTGAGCCGGGCGCTTCCGCCCCTCCACAGCTCGGTGCTCCGGTGAGCAAGGAGGGGGCAGCGCAGAGAGCTACTGATTGACAGTCAGCAGCTTTCTGCTCACGGAGCTGTGATAACCGAGTGATCAGCAGTGTTCGATCGATCGGTTCTCAGTGTAGAGGCACCAGGGGACAGATGCAGCAATAGACCAATGCTGCATCCACCTAGGTAGGTATGAATCTAAAAAAAAAAACATACTTCTCCTTTAAGCATTTGGCCTAGCTGGCCAAGAAAGGGAGGAAAATAGAGATTATCTAATTAACTTGGGTTCTACCAAATTTTAAAGTTGTTGTTATATCTTTATTTAAAATAGTTATATGACAATGTTAAAGATCTGTAATGTTAAAGAATCCATCTCATCAAGTCATTGCAGTGATGGCCTGATATGTCTAGGGACTGGGAACAAATGGGTGACAGCCTGTTAATAAAGGCTCGTTCATACGTGCAGCAATCTTTGCTGCCCCTCTAAAAAAGTGATTCACAGTGGATTTTTGCCACAGACCATCTTTAGGTGGGCAGTAAAACTGCAGTTTAACAGTCTGCTTTTACTGGTATGTGGCTGCCTATGTGAACCAGTCCTAAAACAGATTGTTTAGCTAAAAAGAGATTTTGGTATATGGGGATGGTAGCAGAACTGCGGTAGTAGGGGTATATCTTCAAACTTGAAAGGCCTCATGCACGCTGGGCATTAAAAATGCCACTTTTAGGAGCATTTAAAAAAAAATGGCTTCCAAATACCCCTCAGTGTTAGCTTATGTACTGTATACACATAAGCATTTACAGGCAGGAATAAAAAACACTGCCAGCACATTCAGGAGCAGCTTCGTTTTGTCAGAAGCATTTAGTGCTTAAGCGTTGATTCATTTCAATGGCCAGTATATATTATCATTCTGGCCAATAAATCGAATTAATGCCCAAGCGCTTGACGCACCTAAACGCACCTAAACTTATTTACAAAAACACAGTTTAGGCACATTTTGATGCTGCTTTTCTCCTGCCATGAGAAAGGTATTCCGGAGACCCGGGCAAACATCCAGTGTGCATGAGCCCTAAATGTTTGCAGCCAGTTTAAAATCATTCCTTTATTCCCATAGGGGATCCTTTCACTGTGTGGGGGTTGAATATAAGGGGCAGTATGTCTGCGTTAATAGCATGGCATGAAAATGGATGAGCCCGTAGGTATTGTCATATGAGTGCTTGTTTAACCTTCGAAGTACCAGGCATACTCCAGCACTTTAACCACACCTTTGGGATTAAATAAAGAGGTATCGGGTTAACTGAAGGACACGCAGTCTGTAAATTGGCAACATTCCCTCCAAGGTCCTTTTGTAAGTAACGACTCTGACTGAGGGGACCCTTTTGTTTTCTAATTGTTTCCTGCAATTCCCATGGAACAGAGGAATCCGGAGAATCCATCAGGGTTGTACACAAGTAAGCATGGTGAATAGAGACAGCCAGGGCCCTGTAATGTAAATAAAGAGCAGACAGAAACCCAGCAGTCACAAATGTCCTGAAATCCTTTCAGATCTCATCCCTTTACATAAGACATTGGAAAAAAATCCTCAGAGATAGCCTAGTCACCACTCACCGGTATTGAACCTGAGAACCACAAAAGTATCCTAGGAACCTGGTATTACCCCAAGTTGTACTGTACTTGAACTATCTCCCCTGCTCAGACTGTCCAACAAACTCACTTAATAAAATTAAATAAAGCTCTCATCCCTTTACAGCTACACAGAGTATTCTCTGAGGCCCTGTGCACACTACTAGCCTCAAAAATGAACCAGTCAGGTCTGCAAAGCGAATATTCTTGAAGAAGATGTAAACTTCCATCTCTTGCTTTTACCTATTGGTAAGCGTATGTAGCGATACCCCCCGCAGGACCTGCTTGAATATTGTTGGTTCCCTACTCTGCCTTCAATCCTGAGAAAAGAGTCAACTTCACTGGCACACCTGGCAGCAATGTAATGTAAATACCACAGTAAATGGACACAGGTTATAGTGAACACAGAAAATATGTTTACTGTGAACTTGCTTAACCGGTTCCGACCGTTGCACGGCGCTGTACGTCGACAGAATGGCATGGCTGCGCAAATGGGCGTACAGGTCTGTCCCCTTTAATTTGCAACCTGTGCGGTCAAAGACCCTGGCGTGAGCTCCGTGACTGCCCCTGCAATCGGGTCACAGAGCTGAAGAACTGGGAGATGTTAGTGTAAACACATCTCCCCGTTCTGCCTAGGTGACACTGTCACTGATCGCGTCATCAGGAACAACGATCAGTGACGTATCCTGGCAAGCCACACCCCCAAACAGTTAGAATCACTCCCTAGGTCACACTTAACCCCTTCAGTGCCCCCTACAGGGTCACCCCTTCACTGCCAGTGTAATTTTTACAGTAACAGGGCATTTTTATAGCACTGATCGCTGTAAAAATGACAATGGTCCCCAAATGGTGTCAAAAGTGTCCGATGTGTCCGCCATAAAGTCGCAGTCACGATAAAAATCGATGATCTCCGCCATTACTAGTAAAAAAAAAAATATTAATAAAAATGTCATAAAACTATCCCCTATTTTGTAGGACGCTATAACTTTTGCGCAAGCCAATCAATAAACGCTTATTGCGATTTTTATTTTACCAAAAATATGTAGAGGAATACGTATAGACATAAACTGAGGGAAAAAAATGTTTTAATATATTTTTGGGGGATATTTATTATAGCAAAAAGGAAAAATATTGAATTTTTTTCAAAATTGTCGCTCTATATTTGTTTATAGCGCAAAAAATAAAAACCGCAGATGTGATCAAATACCACCAAAAGAAAGCTCTATTTGTGGGAAGAAAAGGAAGTCAATGTTGTTTGGGAGCAATGTCGCATGACCGCGCAATTGTCAGTAAATCACAGTGCCGAATCGCAAAAAAATAAAAACCGCAGATGTGATCAAATACCACCAAAAGAAAGCTCTATTTGTGGGAAGAAAAGGAAGTCAATGTTGTTTGGGAGCAATGTCGCATGACCGCGCAATTGTCAGTTAAGACACAGTGCCGAATCGCAAAAAGTGGCCCGGTCTTTAACCAGCCAAATGGTCCAGGGCTTAAGTGATAAAAGAAAAAAAAAATAGACAAACAATAACAGCAATATTGAGTAGTAAGCAAATATGTATTGGTAGAACAAAGAGCAAGAGTTACTGGAGGAATCTCCAAGATCAAATATGTCTGCATTCAGGGGACTCCTTTAAGTGAAATAACTCAGAGAGCAGAGGTAAACACAAGAGAATAACAGATTAAAGATGGGATGCTACTTCACTGAATTATCTGCCAACTCTACTTTAATTGGGCTATATGAATCCAGGCAGGAAGAGGGTAGAGGAATTAAAGGAGTTGTAAAGGAAAAAAAAAAATGTTTTGCTCAAATGACTGTTTACAGGGTATAGAGACATAATAGTTAAAGGGTCACTAAAGGAAAACATTTTTTTTTCTGAAATGACTGTTTACAGGGTATAGAGAGAGACATAAAAGTTAACTGATTCCTTTTAAAAATGATTACAAATAGATTCAATTCTATCATATAATGTGCCTGTAGTTTCACTTTCGGTTTTAAACTGGTTTCATGTTTATGTGAAGTAAAGAGACCCACAGAACAAAAACAAACAAATCCAGGGCAGTGTTTTGTTTTTAAAATGAATCTGAGGAGTTTTAGACACACAGCTTAGACCACAGTGAAAAGCTCCCATGAGTTTTTTCATAAGGAGCCAGACAAGCAGGAAGTGTGGAGATCACAGCAGAATTACAGCTACTTCAAAGAAAAAACCAACAATGAGGACATGAAACCAGTACTGCAGTAAGGTAAAGGAAGCTATTTAGCTAAAAAAAAAAAATCCTTTAGTGATCCTTTAACTGATTCCTTTTAAAAACGATTAAAAATAGATAAAAAAAACAATCATATAATGTACCTTTTAGTTTCAGTTTAGTTTTTGCATGTTATGCTGCCTCTGTGCAGTATAGAGCCATAGAGAAGTGAGGGTTTGAAAACGAAACTAGAAGCTCCCAGGACTGTGGTCCAAAGGAAACAGACAACCAGGAAGTGTCCAGAACAGAGCAGAATTACAGCAACATCATAGCAAAAACGAACAATGAGGACATGAAACCAAGACTGCAGTAAGGTAACGGAAGCTATTTAGCAAAAAAAATTAATTCCTTTAGTGACCCTTTAAAGCGGATGTGCCACTAAAACAATATATTAAAAGCTAGCAGCTACAAATACTGCAGCTGCTGACTTTTAATATAAGGACACTTACCTGTCCTGGAGTCCAGCGGTGATCGCAGCAGAGGATGAGCCGATCGCTCGTCACCCTGCTGCTCCCCCCTCCATCCACGGTGAGGGAACCAGGAAGTGAAGCGCTGCGGCTTCACTGCCCGGTTCCCTACGGCGCATGCGCGAGTCGCGCTGCGCCCGCCGATTGGCTCACACGCTGTGTGCTGGGAGCCGAGTGTTCCCAGCACACAACGGGCGACAGACGGGATGTGACGGAATGCCCGTCTTTCGCCCGTAGCGTGTGGCCGGAAGTGGGTGCAAATACCTGTCTTTAGACAGGTGTCTGCACCCCCCTCCCCCCTGAAAGGTGTCAAATGTGACACCGGAGGGGGGGAGGGTTCCGATCAGCGGGACTCCACTTTAGGGTGGAGGACCGCTTTAAGTTGATCTCTATGTCGATTCTCTCCCTTCCTCTCCCCAGCACCACAGTCCCAGCAGGCCTGCTTAACCTCTTCAGCTACGAGCCTCTTTTTTTCCACTTGTTGTTTACAAATTAAAATCTGGGGTATTTTTCCTAGAAAATTACTTAGAACCCCCAAACATTATATATATTTTTTTCAGGCACTTTGGAGAGTAAAATGGCGGTCGTTGCATACTTTATGTCACACTGTATTTAGCAATGGTCTTACAAGCAAAATTTTGTAGGAAAAAATACACTTTTTTAAATTAAAAAATAAGACAAAAAATTCTATAATGTGAAAGATAATGTTGGGATGTTAAAGATGGGATGTTACTTCACTGGATTATCTGCCAACTCTATTTAAATTGGGCTATACGAGTCCAGGCAGGAGGCGGGTAGAGGAATGACGTTGAGCTCTATGTCAATTCTTTCCCTTCTTCACCCCAGAACCACAGTGCCAGCAGGCCTGCTTAAACACAATACCTGACTCAGTGCACCGAATCAACCCACAACAACTATCCACCAGTATAGTGACCAGATTCCTGAGTATAGATGGAGCTCTTAAGACTTTGGATGACTTTAAGGTGATCTTCTTTAGTGGAGTGAAACAAAGTACATCTGAGAAGGCTTGGTAAGCAGCAGGACTCTAATGGCATTGGTGGTTTTCAGCTAAATCAGGCAGGTATTATCACTGCCAGGCAGAATGTAACAACATCCCAGAATCTCCCAATTAAGTGAGGCAGAATAAAAGAAGTTCAGTGTTCTAGCTTAAAGCGGAGTTCCAGCCGAAATAAGACTTTTAAGATAAAAATACAGTAAAACCTTGGTTTGAGAGTAACTTGGTGTGAGAGCATTTTGCAAGACAAGTAAAATGTTTTAATACATTTTGACTTGATATACAAGCGATGCCTTGATATAAGAGTAGCGTCATGTCACAACTGAGTATAAAATAGAAGAGCGTCACCTCTAAGTGCCTGCATACTTAGATGTGTCTGTTTTAATAATCAACCATGTGAGTTTCTAAATGTTGTACACAAGCATGCTTCCGGAACGAATTATGCTCGCAATCCAAGGTTTTATTGTACCCCTAGAATACTCATGCGTCGTGCAATGTAACAAAGGTATGCTGTAACTATCTCCAGTTTTCTATCTGTGCAGCATTTATATAAGGATTGATGGGCTAAGTGGGTACCTCATCCCTAGATTATAGAAGATTTAGAACGGTTTGATTGGACCTTACCGGTACCAGCGAAGAAGATTTACAACATAATTCTAAATATCTTTATTACAAAATATATTTTAAAAAAAATCTTTACACATTTACAAATAAAACCAAAGGGATTGGCTTGGATCAATATAATCAAGATGATATTAAACAATATATCTCTATATCTACTAAGTCAAGAGGTCTGGCAGAGGGGCGGGGGAAATCCCTCCTACAGAGCTGACAAGCTGTGTCTCAGTGAGAGTCCCAGCCAGCTTGACACTGAAATTGGGATGCAGAGCACCTATAGGTAGAATAAATATCTCCTAAACGTGCACCATTTAGGAGATATTTACTGTGACATCACTGGTGCCCGTGCCATTTCTTCCGAGCCCTGTACCGTTAATGGCGGCTCCCGTGCGCATGCACAGGACTGACGTCATTGCGGCTCCAGCCAGTCACAGAGCCGGAGTCGGCATGAAAACAGAAACACAAACAGTAGAGGAAATATTAGCAATCCCATTGACTTTCAGCTTTAGGTTACATATTGATTTTGATTTTTAGTTTTCAGTTACAGAGCTCTCCAGCGCAGGGATACCGCTATTCCCCTCATGGAAGGTCCATATGTTATAGTACATCATGTCAGCTTAGGGTGAGTATTGGGGGGGGAGAGCGGATAAAGACTCACCCCCTGACCCAGGCAGCCGCCTGAGGCCTCTCACCCCCACATTAGGGGAGACATCAGGTCAGTGTCCAGGGTGCCCATACCTTCTCAAATTTCCAAGCACACCCTCTGTTCGAGTACATCATTTTGTAAAATGGGAGTGCCTCATCCACCATCCTCTCCCATCGAGTTGGCGGAGATGAAGAAACCCATTTAAAGGGGTTGTAAAGGTTTGTTTTTTATTTTCTAAATAGGTTCCTTTAAGCTAGCACATTGTTGGTTCACTTACCTTTTCCTTCGATTTCCCTTCTAAATGTTTTTTTTTCTTTGTTTTCTTTGTCTGAATTTCTCACTTCCTGTTTCTCCTCCGTAAGCTGTTCAGTAAGCTGTTCTGGCTGACTTATGCTGGCCATACATTCCACGAAAAATCGTCCGAACGAACTTTCGAAAAACGAAAGTTCAGTCGTGAGCGCAAACGATAGTGCCATCATGTAATGACCGATAAATCGTTCAGTGGACATAAAAAAAAAAAAAATGGTTCGTTTTTTTTTACATATACCTACTGCAGAAAGTTCGGACGGGAAACACATTAACCTTCCGATTTATCGTTCGTTCGGCACAAAATTTCCAAACTTGTCCTTCGTTTTTTTGGCTCAAAAACGTCCAAACGATTATCGATTTTGTGCCCATTAACTGTTCAAAAAACTAAAGATCTTTCTTAACGACCGAATGTCGGCCGAATTTTCGTATAGTGTATGACCAGCATAACCACCGCTCGGATGATGGTGTCAAGTTTACTGAGGAGAAACAGGAAGTGAGAAATTCAGACAAAGAAAAAAAACATTTAGAAGGGAAATTGAAGGAAAAGATAAGTGAACCAACAATGCACTAGCTTAAAGAAACCTATTTAGAAAATAAATAAAGAACCTTTACAACCCTTTTAAGTAGGATCGCCTTTTTGGCATAGTACAGAAGATATGCTATTAGTAACAGAGTGATGCGGACGTTGTTCATCATCTGGAATCCCTAAAAAGTCCAAAGCTGGGGTGGGTGTCAGGTCAAGTTGCAGCCTAAGGTTAATTTCAGCAAATATAGCATGCCAGTACAACACTTTGACAGGGCATTCACAAAACATATGCATATAGGATCCTATGTGGAGATTACAACGGTGACAATTAGGGTCACGGTTCAGGAAAATCCACTGAAGTCTCCTAGGGGTGTAGTATACTGTGTGGAGAACCTGAATTAATTTGTCCCTAGATGAAATGACACGTTTGGGGCCCTGTTCCAGACTATCCTCCCATGTTTCCCTATCCAATGAGGGAATGTCTGCTTGCCAGTACTCCCATAGTTTTTCCATTTTGCCCGAATTGGTACAAAGGAGCGCACTATAGAGTGTGGACAAGGGTTTGTCCAATACCCCTGGAGACAGTGGGTCCATTAAGATGGTTGGAGGCTAAGGAAACTGGGCCCTGGCTGCATGCTGCAATTGATCATGTCTAAACAACATCCAACCTGCCAGGCCGAACCTCCGAGACAGCTGAGAGAAGGTCAGAAGTACACCCGCAGGCATGATATCCCCCACTGTTTTAACCCCAAAGCATACACATACATGAGGATCGGGGACAGTACGCAAGTGGGGGGAGACAGGGATTGCCCCACAAGGGTTGGGCAAGTGACAGCTGACCCAATTGACTGAAATGTCTAGTTGCTGCCTTACATACTTTCCACGTGGCACATGTCAGTCCCGGCAGAAAGGGGTACAGTAGGTGTTTGTGATATTGTGCTTTTAGCACGACAGCGTCGCGCTGATACTCGGCGACATGGTGCCGAGATCTCGCCGACATCTTGCACTCACTGGAATAGTGACAGCACATCCCAGCAAGCGCGTCATAGAAGCGACGGGAGATCCGACTTGGATTCCCGCCAATTCTACACGTGTGCGGCGTTTGTTATGAATCCTGAGGGGGAAGTCCCCGCCGGATTTTAAATAAAAATCCGGCATGGGTCCCCCCTCAGGAGCATACCGGGCCCTTAGGTCTGTTATGGGTTGTAAGGAGAGCCCCCCTACGCCGAAAAAACGGCGTAGGGGGTCCCCCTACGATCCATACCAGACCCGTATCCAAAGCACGCTACCCGGCCAGCCAGGAAGGGAGTGGGGACGAGCGAGCGCCCCCCCCCTCCTGAGCCGTACCAGGCTGCATGCCCTCAACATGGGGGGGTTGGGTGCTCTGGGGCAGGGGGGCGCACTGCGGCCCCCCCCCACCTCAGAGCACCCTGTCCCCATGTTGATGAGGACAGGGCCCCTTCCCGACAACCCTGGCCGTTGGTTGTCGGGGTATGCGGGCGGGAGGCTTATCGGAATCTGGGAGCCCCCTTTAATAAGGGGGCCCCCAGATACCGGCCCCCCACCCTAAGTGAATGAGTATGGGGTACATCGTACCCCTACCCATTCACCTGCAAGAAAAGTGGTAAAAACACGAATAAACCACACAGTGTATTAAAATATTTTATTTTTCTGCTCCGGAGGCCCCCCCTGTCTTCTTTATTAGCTCTTTTACCAGGGGGAGCTTCTTCTTTGACGTCTTCGGGTGGGTGGGGGCCGCCGTCTGGTTCTCTTCCACCGCCGGGGGGGGTGGCTTTTAAAAAAGCCCCCACCCCCCCGGCGGGTTTCCTCCGGCGTCTTCGGCGGGGCTCTTCTTCTTCCGCTATCCCGACGGGTCTTCTCCGCTATCCGGGGGGTCTCGCCGCTCTCCGCTGTTGACTCGTCGCACCCCGGTTCTTCGTCTCGCAGTCCGGTCCCTTCTTCCGTGCTGTACGTCTTCTTCCGCGCTGTGACGTCATGTTCTTCACTTCTCTTCTTCTCCCGATGTTGACTCGCCGGTCCTCCTCGCTGAAATGACGGATGCGCGCCTTGCATCGGACCTATATAGGCCTCACAGTCCCATCATGCTCTGTACCTACCCATGTGATACCTACCCACGTGGGTAGGTATCACATGGGTAGGTACAGAGCATGATGGGACTGTGAGGCCTATATAGGTCCGATGCAAGGCGCGCATCCGTCATTTCAGCGAGGAGGACCGGCGAGTCAACATCGGGAGAAGAAGAGAAGTGAAGAACATGACGTCACAGCGCGGAAGAAGACGTACAGCACGGAAGAAGGGACCGGACTGCGAGACGAAGAACCGGGGTGCGACGAGTCAACAGCGGAGAGCGGCGAGACCCCCCGGATAGCGGAGAAGACCCGTCGGGATAGCGGAAGAAGAATAGCCCCGCCGAAGACGCCGGAGGAAACCCGCCGGGGGGGTGGGGGCTTTTTTAAAAGCCACCCCCCCCCGGCGGTGGAAGAGAACCAGACGGCGGCCCCCACCCACCCGAAGACGTCAAAGAAGAAGCTCCCCCTGGTAAAAGAGCTAATAAAGAAGACAGGGGGGGCCTCCGGAGCAGAAAAATAAAATATTTTAATACACTGTGTGGTTTATTTGTGTTTTTACCACTTTTCTTGCAGGTGAATGGGTAGGGGTACGATGTACCCCATACTCATTCACTTAGGGTGGGGGGCCGGTATCTGGGGGCCCCCTTATTAAAGGGGGCTCCCAGATTCCGATAAGCCTCCCGCCCGCATACCCCGACAACCAACGGCCAGGGTTGTCGGGAAGGGGCCCTGTCCTCATCAACATGGGGACAGGGTGCTCTGAGGTGGGGGGGGGCCGCAGTGCGCCCCCCTGCCCCAGAGCACCCAACCCCCCCATGTTGAGGGCATGCAGCCTGGTACGGCTCAGGAGGGGGGGGGGGCGCTCGCTCGTCCCCACTCCCTTCCTGGCTGGCCGGGTAGCGTGCTTTGGATACGGGTCTGGTATGGATCGTAGGGGGACCCCCTACGCCGTTTTTTCAGCGTAGGGGGGCTCTCCTTACAACCCATAACAGACCTAAGGGCCCGGTATGCTCCTGAGGGGGGACCCATGCCGGATTTTTATTTAAAATCCGGCGGGGACTTCCCCCTCAGGATTCATAACAAACGCCGCACACGTGTAGAATTGGCGGGAATCCAAGTCGGATCTCCCGTCGCTTCTATGACGGCTCTGTCTCCATCGCGGCAAGCCAGCTCGGCGCTGGCTCCCGCGATGGGGCTCGTAGGTGCTCAATCTCGCCGAGAAAGAGAGCGAGATTGACACAAAATCGGGTTCACCTACTGTATGCTCGCGGTCCTCTGAATACTAAGTTACAGAGGTCCATTAGGGAGCCCAAAAATGCTGCTTCCAAACATGTAGCTGCATTGGACCAAGAGAATTGAAACCACCAATAAACCGAGACCAAGACCGCCCATCCTCTCCGGTAGGGACAGAGTTGATTTAGCTAACCTGGGGGATGCAACATTCCAAATAAAGGTGTTTAGGCAATGGTCAATTTCTCTAAAGAAAGCTACTGGTACTGGGGCTGGGCAGTTACGAAACACATAGTTAAAGCGTGGAAGAAGCATCATCTTGATAAGATTGATGCGGTCTAGGACATTCAACGGGAGCCCCACCCAAGATGAACAGTTCGCTTTGAGTGAGATGAGTAGTGGTTGGATGTTTCGGTCAAAAAAGTCTGTTGACCTCTTGGTCACCTGTATCCAGGGGCGTACCTAGAACATTTGGCACCTGGGGCGGATCCAATATCTGCCCCCCCCCCCCCACGGTAAAATGTAAAAACACCCCACTGTGCCCCCTGCATCCTTCAATATCTCTTTGTCACTACTGTGTGCCCCCTCTCCACAACTGCACCACGGGACCCCTTTACATTTCACAGCACTCTGGACCCCTTTACATTACACTGCACTTCTGGACCCCTTTACATTACACAGCACCCTGCATCTCTGGACCCCTTTACATTAAACAGCACCCTGCATCTCTGAACCCCTTACATTACACAGCACCCTGCACCTCTGGACCCCTTTACATTACACAGCACCCTGCATCTCTGGACCCCTTACATTACACAGCACCATGCACTTCTGGACCCCTTTACATTAAACAGCACCCTGCATCTCTGGACCCCTTTAAATTCACAGCACCCTGCATCTCTGGACCCCTTACATTACACAGCACCCTGCACCTCTGGACCCCTTTACATTACACAGCATCCTGCACCTCTGGATCCCTTTACATTACACAGCACCCTGCATCTCTGGACCCCTTTACATTACACAGCACCTCTGGACCCCTTTACATTACACAGCGCCCTGCACCTCTGGACCCCTTTACATTACACAGTACCCTGTATCACTGGACCCCTTACATTACACAGCACCCTGCACCTCTGGACACCTTTACATTACACAGCACCCTGCATCTCTGGACCCCTTACATTACACAGCACCATGCACCCCTGGACCCCTTTAAATGACACTGCACTTCTGGACCCCTTTACATTACACAGCACCATGCATCTCTGGACCCATTTAAATTAAACAGCACCCTGCATCTCTGGACCCCTTTACATTACACAGCATCCTGCACCTCTGGACCCATTTAAATTAAACAGCACCCTGCACCTCTGGACCACTTTACATTAAACAGCACCCTGCACCTCTGGACCCCTTACATTACACACCACCCTGCACCTCTGGATCCCTTTAGATTACACAGCATCCTGCATCTCTGGACCCCTTACATTACACAGCACCCTACACCTCTGGACCCCTTTACATTACACTGCACTTCTGGACCCCTTTACATTACACAGCACCATGCATCTCTGGACCCATTTAAATTAAACAGCACCCTGCATCTCTGGACCCCTTTACATTACACAGCATCCTGCACCTCTGGACCCATTTAAATTAAATAGCACCCTGCACCTCTGGACCACTTTACATTAAACAGCACCCTGCACCTCTGGACCCCTTACATTACACACCACCCTGCACCTCTGGATCCCTTTAGATTACACAGCATCCTGCATCTCTGGACCCCTTACATTACACAGCACCCTACACCTCTGGACCCCTTTACATTACACTGCACTTCTGGACCCCTTTACATTACACAGCACCCTGCATCTCTGGACCCCTTTACATTACACAGCACCCTGCATCTCTGGACCCCTTTACAATACACAGCACCCTGCACCTCTGTACCCCTTTATATTACACAGCACCCTGCATCTCTGGACCCCTTTACATTACACAGCACCCTACATCTCTGGACCCCTTTACATTACACAGCACCCTGCATCTCTGGACCCCTTACATTACACAGCACCCTGCACCTCTGGACCCCTTACATTACACAGCACGCTGCACCTCTGGACCCCTTTACATTACACAGCACCCTGCACCTCTGGACCCCTTTATATTACACAGCATCCTGCACCTCTGGACCCCTTACATTACACAGCACCCTGCATCTATAGACCCCTTACATTACACAGCACCCTGCACCTCTGGACCCCTTACATTACCCTGCACCTCTGGCCCCTTTACATTACACTGCACCCCTTTACATTAGACTGCACCTCTGGACAGTGCAGACCCCTCCCTACAATACAGACCCCCCTACAGAACCCCCTTACAATACATACCCACCCCTACAGTTCAAACCCCCCCTACAATACAGAACCCCCCTACAATACAGAACACCCCCACAATACAGAACCACCCCCTATACAGAGAACACTCCCCCACAATACAGAACCCCCCCAGAATCCCCCCTCATATACAGAACCACCCCCTACAATACAGAACACCCCCCCCCCCACAATACAGAACCCCCCCAGAATACAGAACCCCCCCTATACAGATACCACCCCCTACAATACAGAACACCCCCCCACAATACAGAACCCCCCACAATACAGAACCCCCCCTATACAGATACCACCGCCCTACAATACAGAACTTCCCCCACACAATACAGAACCCCCCTCATATACATAACCCCCCCCCCATACAGATACCACCACCTACAATACAGAACACCCCCCCCCCCACAATACAGAACCCCTCTCATATACAGAAACCTCCCCCTACAATACAGAACACCCCCCCCACAATACAGAACCCCCCCAGAATACAGAATCCCCCCCTCATATACAGAACCACCCCCTACAATACAGAACACCCCCCCCCCCAGAATACAGAACCCCCTATACAGATACCACCCCCTACAATACAGAACTCCCCCCCCCACAATACAGAACCCCCCAGAATACTGAATCCCCCCTATACAGATACCACCCCCTACAATACAGAACACCCCCCCCCAGAATACAGAACCCCACCAGAATACAAAACCCCCCTCATATACAGATACCACCCCCTACAATACAGAACACCCCCCCCCCCACAATACAGAACCCCCCTCATATACAGAACACCCCCCCTTACAATAGTGCACACACCCCCCTTGCCTTCAGACCCATAATGCCGTCAGACAGATGATCATCAGCGCGCCGCGTGTTACACTCACACACAGGCAGCACAGCACAGGGGGAGGCGGCTGCAGCTTCACGCTCCTAGGCTGTGTGACTGTCAGTGTCAGACAGTCACAGCCGTATCTATCAGAGCCGTGGGCGCTGCGCTGCCACAGAGAAGGGGATAATTGCGGTCCCGGGTATGGGTACGGGCGGCTCGCACGAGTCACACACACCCCCCCCCCCCTGAAAAGCCACGCTTCAGCTGTGTCTTACCTAGACTGCCGCTAGCGCTGCCTCCCTGTTACCGCGCTATCATCATGCCGCACGCTACAGTCCTCTTCATTCGCAGAGGGGGGGGGTCGGCCTGACACCCCTCCAGGGTGTGGCACCCGGTGCGGCCCGCCCCCTGCGCCCCATGCTTAGTACGCCTCTGCCTGTATCCCTAAATATCTGAATTCCTCCACCCAACAAAGCGGACTGAAAGAGCCCAGGGTGATCGTCTGATCATCAATTGGGAAGAGAATTGATTTGGACCAATTTATTTGTATGCCCGATAATGAGCCAAATCTGTCAAAGATCCTAAGGGCTGCCAATAGGGGCGGCCCTGTGTTATTTTAGTAAAGCAGGGTGTCGTCCGTGTATAGCGACAACTTCTCCTCCAAGCGTCCCACCTGTAAGCCACGGACCTCTGAAGATTCCCTAATAAGGATGAGCCAAACACCCCTCGGTTCGGTTCACACCAGAACTTGCGAACAGGCAAAAAATTTGTTTGAACATACGAACACCGTTAAAGTCTATGAGACACGAACATGAAAAATCAAAAGTGCTCATTTTAAAGGCTTATATGCAAGTTATTGTCATAAAAAATGTTTGGGAAACTGAATTTTTTTTCGGGAGCAGTCATTTTAATAATGCTCAAAGTGAAACAATAAAAGTGAAATATTCCTTTAAATTTCGTACCTGGGGGGAGTCTATAGTATACCTCTAAAGTAGGGCATTTCCCCCATGTTTAGAACAGTCCCTGCAGCAAAATGACATTTCTAAAGGCAAAAAAGTAATTTAAAACTGATCGCAGCTGTAATGAATTTGGGTCCCAGCAAAACAGATGATTGAAAAAATGACCAGGCCCTTCGGGTCTGGTATGAATATTAAGGGTAACCCTGAACCAAAAAAAAACCCAAATTCCATATCAGGCCCTTCAGGTCTGGTATGGATTTTAACGGGAACCCACGCCAAAATAAAAAAAAAATGTCGTAGGGGTCCCCTAAAAAATCCATACCAGACCCTTATCCGAGCACGCAACCTGGCAGGCTGCAGGAAAAGAGAGGGGGGGGGAGCAAAAAGTGACAAAAATGGGGAAAAAATAAGAGCCAGCTTGGGACAAGTCCTTTGTTTAAAAATAAAAAAAATAAAAAATCGATTAATAATGACGTTAAAATTATGACCAAAATTTTGGCCAATAGGGTTTCGGACTTTATAGCTGCATACATCCATAAAGACCAGGTGGGCTTCATCCCTGGGAGGCAGGGCCCAGACCAGATTCGACGGGCCATTGATGTCATTTCGCTGCTCAAGTCACGGTGGGATGGGGGTCCCCAACAAAAAGGCTTTTTGCTCTCCATAGACCTACACAAGGCCTTCGACTCCATAGATTGGGCCTACCTATCGGATATCTTGGGGAGGTGGGGCTTCGGCCCATATTTCTTAAATCTTATACGGGCACTGTACTCAAACCCCACTGCGCAGGTACGCTTAATGGGCAGGTACTCGGATTCTTTCACCATAGGAAGAGGTACCAGAGAGGGCTGCCCGCTCTCTCCCCTCCTTTTTGCTATGGCCATAGAAACATTGGCCATAGCGATGAGATCTAACCCTGACATTAGGGGTGTGAAGTGCGGGCTAGGGGAACACAAGTGCGCGCTATACGCGGATGACCTTCTCCTCTTTATTACCTCTCCTCTGACCTCCACTCCTGTAATTCTTAAGACGCTGCGGGCTTTTAGTGAGGTTTTCGGGTCTGAGAGTTAATATGACTAAATCAACAGCGTTAAACATTACAGTCCCCCCGGACCTTCTCAATCAGCTCTCTAATAATTTTGAGTTCTGCTGGGCCCCCAGTGCTATCTCATACCTAGGCATTAAACTGACGTCAGACGTCGATGGTCTTTTTAAAGCCAACTATCCCCCTATGATACTGAAATGTAGAGGCGGCTTGGACGCGTGGTCGAGGTGTGGTCTATCCTGGTTAGGTAGGGTCCACGCAGTGAAAATGACCCTTCTCCCTCGTCTGTTGTACTTGTTCCGCTCCCTCCCTGTGCCAGTTGCAAAACGCTTCCTCAGTACACTGCAATCACAAATAGTTCGCTTTGTGTGGGGTAATAAGGGGTATAGGTGTCCCTCGGTAATTCTTTTCCGCCTGAAATTGCAGGGCGGTCTGGGTCTCCCAAACCTCTGGGGTTATTATCAGGCAGCTCAACTGACACAAATCTCAACGGCATTTTTTAGGGGGCCAAAGCCTGACTGGCTTTCTATGGAAAGAATGGCTACCCCTTTGCATACCATTGATTACCTTCTATGTTGTGACCCCGGGGTCAGGCCTGCAATATTGTCCCCCACTCTCTCACACTCTGTAGCCTTAAGCACAAAGCTCTTTGGATTTCCTGCTCTGACATCCTCCCTTAGACCCCTGGCTCATTTATTTCATAATGCGGCTTTCCCCCCTGGGTTTGAACATTGAGGCCTTTCGGTGGTGGACCGATAAGGGGCTCTACCGCATTGGACACTTTCTCTCTTCGGCGGGCCCGATTTCCCTGTCCCATTGTAGGAAGAAACTGGAGATGCCCGACTCGGAGCTCTTCAGATTTGCCCAAATCTCCCATTTTATACGCTCTATTTGGACCGATAACAAGGTTCCCCTCACGGTAACGCCCTATGAGCATTGGTGCTCTTCTGCAGAGGATCAGAGGGGAGGCATTTCCTTGATCTACACAGCTCTCCCTTCTAAGGTGGACAAGCCAACTTATGCCCGGGCCTGAAAGGAGGACGTGGACGGTTCATGGGATACCGCGGTCTGGTTCCAAGCGGCACAGAGGTCGTATAAAGGTATACTTAACATTTCTCTCATAGAGGCTAGCTTAAAAGTTTTGGTAAGATGGTACTATGTTCCTTCCAGGTTGGCAAGGATATTTCCAGGGTCCTCGCGAGTGTGCTTTAGGGGGAGTGAACTGGAGGGCTCCATGCTCCACATTTGGTGGTCGTGCCCCCGTATTAGAGCCTTTTGGCAAAAGGTGTTCCGCACCATTAGCGCCTTAACCGGAGTGGGGGTGGCTCCCCATCCTAGCGTGGCTCTTCTGAATCAGTATATCCCTAACCTACCCCAAAGCTCCCAGACCTTGTCGCTTTTCATTCTCCTGAGCGCCAAAATGTCCATTGCCAAAGCCTGGAAGAAGCCTAGGGTCCCCTTTCAGGGGTTCAGGAGGAAAGTGTCCTGGATCATGATGCAAGAACAAATTGTTGCTAAACTCCATGACAAAACGGAGAAATTCATGGCGATTTGGGAACCCTGGGCTGACTTCTGTAATCTTTCTCTGAGGCCGGGTGTGCGACTCGGACACTTAACCGCTGGTGCTACCCCCTGATGGAGGTAGCTTGTTTCTCTCCTTATCTCTCCTACACTTTTCTTTCTTTCTTTCTGTCGCCTCCCTTGGCCCCTCTACTGCAGGTTATGTTACCAAGTATGACCTCCCCCTGTCATACCATACATGGCTGCGTTTAAGCCATTTGAGTGATTACCTTCTTCTCTCGTCTCTACAGTTATAATTAGGCTTGTAGCCTGGTGTGGGAGGGTGGCGATTGCATCCCCTGAGAGGCAGTTTGACCCCATAGGGGCCTCTCGGGAGGGTGGGGTCGCTGTGCCCTGCCCTCTGGGAAGTTCCCCCGACATGTCTTTAGGGGGACTCATTGCCCCAGGGCTGGTCAAACAGCCTTGCCTGAGGATGGAGAGGGTTGATTTTATTTCCCCTTTTTTTTTGGATACTCCTTAGTGTTATTGGGGGTAGGATTTAGAGGTTCTCGCTTCAGGACCTGGAATGTAATGTTATTGTTACTAATGTTGTCTCAATGTTTATGACACTCTCTTTTGAATGCTTGTTATCATTTTAAAAAAATCTCTCAATAAAAACTATTGAAATTAAAAAATATAAAATACCAGCAATGTAGCTCCGACGAAACCAAAAACAAAGCCGCCACTGATGCGCCTCCATAGGAGACTCCCATTGAGTGACACTACTCCCGCCGTGACAGTTCTTATATAGCTGAGGGCAGGGCCACCTGGTCATGTCTATGGGTGACCCCGCCCCCTGTGATGCCACGGGGAAACTGCGGGAAACCACCATGGTGTCAGAGGGGGACGGGTCACACGCATATGTCACTGGGTGGCCCCGCCCTCAGCTATATAAGAGCTGTCATGGCTGTCCCAAGCTGGCTCTTGTTTTTTTTCCATTTTGACACTTTTTGGGTGAAATGGTAGGGGTACAATGTACCCTTATTAAAGGGGGTTTCCAGATTCCGATAACCCCCCCGCCCACAGACCCCCACAGCCACTGGGCAAGGGTTATGGGGATGAGGCCCTTGTCCCCATCAATATGGGGACATGGTGCTTTGGGGTCCAGAGAGCATGTGGTTTAGGAGTGGGAGGGAGCGCTCTCTCGTCTCCCCTTCTTTTCCTGTGGCCTGTCAGGTTGTGTGCTCAGATAAAGGTCTGGTATGGATTCTTCGGGGACCCCAACAGCATTTTTTTTTTTTGGGCACAGGGTTCTGAAGGGTATGAATTTTGAGGGGGACCCCTAAAAAAATTGACGCAGTGTTCCCCTTAATATCCATACCAGACCTGTAATGTCGGGCGGTACTCTTTAAGCGTTACCCCTGCTGATCCGCTAGATCCCTGGCTTGGGACTCACTGATGCTCTGCAAGAATCACCTCTGCTTTCCTGCTGGGTTCCTGGCTTGGCACTCGCCGAGATCCTCCCACTTCCTCACCATCCCCATCTGCTCAGGTACTGACTTTAGCTTACTTACAGTGGTCTCCACTAACAAGGTGGATGGTCCCTTAGTGGCGACAGCTTCCCCTCTACCCCTGACCACAGCTGTTTCCCCGGCCGGCAGAACCGTTCCTTCTGGTTGGACTACAAGCCCGCAGTCCCAACCCTGCGCTTGTTCTCCTGCTTCTGGATAGGCCCTCAGACAGTCTAGCAGCCAGATGTCCCCAGGATAGGCCTCATAATTACGGCCTAGCAGCCCGGGGCAGCATAACACACGTCCACCCAGACATCCGTCCAGGTGGCACAGAACCCCCGATAACCGACTTCACCCCAATAAATAGGCTCTCCCAGCAGGCCAAAGGGCTTAAAGAAACCCCTGCCAATTGGCTGAGACACCCCATTTAGTCATAATCTGTCCTTGCTATGCCCTTGTCTTATCTAATGTCACCAGCTACCAGGCCACCTAGTAACAGAAGAGAGAAGTGCAACAATTCCAGAATTAAGGAGGAAATCAATTGATCCCCTAACAATTGTCCAAAGCAACCATCGCCTGGCAACTAAATTTAATAGCAACCCTGTCTAAACTTCAGGATGCTACACATGTGTAGCACTACCCCCGGAGGAGCTGCTGGTTTGTTTTGGGTGGCACATTTACCTCGTGGCTCTTCCGAATTCCAAGGGGTGAATGGTGCATATAGCAGTAGTAAAGGAATGTCTGCAACAAGTGTCTTTTCTGTGCTCTTTATTACCCAGCCAGGTAAAAAGAATAAACTGGTAATGAAAGGATAGAGTTTGAAGGAAGAATGAGAGAAGCAGATTCAGGCGTAGTATTTGGAACAGTCCTGCTCCTATACGTAACACTTTCCGTACCACTCCTGCCTGAGTGGGCTTAGCGTACCCGGACAGGCCTCTCTCACTGACCTGGCAACCGAAGTATCGCTCGAACCTTTTTAGGACAAAGTCTCTGCCACAGACCCTCCTTGGAATGGACTTTAGGGAGATACCTCTGCCACAGGCCCTCTCTGATTGCAAATGCGGAGGCAATCCTCCTCGGAAGAATTATGCCTGGATCTCCTTCTTAACGTCGCCCAGGTACGGACAGACAGGTGATCAATCCTTCAGTGTCCGGCTACCTTGATCGCCGGTGGTTTTGTCTAAATCCTTTTGGCCCGCCAACCTCTTATTGGCGCTCCTCAAAAGGACTCCCCACCGAACAGCTATACCGCTTAGGATCTTCAAAAGTGGGAACCCAGTCGATCACTGGGTCCCCGCCATTGGTCAAATTTTTTCCCGGACCAACGTGGTCCCGGAACCAGGAACACCGCGTGGCACGCGCGCCCCGGCCAGGTTGGCCATAACACCGGGGCGCCGTGATGTGGTCACCCTAAAGGTGGGTGCCACACTAGAAGAAGAAGACCCAAATCAATGGCGTCTGTCCCATAAGTACCCTCTCCTAGCATGCCCAGCAAGGACACTCCCTCCTGATTGGCTGCTGGAAAAGAACACCCAAGTCTCAACTCTGCTGCTGCCACCTGTCACCCTGGGGTGAGATAACACCCCAGCAACAACAGAGTGATCCCACAGCACAGCCAAGCTGAAACAGAGACCATATTTGAACATTGTAATTTGGATCAGAGTCACTAGTACTCTGATCACCCTCTAAATTTCAATAGCACCGGTACTTGGAAGTAACCAGGCGCTACACATGTATTTGACATTCAGAAGCATTTACATGCGCAACAATTTGATGTGCTTGACAAATCTTGGCATTTGCGGACCATTTTGAGCTGGTTTTGTAGAGTTGACAGTAGCTGAACTGCTATAAACACATCTAAACATGGCAAAAACTTCTGTTTGAGCGCCCATTTGTGTAATAGCAAAAGTGTGGGCTTTAACGACCACACGCCACACATACACTGCTCAAAAAAATGAAAGGAACACTTTGAAAACATATCAGATCTCAACGGGCAGAAATCTCATGCTGGATATCTATACTGATATGGACTGGGTAATGTGTTAGTAATGAAAGGATAGCATATCATTTGATGTAAATGAAAAGTATCCACCTACAGAGGGCTGAATTCAAAGGCCCCCCCGAAAATCAAAGTGAAAAAATTATGCAGCAAGCTAGTCCATTTTGCTGAAATTTCATTGCAACAACTCAGAATGGTCCTCAGTAGTTTGTATGGCCCCCAAGTGCTTGTATGCATGCCTGACAACATCAGGGAATGCTCCTAATGAGACGATGGATGGTGTCCAGGGGTATTTCCTCCCAGATCTGGACCAGAGCATCACTGAGCTCCTGAGCAGACTGAGGTGCAACCTGGCGGCACTGGATGGACCGAAACATAATGTCCCAGAGATGTTCTTTTGGATTTAGGTCAGGTGAGCGTGGGGGCCATTCAATGGTATCAATTTCTTCATCCTCCAGGAACTGGCTGCATGCTCTCGCCACATGAGGCCGGGCATTGTCGTGCACCAGGTGGAACCCAGGACCCACTGCACTGGCAGCATAAAGTTCTCCGCGGCTTCTCCAGACCCATTCACGTCTGTCACATATGCTCAGGGTGAACCTGCTCTCATTAGTGAAAAGCATGGGGCACCAGTGGCGGACCTGCCAATTCTGGTGTTCAATGGAAAATGCCAATCGAGCTCCACAGTGTCCGGCAGTGAGCACAGAGCAAACTAGAGGACGTCGGGCCCTCAGGCCATCCCCATGAAGTCTGTTTCTGATTGTTTGGTCAGAGACATTCACACCAGTGGCCTGCTGGAGGTCATTTTGTAGGGCTCTGGCAGTGCTCATCCTGTTCCTCCTTGCACAAAGGAGCAGATACCGGTCCTGCTGATGGGTTAAGGACCTTCTACAGCTCTGTCCAGCTCTCCTAGAGTAACTGTCTGTCTCCTGGAATCTCCTCCATGCTCTTGAGTCTGTGCTGGGAGACATGGCAAACCTTCTGGCAATGACACATATTGATGTGCCATCCTGGAGGAGTTGGACCGCCTGTGCAACCTTTATAGGGTCCAAGTATGGCCTCGTGCTACCAGTAGTGACACTGACCCTAGCCAAATGCAAAACTAGTGAAAAACAGTCAGAAAAGATGAGTAGGGAAAAAATGGCAGATACCTCAACCTGAAAAACCATTCCTGTTTTGGAGGTCGTCTCATTGTTGCCCATCTAGTGCACCTGTTGTTAATTTCAATTAGCAGCAAAGCAGCTGAAACTGATTAACAACCCCCTCTGTATACACCCCTCCCCCTCTGCTACTTAACTGACCAGATCAACATCCCAGGAGTTCTGATTCAAAAGTGTTCCCTTAATTTTTTTGAGCAGTGTATGTATTGCTGAGCGGCAGATGTTTTTCTGCTGAGAGTAGGCTGACTATGAGCTCCCAGCACAAATGGCTTATGATCATGTGACCACTGTGAAGGCGGTAACATCATTGTTTAATGGGAAGGGGTTAAAACATGAAAAATCAATCTGGAAGACATTAAAGTTCTCCCCCATTTATAAAAGCTAAACAAAGGAGTGCCAGTGTAAATTAGGCCTTATGCGTCTATTTTCTTCCTGAAAGGTATATAAGAATTTCAACAGTGACTATAGTAGGTTTACTCTGGAAGGAGTATATTAAAATGGGTCCTAAATTTGAATTCTAGGGTAAGCAAATGTAGCGCCCTCTACATAGGTAGGTGCTAGAGGTTAGGATTAAGATTAGGTTAGGACAGGCAAAATTAAGCAGTCCTAGCTAGAAGCCGGGCCTGTTTGTTTTGGTTTCTGTGGGCTGGGAGTGGCTTAGAGCAGCAGCTGGTGACTCACAGGCAGGCATCACTAAGACTTCCTTATTCTTTCTAGAGCCTTCTGGAAGGTATAAGAAAGAGAGGAGGAGGGGAGAGGTGGAGCTGCCTGGGAAGTTCTAAGGAGCCCTGACCAATCCCCAACCTGGATTGACAGGGGGCAGGCCTTCTTAAATACCTGCTGGGGAGGAGTTGTCAGGTGGAAGAACTGGAGATGGAGTACTAGGCCTGGGATTTAAAGAAAGCATGAATGATCTGAACAGGAGGCACGGGAGGAGTTAGTACTGCCGGGTAAATCTTCAGGATGGAACCACTGGTCGTAGCCTGGAGGGCTGGCGAGTGACAAGCACAGTTGGGAAGACTGGGGGGGCATGCCTGAGAGGACTGGGAGTGTGCAGTCTGGGATGGGTAAGAAGCCAGCGGTATGGACTATGATGTCACAGGCAGTGGAGTCGGGAAGCTGCAGCCAGGAGGGCTGGCAGGGCCTGAAGAGGGCTGATTGGGAACAGTAGTCCATCTGTGGGACAGCTAGCACAATAAACTTTTCTATTTTTGCTACACTATGTAGCGCTACCCCCTCAAGAGCCGCTGATTGAATTGGGATCGGCGTATTAAGTTACCTCTATGTGATGTCTAGGGGTGAAGGTAGTGAGTAGAGCAGTAATTGAATGTCCAGTCTGCAGGTGAAGTTTTCTGAATGCTTTATTTCTTGGTCCAACACGACCAACATCAACTTGAGGTAGACAGGAAAGGTTGATGAAATAAAGGAAACTCTGCCGTATCAGGCTTTGGATAGTAAAAATCAATCCTGCTTTTCTACAGCTGTAACAATACGTCGCCACTCTAGCCAGAGTGGGTGAAGTGCCCCCGGACAGACTCCTGCCACGAGCCTGGCAGCCGGAGCGTCACTTTAAGTTGCTGGAAGGAACAAGTCTCTGCCACCGACTTGGCTCTGATTAATTTAGGATGCCAGATGAGGCCTCTGCCACAGGCTCAATGCTGACAATGTGAACAGCAGAGCGAATCCTCCCAATCAATCACATTGGGGTCACCGGTTGACAGTGCAAGTGTACCTGTCAATGCCCGGTCACCAGATCCCCGATGGTTCGTTCAAGCCCTTTTGGATAACCTGCCTTTTCCTCAAGCCGATCCCCCACCGAACAGCATACAGCCTGGGATCTCCTCAGTAGAAGTGGGGACCCAGTAAGTCACTGGGGCCCCTTTGTGGCATCAGTTGCTCCAGGCCAGGAGGGCCCAGAGTCAGGAACTCCGCGTAGGTGGGTGCAGCACCCAGAACCAGGAACCCGCGAAGAACCCAGAACAACGGCCTCCGCCACAGAAATACCCCCTCCCAGCATGCACAGCGAGGCCCAACTCCCCTCATTGGCTGCTGGGAGGAAGCGACTCCGCCTGGACCTCTCTGGCGCCATCTACTGCCCAGGGATGGCACCACATCCCTGGAACGCAGACTAACCCACAGAACAATCCAGAATTTGGCGACAGCCAAATTTAACAAAATTAAGAATGAGAGCAACTTATCTCTCTCATTCTCCCACTAACTTTAGTGTAGTGCCCTTTCTGAAAGTAAGGGGGCGCTACAACTATAAGGACCCGCCATCCCTGTCTGCTAACAGCAAGTTGCTGTGGCCTGGCTGAGTCAGTGTCAGGCCTAACTATGTGCTAGCTGCTCCTGGAGTAAAGAGCTGTGCAAGAGAGAGGGAGAGAGAGCAATAGGCTGCAAGCAAGAGTTGTGCAGGAGGAGGCTGGAGAAGTGTACTAAGAGTGTACATAGTTGTCCCAATTGATAGCTATACAATCCACCAATTGATTGCTATACATTTCACTAATTGATTGTTCTGTTCCACTGGGCATCTCATATATTCCTTTACCCATCCAAGTTCTGTTCCCTCAATAAAAATAAAAAAACAAGCACATGGACTGTTTTCTGCCTGAGAGTGTCTGAGGAGTGAATTTTGTTACTGCATTGTGTACACTGTTGGGGGTGGGGGGAGGGGGTCCTCCTGTGATTGTGGGGAATGTGGGGGGTAATGTGTTGCCGCAAGCTGGGGGCCCCGGGGTGGCTGGAGTGGCGCCTGCTGCCCAGGGTTCCCCTGGGGGCTTGCAGGATTTATTAGGTGGTTTGAGGAATCTGGTACAGCGTTGTGCCGGGGGGGGGGGAGGACGCCGCGTCAGGCTGCACCCTGGGTTGGGGGATCGGCCGGGGGGGGGTTCCCGTGGCTGTTGGGGTACCTGCACAGGCGGGGGGGAGTACGGGGGTGGTGCCGGACAGACGCTCTGGTAGTGACACAGGGGGTGAGAAGACCAGGGGTGTGGTACGGATGGCTGATGCGGCAAAGGGTGAAGTATATGTATGCTTTGAGGGGCCGCTGGAGGCTCATCTGAAGCGAGAGGTCAGGGAAAAAAACGAGAAAGGTGAGTATGTGGACATTTTTTCCCTGTTGCCGTTAGAGAAGTTTAACTTGGATAGGGTGAAGCCAGAAAGTTCTAAAAAGGATGACGAGGAAAAGAGAAGGTACAGGTTGATTCCTCGTACGTTCAGCAATTGGTTGCAAGCGTTTGCGATCATGGCCAGCGTCATAGGGGAGAAGAGCCGGGAACACTGTTCTGCGCTTTTCTGCTATATGGATGCTATAGGCGAAGCTTATAGGGTATATGGGGGGACAGGGTGGTTAAGGTATGACGAGCAGTTTCGCCAGCGGCGGGCTGTGCGTCCTACGCTGCGTTGGGACCACAAAGATATCAGTCTGTGGATGCGGATGATTTCCGCGCCCCGGACTAATACTCCGTTTTTTTCAGGGCGGGGCCGGGGGTACTCCCTCCTCTGGATCGCCGGCCGGAAAAAGATGGGGGTGTGCTGGAAGTTTAATGAGGGTTCCTGCAAGTTTGGAGGAACCTGTCGTTTTAAACATGAGTGCTCCGGGTGGGGGGGTGCTCACCCCCTGTTGCGCTGCTTCAAAAAAGGGAAGCGGGCAAGGGATGCTGCTGGAAAAGGGCACAACGCCGGTGAGGGGGGAAAGGATGGGTCCTTTTCTAGATAGATACCCAGACAGGGCGGCAGCGCGGCTGCTCGCGGCCGGGTTTTCCGAGGGATTTGTCATTCCCTGTTCTTTGTCGAAGGCGCCACCCTTGGCTAAGAATCTGCGGTCTGCCTTGGAGAACCCGGCAGTGGTGTCAGCAAAGTTAGCGAAGAAGGTAGAGCTGGGTAGGATGGCGGGGCCGTTCACGGAGATGCCATTGCCGGATTTGGTGGTGTCGCCTCTGGGGGTGGTGCCCAAGAAAGAAAAAAACAAGTTTCGCTTCATTCACCACCTATCCTTCCTGAAAGGGGGGTCGGTGAATGATGCTATAGACCCCGAGGCATGCACGGTATCGTACACGTCGTTTGACGCTGCGGTACGGTGGGTGCGGCGCTACGGAAGGGGGGCTCTGATGGCAAAATCGGACACCGAGGCCGCGTTCCGCTTGCTGCTGGTACACCCGGACAGTTTCAGACTGTTGGGTTGCCGGTGGCAGGATGAGTTCTACGTGGATCGATGTCTGCCGATGGACTGCTTGATTTCCTGCGTGTTTTTTTAAATGTTTAGTTCCTTCCTGGAGTGGGTGGTCAGGGATGTGGCAGGTTCGGATTCGGTCATTCATTACCTGGATGACTTTCTGTGCGTGGGGCCTCCGTCGTCCAATGTGTGCTCAATCTTGTTGGCAACGTTGCAGCACATGGCGGACAGGTTCGGGGGGACCATTGGCAGCCGACAAGACGGAGGGTCCGGCCACGCCGTTGATTTTTTTGGGAATCGTGATTGATTCCGAGGCGATGGAATGCAGGCTTCCGGTAGACAAGGTGGAGAATCTTCGGCTGGGAGGGCGAAATGGGCTGGTTGGTGATTTATTTCGTGGTTAGACACATGGGGAAGGGAGGGTCCGTGTCGTCCTTGGAGAAAAAATTTGCGGCCTTGGCATTTTGGTTCAAGTTGGAGGGTAGGGAAGGTCTCACAAAAATATTTTGGGTAAAACAGGCGGTCAAGGGTTACAAGAAGGGGCCCAGAGCAAGGATGTGCGGAGGCCGGTGTCGTTCTCAATATTGTGCAGGATTTTTGGGGTATTGTTAGACGTTTGTTCATCGGAATACGAAGTACGGTTGTTTCGGGCGGCTTTTTCGGTGGCATTTTTTGGGGCGTTTCGGGTGGGGCAGCTAGTCAGTCCCTCAAAACGGGTGGCCGGGGGCCTTTTGACGGAGGACGTAAGGTCGTCGGAAGACAGGGTGGTTTTTCGGCTGAGGCGGTCGAAGACGGATCAGAGGGGAAAAGGGGTGGACGTATTTTTGTACTCTATGCCGGGTTTGGAGGTGTGTCCGGTAAGGGTGGTAAGGGAATATGTAAGGGGACGTCCTGGGGGTGGTGGGCCGTTTTTGGTACATGTTGATGGTTCGTTCGTATCGCGTTTTCAATTCATAGCGATTTTTAGAAAATTTTGAAGAAAGTGGGGTTAGACGAGCGACTGTTTGCCTCGCACTCCTTCCGTATCGGGGCGGCGACTGAGGCAGCCCGGTGCGGGTTGGTTGAGGCGGCAGTGAAACGGATTGGGAGATGGGAATCAGGGAGATTCCGTTCTTATGTACGCCCGCATTTGGTGGTGGATTAGTAAAAAAGGTATGGGAAGCTTGCCTAAACTGCCGGGATGTACTGTGTGGGGTGAGTTTTGATAGTCGTTGTTACTGTTTTGTTTTTCAGGTGGAAGGCAGGCGCGCCTCGTATGGATAATGGGGCATTCTTACGTGTGTAGGGGGGCCAGGAGAGCGGATGCTAGGCCGGAGGGAAGGCAATTGGGGATTTCCAGGCAGGAGGCTACGATTCGGTGGTTAGGTATCCCTGGGATGGGTTAGGGCAGGGTGCTGACTGAAGTGCAGCGCTATGCTCGGCTCGACCGACCCCCCGGATGTGTTGCTGTTACACGTCGGGGGGAACGACCTTGGGATTCGGCCTATTGGGGACTTGATGTCGGCGGTTAAGGCGGACATCTTGACGTTGCGGGCATCTTTCCCAAGGATGTTGATCGTCTGGTCTGACATTGTCGCGCGAACCACGTGGCGCATGGCAAGGTCAGTGGATAGGGTCAATAAGGGCAGGGTGAAGGTGAACAAGGTTCTGGGGAGGTTTGTGGCTAAACACTGGGGTTTAGTGGTGCGACACAGGGAGTTGGAGTTGAATGTGGGGTTGTACCTGCTCAGGGATGGTGTTCACCTAACTGATGTGGGTACGGACTTGTGGGTGCTAGGTGTGCAGGAGGGTATTCAGAGGGCCCTGCGGGTGTGGAGGGGCCGTAAGGAAAAGGGGGGTTTCCCTTCCGGGCTGTGGCAGTGTCCTTGGTCTTTGATGGTGACAGTTAACTGATGGAATGGAAATGGTTGAGGGGCTCATCGGTGGCCCTTATGGGGTAATTGCAGTGGAACGATGTCTGCTGTAATACAGTTACGGTGCACTGCGGGTTAAAAAGGGGTGTCTCCAAGCTGGAGTCGGCTGGAGGCCTGGGTATGGTAATGGTACCGCAGTGTGGTGGTGAAAAGGTTAATTGGGGGTTACTGTCAAAGACCAATTGGGACTGGTGTTAAATATTAATAAAGTGTTTGGTAAAAATTGTTAATAGTTAAAGTTGGAATTGTTGGAAATTCCTATCATTAAAATTTGGTTAAATATTTATTTGGTTATAAAATAAAATGGCTGTTGTGGCCAAATTTACTGTGTCGGTCTCGTTACTGGGTTAAGTGGTCATGGGGGGAAAATGGGGGGTGGTATAAGGGGAAGTATATAATGGGGGGGAATAAGGGAGAGTTGCACATTGAAACTACACTAGTCAAGAAAAGCCCGGAGTGACAGGACAAAAGGAAGAAATAACGGAGGGCTGGCATGACTGGGGTGGAATCTGGGCAGCAGAGGGTTAAGGAAACAGGAGAGCTCTCAGGGGAGTGGCCGTAGGATCAGTTCAGTGGAGGGGGTGGAGTGCCTTATATAGGGGGCGGGGACGGCGCCAAAAAGCACACAGGCAGAGTGGAGAGCACAGGGAGGCAGGATTTCCCACCCACCCTCCCTTGTTTTGTTTGATGTTGTGCGTTGTGCGTCTGTTTTCTTTTCTTTCAGGTCAAAGGAAGGGTTGTCACGACAGCGGAGGCGGTGTCCTTGGTCTTTGATGGTGACAGTTAACTGATGGAATGGAAATGGTTGGGGGGCTTATCGGTGGGATGGGCCCCTTATGAGGTTATTGCAGTGGAACGATGTCTGCTGTAATACGGTTACGGTGCACTGCGGGTTAAAAAGGGGTGTCTCCGAGCTGGAGTCGGCTGGAGGCCTGGGTATGGTAATGGTACCGCAGTGTGGTGGTGAAAAGGTTAATGGGGTAAGGTGACCAGATTTTTCAAATTAAATCCGGGGACATATTTTTTCTTTACTAGTAATGGCGGCAATCAGCGACTCTCTGCCCGTCGCCGCCCACCTCACAGCCTCTCAAGGCTACTACTGGATAGGGAGCGGAGGAAGATCACTCCGCCAGGGAAGGAAAGGAGATAGGCAGGCGGCTGGCCGGGACTTGAACCAAGGCACAAGAACATGCGAGTGGAGCTGAATGGGCATGCGCCCGAAACTAAAGAAATATTCCCTCCGCTCCGACCAGCACATAATCATCAGAAAGGGGCACAGATAATGGGAACAATACAACCCCCCTATGCTAATAGGCACGGCGGAGCGGGGGTGTATATAATTCAAAATGTTTTATTATTCTCAACTGATTGTCTTTGAAATTGCCCCTGCACCCTATTAAATCCAATCTGGGGACAAAACCAGGGACACACTTGGTCCGGGGACAGTTTCCTCAATCAGGGGACTGTCCCCTGAAACTGGGGATGTCTGGTCACCCTATAATGGGGGTTACTGTCAAAGACCAATTGGGACTGGTGTTAAATATTAATAAAGTGTTTGGTAAAAATTGTTAATAGTTAAAGTTGGAATTGTTGGAAATTCCTATCATTAAAATTTGGTTAAATATTTATTTGGTTATAAAATAAAATGGCTGTTGTGGCCAATTTTACTCCAATTTACTGTGTCGGTCTCGTTACTGGGTTAAGTGGTCATGGGGGGAAAATGGGGAATAAGGGGAAGTATATAATGGGGGGGGGGGGGATAAGGGAGAGTTGCACATTGAAACTACACTAGTCATGTGTATTCTTACTTGAATCACAGTGTATTTCTTCCATATCTGTGCAGTAATCAGTATGAAACTTTTAGGTAGATTCACAAAGAGTTAGGCCGGCTTATCAGTAGATAAGCCGCCGTTTGTTTAAGTGTATTCTCAAACAGAGATACACTTAAACAAAGCTAAGTTAGGCCGGCTTGCGCCGTTCTATCTTAGCTTGCAATGTTTCTGTTGGCCGCTAGATGGCGCTTCCATTGCGGCCGGCGTAGATTATGTAAATGAGGGGATATGCCGATTCACGAACGTACGCCAGGCCTACACCGTCGCATTACGTCGTTTCCATAAGGGATAGGCCGCCCAAAGGTAATTCCACCTATGAGGTGGAATAACAATGTTAAGTATGGCCGCCGTTCCCGCCGCGAGGTTCGAATTTTTTACGTCGTTTGCGCAAGTCGTCCGCGAATCGGGATTTACGTTGTTTACGTACACGTCGAAATCAATAGGCCCGTACGGCATACTTAGCCGCAATGCGCACTGGAAAATTGTAGTCGCCCGGCACATGCGCAGTGTCCAAAAACGTCAAAAAACGTGAGGTCAAGCCTCATTTCAATACAACACGCCCCCCTCCTAGTCATTTGAATTAGGCGCCCTTACGCCCGCTCGTTTGAGGCTACGCCGCCGTAGATTAGCAGGTAAGTGGTTTGAAAATCACTACTAGCCTAACTAATTTACGGCGGTGTAGCCTAAACAGGCTATGCTGCGCCGTCCTAAATGTAATCCTATGTACGTGAATCTACCTATTAGTCTCTGTCCTGGAACATCCTGAATCAAAAACTGATCACTGCTGCTCTCTCTCTCTCATTGTGGAGGGTGACTGGTCTTGTATCCACCCCCTCTTGTAGTTTTTGGCAGACAGCCTGTAGTGGGGGGGGGGCATGCTGGGTCCCTCCCACAGCTCTGATCTCTAAACAGGTTATGTACAGCAGAGTAATTACCTACCAAAGTAATATCTGATTTTGAAAAGGCATTTGGCGCAAACAAAGTGGATCTAATTTATATATGTAAATTAAAGTTATTGGCCCAGATTCAAGAAGCACTTGCACCCGCGCAACCATAGGTTGCGCGGCGCAAGTGCTTACTTGCTCCGGTGTAACGAGTGCTCCTGATTCAGGAACCTCGTTACACCGAATGCAGCCTAGGATGTGACAAACATAAGCCTCCTTATGCCTTCACATCCCAGGCTGCATTCTTGCGTTGGCCGCTAGGGGGCGCGGCCTTTGTGATCGGCGTGTAGTATGCAAAATGCATACTACCACCGATTCACAAAAGTTGCGCGGGCCCTTCTCACGCAAGGTACGGAGTTTCCGTACGGCGCCTTTAGCATAAGGTTGCTCCTGCTATAGCAGGCGCAGCCAATGCTAAAGTATAGCTGCGCCTCCCGCTCGCGACGTTCAAATTTCACGTCGTTTACGTAAGTGAACCGTGAATGGCGCTGGACGCCATTCACGTTCACTTACAAGCAAATGACGTCCTTGCGACGTCATTTGCCGCAATGCACGTCGGGAAAGTTTCCCGACGGAGCATGCGCTGTTCGCTCGGCGCGGGAGCGCGCCTAATTTAAATGATTCCCGCCCCCGGCGGGATCATTTACATTAGGCAGCCTTGCGCCCGGCTGCTTAGCATATTGCCCGCGCAATTTACGGAGCAACTGCTCCGTGAATCGCGGGCAAAGCGCAATATTTGCGTGGGCGCAGAGAAAAAAATGTGCTCTTTGCCCACGCAAATATTGCGCGATTCTACTTGAATCTGGGCCCCTGTGTCCAGAGTTCCATTAAGGGGCTGGGCAGGAAGAAATGTCTCCCTGCCCAAAGCAACCATTTTCCAGCTGTCATCTTTTATAGCCCAAGATATTAAATTGAAACAAGGATTCTTAAAGCAGTTGTATTGCTGGCTTTGTGATTTTTACCTACAGGTAGGTGAAATGAATATCTCCTAAACTTAAACCATTTAGGAGATATTCACCTTGCATGCAGCCGATGAAGTCACATGAGCTCTGAAAGTCCGGATATGGTTTTGTGCCGCAAATTCAGAGCTCCTTGCCGGAACTGTAGGCTCCCACACATCGTCCAAAAGATTATAACAGCGCCAAAGATATATATGTGACAACTAAACTGACCGAACTGCAGCATCGATATTGATGTAGGTCAAAAAGGGTTGGGTGAGAGTCGAGATTAGCGCTTAGCGCACAGTATTCTACAAAATATATGTAATCTTATAAATAATTGTTTAACTTATTGTGTAAATATTACAAATGAAAAAACAGTGCAAACAAAACCCCAACAGCTAAAGTGTAACAAAATGTGAAAACTGCTCTTTTCACATTGCTGGAAACCGTGAGTGCACCCAGTTGGACAGTCTCCCCGCTAAACTGTTAGCTGCATTATTTCAATACAACTTTTCTTTTCACCTGACTGTGTGAATTATTGCCGCTGCACTCCACCTACAGTACAAGTGTATACTTAAAGCTTAAAGCTGGCCATAGATGGATTTAAATTCAACCAGTTTAGCAGGGACTGGCCGAATGTTCTTTCGTGCTTGGGAGATCGGCTTCTCTTGGATGAGAATGTTGGAGAATTTTCATTTGATCAGCGCCTGCAGGCAATCAGTGGGGTGGTCACTTGTGTAGATGGGGGAATCATTTTTTTTTCCATCAGCCTGCTGACTGATGGAAAAAAAATATCCTTTTAATGGCAAACCGAATTCTTTGTTTACACTAGCGGTTGGGGAGGGGTTTTACCACAGCTTGGGAGAAGTAGATATACTGATTGGCTCATCCATTCCGCATATAGTCATCGCGGCTCGGGCCACTCACAGCACCGGAGCCAGCAACCCCGCAAGTAACGCTGTGGCAACATGTCGGCCCCCTCAGTGGTGGCCGGGCGACGGCGCGGGGGCTTCGTTCTAAGGTAAGTATTTCATAATGAGCTAGTATGCAATGCATACTAGCTCAGTATGCCTTTGTCTTACGGGGTTGTTTTTTTTTGGACACACAACCGCTTTAATGGTTGCTCTGGTGATGAGCTATGCCTCTTCACCTCTTGTTTTAACCCCTAATAACCCATACTACAAATGTTGAAGAGGTTGCGTTTGGCGGGTGGTACTGCTTGCAAATGTAAGTGACCACCCCGCTGATTGCCTGCAGGCGCTCACCAAATGAAAATTCTCCAACATTCCCGTCTGAGAGAAGCCGATCAGTATATCTACTTCTCCCAAGCACAAAAGTAAATAGATGGATCGAAATTCGGCCAGACTCTGCTAAACTGGTTGAATTTCAATCCATCTATGGCCCGCTTTAAGTATACACTTGTAGGTGGAGTGCAGCTTGGTGTGGCGGCAATAATTCACACAGTCAGGTTCAAAGAAAACTTGTATTGAAATAATGCAGCTAACAGTTCAGTGGGGAGACTGCCCAACTGGTTGCACTCACGGTTTCCAGCAATGTAAAAAGAGCAGTTTTCAGCCAGACTGACAGCCTCTGTTAAAAGGGCAGAATGCGGCCTGGCCATCTCATTCCTAAATGGGAGAATGTCCATAAGCGCTGCCAACATATGCTTTCCCTCCTCATCAGGAACCTTTCCCTACCAATAGTACTGTCCCTAATAGATGGGGTACATTTCCCTACTCTAACCACTCACATAAAGAGCGCCAAACCTAGGAGCCATGGCATTAAATAGGCTCTGCCTGACCCAAGATGGCTGCCAGAGTCACAGGGGGCAGTAGCATCCAACTTGATAGCTTCCCCAGTGATCCAGGAAACCATAGAGGAGCTCCTCTTGATTTCTCCTCTAGCTGCAAGGTTGCTGCAGGTGAGTGCCACCTGCAGTGGAGAAAGTAGTCTGCACCAGGAAGCTGATCCAGCCAAAGATGAAAGTGGCAGGCAAGAAGCTCCGAGACACTACATCACTGGATAGAAGGTGAGTATAGTTCTGCTTTAAAAGCAAACCAATCCCCATCAGTAAAGATCACCTTTTGTCGTTCCAAAGCAAGATTATTTGGTTTATATAGGGGAATTCTGGATATAGGGTCCCTCAACTTACCCTTCACCTACACAGGGAAGCCTCAGACTACCAAATTTACACAAATACTATTTAGCAGCGAGGAGGAGGCCCATAGTGTAAGCTTTCTGTTGGGGGGCTGCGGGGTGGGGTGGTGGTGGTGGGGGGGGGGTCTGCCCCTGGCACAGTTTGATCCTAGATGGGGTGCCGGGGGCAGGTGTGTCCCTTCTACTACGAGTTGCTGTCCCCTTCCCCTTCCCCTCAGATAAAACTGTAGAGTTTCCTACATTGCTTAGGCCAAGTTTGTTTAAACTCACCCACAGGGACTTGCCCAGGTTTCTTTGTTACCAACCATCTCCTCCACATTTCCGTTATTTTGTCAGTTATTGTATTATATGCTTTTTTTAAGCAATGTGTTGCTCTTTCTTTGTTATGCAAAATACAACTTTTGAAAGTAAAAGCAAACTAAATCCTGATCTACTTTTGAAAACATTCAAATGTTCTTAGAATTTTCATACAAATTTTTATTGGAGATCTTACAACTGTATGCCCAGCTTGAGACAATCAGCTTTCAACTGCCTCAATGCTGCTGAGAAAGGTTTTGTTGGTCAATTTCCTTCCCAATTTTTATTATTCGCCCACTTGAAAGCAGGCAATGGTTTTTGTTGAAAGTCGATGTAAAACAATGAAAGTCCCAAATGAATGTCCTGCATAGCACAGACGGAAGGATACTTCCCCTTTACACTTCATTCTACCAATGAAATCACAATGATATCCATCAGCTAAAAGAATACAGTGTGACTGATGCATAGTTGTTCAGTATCCCACTTTTGGAAAAAAAACAGTCCACCCGTTTTGTAAATGATCCCACGCCCCCATTCTCATGTCCCGCAGAATGTCCCACGAGGCAGGGGCCAGCACAAATGTTGCCACTGCAGGCATTATCGTGAGAAAGGATTGTTTGAATCTGTGATTAATCAATCATTTATGGTGACACATATGGCCAACATTATAGAGAGAGAGAGTCCCATGTCTACTGAGAGTTTGCTCTGAGCAGCACTAATAATAAACTTGCCAAATGTAATTCCCCAAAGTCCATACATAAATAATAAACTCTGCAGAATCCTGCTCACCCTGTACACACAGCATGGTGTCATTAGAGTATACACACATATACATGGGCTGGAAAAATGTCTGTTTAAAGACCAAAACATCGTCGTAATGTGCATATTAACCGAGTAAAGCTAAATAATCTATTTGGAAAGATAATAAAAGATTGGCTTTTTGTGCGCACATCCTTAGTAATTCCATGACATCACAGGTCTTTTTTTATGTAAAGCCGAACTCCAGGCAGATATAAAAGACACACGTGCGCCGATGATGACCAGCTCCCACTGTGATTTGTTGGGACCCCCAAATCGTTCCAGAGAGTGGCAGAATGGTGGTCTGCCTATGTAAACAAGGCAGATTGCCGTTCTGTGACAAGGAAAGACAGAGATTTAGTGTTTCTGCTAAGAAGGAACACATATATCTGTCTTCCCTTAGTTAAAGCATCCCCTACACCTACACAGTTAGAAAGCACTCCATAATGGACACATTTAAGTTATTTTATTGCCCCTGATGGCAATGTGTCATTTGTACAGTGACGGTGCATATTTTTTAGCACTGATCTCTGTATTAGTGTCACTGGTCCCCAAAAAAGTGTCAAAAGTGTCCGATTTGTCCACCGCATTGTCGCAGTCTTGCAATAAGTTGCTGATTTCCACCATTACTAGTAAAAAAGAAAAAAAATCCATAAAAATATCCCATAGTTTGTAGATGCTATAACTTTTGCACAAACCAATCAATATGTAGCAGAATACATATTGGCCTAAATTGATGAAGAAATTCGATTTCAGAAAGTAAAAAACATAGGGCCAGATTCAGAAAGAAGTTACGCTGGCGTATCTATTTATACGCCGCGTAACTTCTATGATGCGCCGGCGTATCTTTTTTCTGTATTCAAAAAACAAGATACGCCGGAATTTTGCTAAGATCCGACTGGCGTAAGCCTCTTACGCCGTCGTATTTTAGTTGCATATTTACGCTGGCCGCTAGGTGGCGCTTCGGTAGATTTACGCGTAGAATATGCAAATTTGGTAGATACGCCGATTCGCGAAAGTAGTTGCGCCCGGCGTATCTATATGCGTCGTTTACGTAAGGCGTCGGACCGGCGTAAAGTTACCCCTGCTATATGAGGCGTACGCAATGTTAAGTATTGACGTCGGGACAGCGTTGAATTTTCCGTCGTTTGCGTAAAACATTCGCGAATAGGGCTTTGCGTAAGTTACGTTCACGTCGAAAGCATTGACTATTTGCGGTGTAATTGGGAGCATGCGCACTGGCATACGTTCACGGACGGCGCATGTGCTGTTAGTCAAAAACGTCATTTACGTGGGGTCAGCCTTCATTACCATACAACACGCCCACTGCATGGAAAATTTGTATTCCGCGGGCTTACGCCGGACCACATACGCTACGCCGCCGTAACTTAGGGCGCAAGTTCTTTCTGAATACGGAACTTGCGCCCTAAGTTACGGCGGCGTAGTGTATCTGAGATACGCTACGCCCGCCGATAGATACGAGAATGTATCTGAATCTGGCCCATAGTTTTTTTTTCAAAATTGTCTTTTTTTGTTTATAGTGCAAAAAATAAAACCAAATACCACCAAATAAAAGTAGGGAAAAAAGGACAATTTTATTTGTGTACAGCATTGATCGCCGCACAATTGTCACTTAAAAATAACGCAGTGCTGTGTTGCAAAAAATGGCCTGGTCAGGAAGGGGTTAAAACCTTCCAGGGCTGAAGTGGTTAATAATGTCCACCAAAAAAATGTTAGGTGATTTCACATCAGCATGCAGAGATGTAAGTAGGAAAAGAAAGGAAATTTTCCACTTTAAATACATTTTTTTGATTGCAAGTAGTGTACCTGCATCAGCCTTTTGCAGTCTATTGTACAGTAGAGGCCTGAGAAGAGGAGTGAGAAGCAACACAATAAGCCGGTTAGGTATGCTCCAGTGTAAGAAGCGTGTAAGCAGGTGCCTCGAGGGGTTTCCGTGTCAAATGTTTTTTTTTCTAGTTCTCTGGTTTCTGGTGTAGCGCTACCCCCTCAGGAGCCGCTGGTTGATTTGGGATCTACTATCTCTTTGCTTGGCTCACTCTATTTAACTGGCTCAAACCCTCCCTTGACACATCAGAAGTCTGGTATGAATATTATAACCTCTGCTGGGCTGGGGTCACAATGGCAGGCATATGATATTTAATGACAATGTAACAGTGATATTACCTGCTTCACGGATGGTCCCCCCAGACGAGAAAATACACTTCACACAGTAGTATATTTAAACCAAAAGAATGAGTTTACTTTCAGGTGAACTCAAAGAAGACAAGCATAAGTTTAAATCATAAATGAGCAACTGTCAAACATTAACACAATATGATTTCTCAAGGGCCCTTGCGAGAATCAGCAAATGACATTTATGAAAAGATCTAGACTAAAGAATGGTACCATTCAGCTAAACTAAAGTAGGCAGTCTAGGCTCGCGAGCTCCCTCTAGCGAGCGATCCTGCAGAACAGCTAAGGAACACGTTGCGGCCGGTTGGTGCACGTTAGTTTTATAATCCGCAAATGGTAAATGATGAAAATACGTTTATCAAACAGGTATCCTGAACAGCAGCGTTGGTGAACTGATCGCTAGCCAACGTCAGTCACTTCTGTATAACAACTATGCACAGTAAAAGGGCCTTTAAGCCTTAGCTGGAGGCCAAACACGTGTCTCCAGCCTGTGGGGTGACACTAGGTTAACTGTCTAAAGGGAGAGTTTTAAGTTGAGCATGTGCTCTCTCACCCAACAGGCCCGATCCGCCTGAGTTCTTCTCAGAATGCACGGTGGTAAATCACTGCTCCACAGCACAAGGATCCCGGACGAGGGTTTTCCACTGTTTCAGTTGTCAGCTGGGTTGCCTCTCAGATCTCCGGGAACACGGGCTGGATACTGGAGTCTTGCTTCCTTCCGGATGGCTTGTCTCTTGGTGGATTTAGGCCCAGGCTTCAGGCCTAACAGCACGGCTGTGCTGTAGTCAGCAGCTCCGCAGAGGAGAAGAAGCAGGTACCCTAGAGAGAGAGAGTAGCCACACCCTTTCCTTAAGTAACCTCCCCCATAAGTCTGTGCGGAGGTGTCACATGTTCAAAAGTTGCAGGGCATTGTGGGAAGTGTAGTCTGTTTCTCCTAAAAGTCAATGGAGTCCATCTCTCCTTCTACTTGAAGTCCCACAATGCATAGCTTTCTTAAAGTTATCTTACATATATACAGACGTGAATAAAGTTCCAGCGGAGTTTTAGGCCTGTCAGCAGACTCTGACAGGATGACCCCGCTACACTGGCTATTTTGTTGTTTGCTTGCTCTTGTATTTCAATGTAAAGTTTTCATATTACGTGTGGTTGCTAGGGTTGACACTTTTTCTTCAAGGCAAACCCGAACACTTAAGCCGCGCACAGTAAAAAAAAAAAAAAATTGTTTTAGTATACACTATAGCAGTGTTTCTCAACCTTCTAGTGCCATGACCCCTTGATAAAATTTCTCAAGTTGTGGGGACCCCTAACAGTAAAATTATTTTCGTAGTGTGGGTTGTTAGCACCCAAGTCAAAACAAGTGATTTGCGCCCCTAACCCACAGAAATGTTGCGCTCCCCGAGTCCCCTCCACTCGTACAGTATTAAAACCCTCATATGCTACATTTTAGGATGTACCACCCTTTTTCTCTGTTTTCCTTTCTTTCCCTTTTATCTCTCTCCATCTTAATTTCTTGTTTTTTCCCCCATCACTCTCTCTAGCCGTCTTTCTTGTTCTTTCTCTTATTCTTTCTCCCCCTTTTTCTTTCTACCTCCCCCTCTTTTCCTCTCCCTTCCATGTACTGTATTCTCTATTTTTATTCCTTCTCTTACTCCTTGGTGGAGGGGGAATGGGATGAGTGACAATGTTGGGGGGAGTTCTGATCAGCCAACTTAGGTGATCTTTATCAAGGTCATCTGCTGATCTGAGAACTGTAGTGGGGACTTTTAATGCCAACTATAATCGCATGTAGTGTTACCCACTGTGTCTCCGACTTCGTGGTGTCTCGTAGTGGTGACACCTATGCTGAAATTAGGAGATAGGGTCTCCTCCAGCCCCTCCCACTTCACAATCCTCACCAGTAAGTGAACCTCTAGTCTATGCCCCCAGCCATGCCGTGAACTTAATGGGCGGCTGCGAAAAGGCTAAGTGGGCGGCCGTGGGCTGGGAGAGTGGTGCGGGCTTCAGAAACAGCCCAGGATTCCTTAAACCCTTGGCAAATCATCATTTGACCCCCAAGGGGGTCCTGACCCCTAGGTTGAGAACCACTGCACTATAGGATTGTAACAGACTGGGATACCTTTGGGCACTCCAAAGAGAATAGTAATGGGGCACACATAGTGCTCACACTCCTGTCAAGCTCTGTTCTGAGCCACTTTCCTGTCTGAATAATGTGTCTGGTTTCAGGTGGACTAAAACCTGGACACATGATTCAAAACCTGAACTTTCCAGGTGAATCCCGAACAGGTGACAACCCTAGTGGTCGCCCTGTTAGGTTAGAGGATCCCGAGAGGCAAGAATTAAGGCTGCTGGGCAGGTTTTCCTGTGCTTCACAAGAGAATACTGCCCCTGCAGGTCATACTATAAAAATAGAGGCTCATTGAGTCCCAAGAGGGTGCAGCTGTTCAGGATGTAGACCTCATATTGCCGCTCAGCGCCCCTTGTGGGAGTCTACTTGGGGTTCCTGTGGGGACTTGTTGCAAAATCATGGATTTATTACTAGTTATGGATTATCTCCAGACCTAAACCCTATTGAGCATCTGTTGGGCATCCTCAAATGGAAAGTGGAGGAGTGCAAGGTCTCTTAGGCCGCGTACACACGGTCGAGCCAAACTGATGAGAATGGTCCGACAGACCGTTTTCATCGGGTCACCGCTGAAGTGGCCTGATGCTCTGATGTGCGTACACACCATCAGTTCAAAAACCGATCGGGTCAGAACGCGGTGACGTAAAACACACGACGTGCTGAAAAAAACAAAGTTCAATGCTTCCAAGCATGCGTCGACTTGATTCTGAGCATGCGCGGGTTTTGAACCGATGCTTTTGTGTACTAACCATCGGTTTGGACCTATCGGGCAGCGGCCCATCGGTTCGATTTTAAAGCGATGGGCCGTACACGGTCGGTTTGGACCGATGAAACTGGACTTCAAGCCGTTTTCATCGGTTTGGACCGACCGTGTGTACGCGGCCTAACATTCACCAGCTTTGTGCTATCATCATAGAGGAGTGGAGAGGACTCCAGCTGCAACCTGTGAAGCTCTGGTGAACTCCATGCCCAAGATGGTTAAGGCTGTGCTGGAAAATAATGATGGCCACACCAAATTTTGACAATTTAGGCCCAATATGGACATTTTCACTTAGGGGTGTACTCACTTTTCTTGCCAGCAGTTTAGACATTAATGGCTGTGTGTTGAGTTATTTTCAGGGGGCAGCAAATTTACACTGTTATACAAGCTGTATACTCACTACTTTACATTGTAGCAAAGTGTAATTTCTTCAGTGTTGTCACATGAAAAGATAGAATAAAATATTTACAAAAATGTGAGGGGTGTACTCAGAGGCGTATCCAGTGAAAATAGCGCCTATGGCAAGCACTGAAACTGCGCCCCTGTCGAAACATTTGAAACTTATCTTTCAGATAGCCTTAACAAAAAAAACAGCTAACAAAACTAGTGATAATTATGATCCCTTGTGATACCTTGGGTAGTGACATATGCTCTTTATGGAGAAATCTGGGGTTTATTAGACCCCTGATCCCTCCTCTGCCCTCCAAGGCATATTGGCTAGACATGTGCACACTGAAATATTTTGTTTCGTAATTTTGTTTTCTTCCGAAAATAAATGTATTTAGTTACTCCCGAAATTAGTTTTTATTTATTTTGTTTTTCGTTAAAAAAATGCATTCGTCTGAAAATCCAAATTAAGGTCGAATCTTTTATTGAAGGCTTATGGTGTCTGTCGAATGTACTAAGAAAAAAAAAAAAGAAAAAAGAAGATTCGCCAGAATCTTTAAAAAAAATTAAATAATTTTGACTCTTCATGTCTCTCTATGTCGAATCTTCATGTCTTTCTATGTCGAATCTTCATGTCTCTCTATGTCGAATCTTCATGTCTCTCTATGTCGAATCTTCATGTCTTTCTATGTCGAATCTTCATGTCTTTCTATGTCGAATCTTCATGTCTTTCTATGTCGAATCTTCATGTCTTTCTATGTCGAATCTTCATGTCTTTCTATGTCGAATCTTCATGTCTTTCTATGTCGAATCTTCATGTCTCTCTATGTCGAATCTTCATGTCTTTCTATGTCGAATCTTCATGTCTCTCTATGTCGAATCTTCATGTCTCTCTATGTCGAATCTTCATGTCTTTCTATGTCGAATCTTCATGTCTTTCTATGTCGAATCTTCATGTCTTTCTATGTCGAATCTTCATGTCTTTCTATGTCGAATCTTCATGTCTCTCTATGTAGAATCTTCATGTCTCTCTATGTCGAATCTTCATGTCTTTCTATGTCGAATCTTTTCTCTCTATCTCAAATCTTCATGTCTCTCTATGTCAAATCTTTTCTCTCTATGTCGAATCTTCATGTCTCTCTATCTCGAATCTTCATGTCTCTCTATGTCAAATCTTTTCTCTCTATGTCAAATCTTTTCTCTCTATGTCAAATCTTTTCTCTCTATGTCGAATCCTTATGTCTCTCTATGTCAAATCTTTTCTCTCTATGTCGAATCTTCATGTCTCTCTATCTCGAATCTCCATGTCTCTCTATGTCAAATCTTTTCTCTCTATGTCGAATCTTCATGTCTCTCTATCTCGAATCTCCATGTCTCTCTATGTCAAATCTTTTCTCTCTATGTCGAATCTTCATGTCTCTCTATCTCGAATCTCCATGTCTCTCTATGTCAAATCTTTTCTCTCTATGTCGAATCTCCATGTCTCTCTATCTCAAATCTCCATGTCTCTCTATCTCGAATCTTCATGTCTCTCTATGTCGAATAATATTGGACTAATAGAGTTAAGGTTAGGCACATTCGACCGGAACGAAAATGAAAATAAAGCATTTGTTTATGTTGGATCTTTCGGTTTTCTGTGCTTTCGTTATCGTTTGTTAAAACGATAACGAAAATATCTGAAATTCGGACGGAAACGAATGCACATGTCTAATATTGGCTGCTTTCTTAGCTGATACCAGCCAGGTAAATTCAAAACCGATACTGTAAGTATCACTTAAAGGGGTTGTAAAGGTAAAAAAAAAATCCCAAAATATCTTCCTTTACCTTAGTGCAGTCCTCCTTCACTTACCTCATCCTTCCATTTTGCTTTTAAATGTCCTTATTTCTTCTGAGAAATCCTCACTTCCTGTTTTTCTATCTGTAACTCCACACAGTAATGCAAGGCTTTCTCCCTGGTGTGGAGTGTCGTGCTCGCCCCCTCCCTTGGACTACAGGAGAGTCAGGACGCCCACTAACACACAGCTCCTTTCTCTATCTACCACGTAGAGAGCATCCTGACTCTCCTGTAGTCCAAGGGAGGGGGCGAGCACGACACTCCACACTAGGGAGAACGCCTTGCATTACTGTGTGGAGTTACAGACAGAAGAACAGGAAGTGAGGATTTCTCAGAAGAAATAAGGACATTTAAAAGCAAAATGGACAGATGAGGTAAGTGAAGGAGGACTGCACTAAGCTAAGGAAGCTATGTAGGGATTTTTTTTTTTTTTACCTTAACAACCCCTTTAAGGCCTCAGTTTTCACAGAGGAGAGGGAGAAACTGATGATCCTCCTTCTTTGTGCGCTGCCAATCCAACCAGATGGAATGGGAGAGACTGGAAGAACAGGGGAGGGCTGTGACTGAACGCAGCAGGGATAGCGCTGCCATTGTCCATTAGCAACGGTGCTGAAAAGGAGATCCTGCCTATGCTCGGGAGGAGGGAAGAAGAGACCCTCAGACCCTGGGAAGTGCCTTGCTGCCCAGCCACTCAACAGCGCCCCCTTCATATGGCGCCCATGGCACTTTCCATGGCTGCCATACCCTAGATACGCCACTGGGTGTACTCACTTTTGTGAGATACTGTATATCAAACAACAGTGTGTGGTGACACAGGACAGCACTTTTCAGAAGAACCCTGTACTTTTACTGCACACAGTGACACGGCTCATCTCTAAGACAAAAACTGCCTTAGACCCCTTTCACACTGAGCCGCCCATAGTGTCAGCGGTAAAACATCGCTATTTAGCGGGGCACATTTAACCCCAGCTAGCGGCCAAGAAAGGGTTAAAACCGCGCTGTCCCATTTCAATGGGCAGCAGCGGTGGAGGAGCGGTATACACACCACTCCTTCACCGCTCAAAGATGCGGCTAGCAGGACTTTTTTTTACCATACTGCTAGCACAAAGCTCCAGTGTGAAAGCCCTCTGGCTTTCACACTGGAGACAATGGAGCAGCTTTTTAAAGGCGGATTGCAGGCGCTATTTTTAACGCTATAGCGCCTGCAATACGTCCTCAGTGTGAAAGGGGTCTTAATGTTGGATTTTCACATGGCCGCTGTCTCCGCCTGGTCCTGGGCATTAACCACATCCATACCAGCCCATTGTAAAATGACGTCCACAAAGGACCTCTAACGATCCGGGTGGACGTCATATGACGTCCTGGGCTTTGTGGGGGGATATCTGAATGATGCCTGCAGCTAGAGGCATCATTCAGATATCCTTCTCTTGTGCCGGCGATTCTGCACAACGTAAGAATGATCATAACATAACTGTGATCATGACAACCCCCCCCCCTTCCGCCACCATCCGGTGCTTCTCCGGGCTCTCCCGTGCCATCGGAGGCCCGGAGAACGAATCGTCCGGCGCTGGGAGGAAGCATAGAGATGACTGGTGACCAGATGGTCACCAGTCATCTCTATGACCGTCGGAGGACCCGGGCGCGATGTGATGACGTCAGGCCCGGGTCCCCGTAAGTAAACAAAGCTGCAATTGCGGCTGCTAAGCAACAGTAAGCATGAGATCGGTGAATTTTTTTTTTCACCGATTTCATGCTTTCCAGCCTTGAGGAGAGATGTGGGGTCTTATTGACCCTGCATCTCTCCATAAAGAGTACCTGTCACACACATTCCTATTACAAGGGATGTTTACATTCCTTGTAATAGGAATAAAAGTGATAATAAAAAAAATAAAATAAAAAAAAAGTGTAAAAAAATAAATAAATATGTAAAAAAAAAAAAAAAAAATGTTTTTAACGCCCCTGTCCCCAGTAGCTTGCGCGCAGAAGCGAACGCACACGCAAGTCCCGCCGACATATGTAAACGCCATTTAAACCACATATATAGATCTCCTCTGTAAATCTAAACTGGTAACCTGTAAAAAATTTCAAAGAGTTGCCTATGGAGATTTTTAAGTACCGAAGTTTGGCGCCATTCCATGAGTGTGCGCAATTTTAAAGCGTGACATGTTAGGTATCTATTTACTCGGTGTAACATAATCTTTCATATTTTACAAAAAAATTGGGCTAACTTTACTGTTTTGTTATTTTTTTAATTCATGAAACAATTTTTTTTTTAAAAAAAGGCATTTGACAAATTATTGCGCAAATACCGTGCAAGATAAAACATTTCAATGACCGTCGTTTTATTCCCTAGGGTGTCTGCTAAAAAAACATATATAATGTTTGGGGGTTCTGCGTAATTTTCTAGCAAAAAAAATATGATTTGTACATGTAGGAGAGAAGTGCCAGAATAGGCCTGGTATGGATGTGTGTAGAAAAGCCCTGTATGGAAGTGGTTAATGAGTGCATGCACGGCAAAATAAATTTGCACGTGTAGGGCGAGTAGCCCCGTCCACAGATTGTTTACATTTTGTACGTTATTCGTATCTTGATGGCGCTCGGCCCATCATTTACATGGGGTCACGCCTCATTAGCATGGCTCACGCCCACTGCCACTTACGACAAGTTACGCCGAGGGAACCCAGCGTAGATTTGGGAGCAAGTGCTTTGTGAATAATGTGCTCGCCGCTCTGCGCTACGTCGGCGTAGCGTATATTCCATACGCTACGCCGGCATAACTATGCGCCGATGTATGTGAATCCAGGGCCTATATATTTTTTTGTCACAAGTGATTGAAGAATGGAAAAATATCTCCTCACTGCCTATCACATTTTTGGAGCCCATGAAATGCCAAGATAGCACAACCCCCCGCCCCCCCCCCCCCCCCCAAATGACCCCATTTTGGAAAGTAGACACCCAAGCTATTTGCTGAGAGGTATGGTGAGTATTTTGCAGATCTTGTTTTTTGTCACAAAGTTTTGAAATTTGAAAAAATAAAATAAAATAAAATCCATTTTCCTTTTCTTTCTTAATTTTCCAAAACAAATGAACACATGAGATCTGCAAAATACTCACCATACGTCTTAGCAAATAGCTTGGGGTGTATACTTTCCAAAATGAGGTCATTTGGAGGGGTTTGTGCTATCTGGACATTTTAGGGCCTCTGAAACCTGAAACTGTGATAGGTAGTGAGGAGTAAAATCACAATTTTACACCTGAAGGTGGTGCTTGGTTTCTGGGTCCTGTACGCGGCTAGGCTCCCAACAAGTCTCACACATGTGGTACTGTACTCAGGAGAAGCAGCAGAATGTATTTTGGGGTGTCATTTCACATATATCCAGGCCATGTGTGAGAAATATATGATTTAGTGAAAACTTTGAGTAAAAGAAAATGTTGTTTCCCAAAACTTGTGGCAAAATATAAAATATTCCATGGACTTAACATGCCTCTCAGAAAATAGCTTGGGGTGTCTACTTTCCAAAAAGGGTGGGGGTTGAACTGTCCTGGCAATTTATGCCCAACATTAGAAGCTTATGCCACACATCACCCACTCTTCTAACCACCAAGTCCTTTCTGACACTTTGAACCACAAAACATTATATATATTTTTTAAAGCAGAGACCCTACAGATTAAAATGGTGGCTGTTGCAATTCTTTTTTTCTCAAAGTATTTTATTGTTATCACAGGGAATGTAAATATCCCCTATGATAGCAATAGGTAGTGACAGGTGCTCTCTTTTGAAAAATTTGGGGTCTATTAGACTCTAGATCTCTCCTCAGTCCTTAAAGCATCTGACCACATCAAGATCGGTGTGATAAGATGCTTTCCCAATTTCCCAATGGCGCTGTTTATATCCGGCAAAATCGAAGTCATGAAATGCTTGTAGCTTCGAGTTTCTTATGCCATAGAGATGATTGGAGCCATTCTGATCTCTGATCAGCTCTATGGTCAGCTGGCGGAACCACCGGCTGCATTCTCAGAAGAAGGTGGGAGGGGGAACGTTCCCTCCCACTGCTTGTAAAATTAGCCCCTAGGATTGCTCTTACATGAAACTTGACGGCCGACTAAAAAGAACGATACCAAGATGATATCTAAACCTGCAGGTATCATTCTGGTATAACCACTCAAAGTCCAGCAACATACCAGTGGTCAACGGCAGGGGCGGACTGACCATTGGGACTCTCGGGCCAACTAGGGGGCCCCATCAGGGTTGCCAGTCTCCAAAAAAATCTGTGTTTTTTTTTTTACATCTGTCCCTGATATGTCCGAAACTGACATGCTTTTGATGTGAAAATCCTGAGATTTTAGCTGCCCCGCCTCCTGGCATGGTGGCCATCTGTAAGCCCTGGGGCCCCATAATCTTCTATTGCCCGGGAGCCCCATGAGTTGTCAGTCCACCCCTGGTCAACGGTGGAATACCGCTCAGCATCTACCCACTTTTAATGATGGGCATACATGCACTGTTCGGGCTGAACGAAAAAAAAGAACCTCCATTCACATCGATTAATGTGGGATCAGGCCTGACTCTGCTAATGCTGCAGTTTTGTATGCTGTGTTTTGTAAGTAACAGTGATCTATTGATACTACACTTATGCCGCGTACACACCATCACTTTATGTGATGAAAAAAAATGACGTTTTTAAAAACGTCACTTTAATTGACCGTGTGTGGGGGAAAACGTCGTTTTATGTCTTGTAAAAAACGACCAAAAAAAATTGAAGCATGCTTCAATTTTATGTGTCGTTTTTCAAAAGTGCACTTTTTACTTCACAGAAATTGACCGTGTGTAGCAAAAAACGTCGTTTTCTAAGACGTTTTTTCATCCACGCATGCCCAGAAGCTACTTATGAAGCGAGCTTCAATGGTAAAACGTGGTGGAACGTAACCTCACTTTGCAAGAACATTGTGAGAAAAACGATGGTGTGTAGGCAACTTCGTCTTTGAAAATTGAAGTTTCAAAAACGTCATTTTTTACTTCACAGAAAGTGTCGTTTTTTTTCATCACATAAAGTGATGGTGTGTACGGGGCATTAGGTGAGCTGTACTGAACAGAGGGGCTAAATGCAGATGCTGGCAGGTGTCTGGGCTGATCCTGGTAATGCCACGCTTTTCGGGAACACTATACTACTACTTACTACACTACTACTACCTTTACATCAGTGCCTCCAGAGTCCAGAGTACCCTTTACACATACCTTCGCCACTGGTGATGTGCAAGCAGCTATAAGGAAAAAACATTTGCTGCTGGCTTTGAACTGCGCATGCTCAGTTCCAGAGGCAGCTAATTAGTGAACTGGTGAGCTTGGCCTCAACTCATGCATTGGTGTGTGTGAAAATAAGCCATGCTTAATGAGTGCCAATGTGTCACTGCACAGGCACGCACCTGGACCTGCTCCACTGACCGATCTGAGGCAGAAAATGGCAATACAATATTTTGCTGGCTCTGGAACTGCGCATGTGCAGTTCAGTGTGCTCACAGGAATTTTAAAAAGTCTCTCTTTGTTTACCAAACCAAAGTAATTTTTGTGCATCATCCACGGCGCAACACCATGCTCTTCAGATGTCTTGCACACCCACCGTGCTTTTCATAGATCGAGTCTTTTTTCAAACTGTTGCAGGTAGGATTTGTACAAATTCTTCTTTCACGCACCGTTTTGCCAGATAACCCGTGACATCAAAACCCCACTGTGGAACTTGCGAGTCATTCATCAAGTCTCCATAGGCAGCCTTATTTGAGCCTCGTGCAAGACCATGGTCTTATCGTGCAATTCATGAGCACATGCCACATAGTAGGCCCATGTCACTTAGAAATGCACTGTCTATCATTTCAGTTATTTTACTTTACATTACCCTCCGGTCGAACTTAGTCACATCAGCGACTCACCGGTTCATCCCCGCTAGTTTTTTTATTTTTTTTTATTCCATTATCTCATTCACTGACAGTAATTTTATTTGTCACATTTTGCTTTCCCTTCACTCCAATTTGAATCCAGTCGCGTCTGCGGTACACTGATTCGTGTCAACTCGTGCTAGTCATTCTGGCTCATGCATCTCACGCTCCACAGTCGGGTCCGTTATAAGTCGCATATTGCAGCACACCTGTTAGCGTAACTGTCATGGCAAACATTTCACTCGTTCATTTCACTTACCCTTCGATCTGATTCGAATCCAAGTCGCATCCGATGTACCGATTCGTCCCGGCGTGCCCCAGTTGTTTGTTGGCCTCATTTCGGTACATGCTCCAGAGTTCGTTCATTGTTAGTTGCACCCGTGGTACGCCGACTCGCGCCTCTGTCATGGGAAATTTCTGTCACTCATTTCACTGTCACGCATTTGATTTGAATCCACACGCATTCTCATGTGTAGCTTTACCTCAAGCGTGCCCTAGTAGTTGGCCTTATTTCAGTACATGCTCCAGAGTTGCTCGTTGTCGGTCGCATCCGCAGCACAGTGATTCGTGCCTCTGTCATGGGAATTTCTGTCACTCATTTTACCAAAACGCATCTGATTTGAAACCACGCGCGTTCTTACATGCTCCAGTCGCATCCTAATGCACCAATTCGTCCCAGCGTGCCCCAGTTGTTTTTTTCAGCCTCATTTCAGTACATGCTCCAGAGTTGCTTGTTGTCAGTCGCATCCACGGCGCAGCGATTCGTGCCTCTGTCATGGGAATTTCTGTCACCCAATTTCACCGAAACGCATCTAATTTGAAACCACGCACATTCTCACGTGCACCAATCACATCCTCATGCACCAATTTGTCTCAGCGTGCCCCAGTTGCTTTTCTGCCTCATTTCAGTGCATGCGCCAGAGTCCGGTTCATTCTCAGTCGCAACCGCAGCCTGACCAATCCGCGCCTCTGTCATGGCAATAAGTTCATTAAACTGTCACATACCGCACTCCGATTCGAATCTAGTCGCATCCGTGATGCACCGATTCGTCCCGGTGTGCCCCATTTGTTTGGCCTCATTTCAGTACATTCTCCAGAGTCCGGTCGTTGTCGGTCACACGTGCAGCACACCGATTCATGCCTCTGTCATGGCAAAACATTTCACTGTCATGTATCACGTTCCGATTCTAATCCGGTCGCATCCTCATGCACCGATTCGTCTCAGCTTACCCCCCCCCCCCCCCAAAAAAAAGCCCCAAGCACTCACCAACAGCCGATCTGAATCTAGTCGCAATGTCGGCCCTATGATTCAGATCCTCAGCAACCACAAACCCCTTCAACCACTAACACCATCAGCCGATCCAAGTCTAGTGATATCATCGGTGCAACGATTCGGATCTGAACACGAGCCCCCCGTCACCTCACATCTACAGCCGATCCGAATCCAATCGCATCATCAGCGCAACGATTCGGATCCTCGCCAATACAAACTTTACCAACCGATCCGAGTCCAGTCGCAGCACCGGCACAACCTTTTTAGATCCTTCACAAAACAAACCCCACCGATGCTCACACCTCTAACTATTCGCATCAGCGATACGAATACAGTGGTACTTACGATTCAGATCCCTGGCCTTACGTTTGTTGTCAAGCATAAACATTTGCATCTCACTCCATCTGTATGTACAATGTTGCGCACAGTCATTCCTACATACTCAAAATTTTCGCTAAACTTTGTTTTCACCTTTCTAATAAAGCTGCTTAATTGCAATTGTGGCTTAAATCGGTCACTCATCTCCAGTAGCAACTCGGCTGCTCACCTATTTTCTGTCGCGCTCACACGCAAACTAGCTTTCACTACGCCTACCGTTCCTTCAAGTTGACCCACATCAGGTCAGTTCTCCAAGACTTCACCCACACACGGGAGTGTACTAAGAAGCAGCTTCAATCTCTCCCGAGGATGCTCAATTTGCAGTTAGGATCATTCCCCAGGGTCGATCTTTTGTATCATGCCTCCTGGACTTCCTCTCCCAGACACAGGACCCCGATCAGATCCTTAACTTAGACACCGCGGCAGTAGCGGACCTATCAATATGGGAGGAGTTCCTTACTACGTGAAACAGTATCAACGTTATACCATCAATATCGCCCCCATCACTGCAGGTAGTGACAGATGTCGCAGCCTCCACAGGCTTTGCTGCAATTTTTGACCACTATTGGTTTGCAGGACCATGGCCTCCAGAGACACTCTTAATCCCAGGGTTTACTCCGTGTTCGAACAATACCCGATCGTGGCAGCTGCTCAGCTCTGGGGTCATATCTGGACAGGACGAACCGTGGCCTTCACTACCGACAACCAGGCCACGGCCGATATTATTAGTAAAGGCAAGTCCAAGTTATGTCCTTCCTACGCAGGCCCATACAACTATCCCCACAGCACCAGTTAATGTCCACTATCTTGGCTAGTTCCCCATTTGGCTTTCTCCCCATCCTGGTCATTCAAGAAGCCATCTACTCGGCCTACCACAGGTTCTTGCGGCCTAGCGAGTTCACCCGCAGCTACCCCGCCGGCCAAGTTCTACGTAGACCTCACTTGGCTCGCTACCACGACCACTTCATCCTCCACCTGGCACTATCCATAACCCAGCCATCAGGCACTGGGGTAGACATCCAACTCTAAAGCAAACAATGTCCGGTGTGCAGTAACCATACTCGATCGCCTTCTGTCACTCCTACCTGAACAGTCAAACTCTTATCCCCTACTACCTTTCCTGATCAAACCCTTGAGTGCCTGCCAGTTCGTCAAACACGTGAGAATTCATCGGTGCACAACCAACCATAGGAAGTTGATTCAGGGTTCACCCGATCGCCTCTCGGGGGATCAGGAAGGAATTTTCTCCCCTGCTATGGCAATTGGCCTAGGCTCGGCTGGGGTTTTCGCCTTCCTCTGGATCAACGGGGGGCGGTTAGGTCAAATTTGGTCCTGTCACCTTCACTCTCACTCACTCTTTCACGCTACCTACACCTCAACCCCAGTCAGTGCTTATCGTATTGGAGTGGCCTCGGCCACATCCCGGAGTGGGATCCCAGATCATGACAATTAAGAGACTTGACAGGTGGAAGTATGCCTGCTTCGCCCAGCACATCCCCCAATCCTCAGGTGGAAATGGTACAAGCGTTCACCAAATTTGCTCAATGAATAAAGCTAAAACCAATAAAACTACACCCCTACCTGAATGTTTTTGCCCCCTTATTTTGGCATACTGTCCATCAGATCAGGGCACACTTCAGGTCCATTTCATGTGGTAAGTCTTATGTTAAGTCTATCTATCTTGTTCATATCCGTATCAGACATAGAGCTTTGACCATAAGTAACAAGGCCAGTATGCTGGCCTGAATTTATGGGAGGAGCCCGGGGGTATTTAACCAGCCCACTCACTTGTGGTCTTTGTCGGTTTCCTGTGAGCGATACCCACTCTCCCATCCCCGTTTTAGGGCATTTCTCAAATTCATTTCTCTCCACAAAATATTAAACTCTTATCTTGGGTATGCCCCCTTATTTTGGCATACCGTCCATCAGATCAGGGCACACTTCAGGTCCATTTCATGTGGTAAGTCTTATGTTAAGTCTATCTATCTTGTTCATATCCATATCGGACATAGGGCTTCGACCATAAATGTCAGAATTACATTGTATACCCCTGTATGTTGTGGTCGTTCAGGTGCTTATCTAATCGTTTTTGAAACTATCGGATATTGAAAATCCAGGGAATATCCAATTGTCTCTAGGGGGACAAGGAAATAATTTTTCCCCCCCATGGCACATTTTGGACCATGCTTCATAGGGATTTTTTTCTTCCTCTGGATCACCTGTAGATTGTGTATATGTAGGGTTTCTATTTACTCTCTTTCTGTTGGGTGAACTAGATGGTGTTTTTTCAACATCACAAAGTAACGATATTTAGCAACTGTGCCCAGAACACAGACAATCCACAGTGCTGGGCATGTATCCCTGAACGCATAGAGCAATAAAGGCAAATACAATTTGGTCCAGCTGCAGAATATTTAAGGCTGTCATAGACTTTACCAGGCTGCAGGCGATGGGACTGGATGCTGCACATGTGCCCTCTGAGCGCACTAGAATTACAGGATTGGCTAAACATCTAGGCCCGGATTCACATACATCGGCGCATATTTATGCCGGCGTAGCGTATCTAATATACGCTACGCCGACGTAGCGCAGAGAGGCAAGCAATGAATTCTCAAAGCACTTGCCTCCCAAACTGTGCTGGGTTCCCTCGGCGTAAGCCGACGTAGGTGGAAGTGGGAGTAAGTCATGCTAATGAGGCGTGACCCCATGCAAATGATGGGCCAAGCGTCATAGAAGTACTTAAAACGAACGGCGCATGAGCCGTCCCGTGGCCTCATCCCAGTGCGCATGCTCAGAATCACGTCAAAACAACTGACTAAGATACGACGGATCACTGCCTACGACGTGAGCGTAACCTACGCCCAGCCCTATTCACGTACTACCTAAACAACGTAAAATCCGAAGGCTGTGTTCCCTGGTCCATACCTTAGCATGACTTGCGCCTCATATATGGGGAATAACTTTACGCCGGACGTACGACCTACGCAAACCGCGTATATTATGCGCCGGGCACAACTACGTTCGTGAATCGGCGTATCTCCCTCATTTGCATATGTGCATAGAAAATCAATGGGAGCGCCACTTGCGGACAGCGCCAATATGCGCCCATGATACGCCGGCGTAGGAAAGTTACGGTCGGATGAAGCCTATTTTCAGGCGTATCTCAGTTTGTGGGCACGGCGCATAGATACGACGGCGCATATTTACACTTACGCGGCGTATCTCGAGATACGTCGGAGTAAGTGCTTTGTGAATCCGGGCCCTAGTGTGCAAGGCTGCTTATATGTACCGTGAGTGGTGATATTGGGGGTTATTTACGAAAAGGCAAATCCACTGTGCATTACAAGTGCACTTGGAAGTACAGTCGCTGTAGATCTGAGGGGAATATCTGAAATGAGGGGAAGCTCTGCTGATTTTATCATTCAATCATGTGCAAGCTAATATGCTGTATTTTATTTTCCTTGCACGTGCAGTGCACTTGTAGTGCAAAGTGGATTTGCCTTTCGTAAATAACCCCCATTGTCTCTCTTTCTCTTTCAACCTGACGCCCCTCAGCCTTGCAGTCTCTTATGTACCAGCTTTGAATGTTTGTTGTTATTACCGTGAAACAGTGTCACACTAGCAACTTTGTAGCAGAGATTTGACTTAGTAGGAAAACTTTCTGCTCATTTTATAGTTACATAGTTACTGGCAATTTGGAGTTTTTGCCATAGCTGACTACAATGCTTATCTGTATAACTCCAAATAGCTTGTGTGTCATGATCATCACCATCTGCATGGGATAACATGAGTAGCAGGAGATTCTGCAACTAGACCCTGCCAATAGTTACCGGAGTTGCTTAGTAGTGCAGCTACATATCGCTTGGATTTCTGAGACACAGCCTGTTGGTAACAAATGAGATGAATTCTATAGCTGCTACAAAATCACTGGTGTAACGTGGGCCTGTCACTGTGGCTGACTAGACTAGGGAGGCTGGGCACATGACATATGGCCTGAGGGAGTAGGAAGCCTAAATCGCACCTCAACTTCAAAGGATCTTCCAAAAAAGAGGACCATTTAAAAACTCCAGCATGGGAACCAAGCTGTAAATGCTTACACAAATGTTTTCATACATTTTTGAGATGATGTTGACAACCGATAATTGGTAAAGGGGTCCAAGACTTACCCTTTTCCCCAAAGTGAATGACCTAAAAAAGAAAAAAAATCTGGAGACCTGGTTCACCAATTAATTTAAGAAAAAAGTGTCACATTTAAGAAAAAAAACAAAGCAATGTATTCTTAATTATATCCCTAATGACCCCGAGGTCCAGTTCACACTAATGTAATGCGTTAATTTGAGGTACAACTTTGTAATGTGATCTGTGGGCGATTTTGATGCGATTCCATCCCTAGTAGTCCCTAGTAGTCAAGACCCTGCTGCTGCTGCTTTGCCTGGAAGGAGAGTTGAGGATTAAAAAACATGAAATCGCTTTCCAAATTGCATCAGAATCACATGTACATATGAGTTCTGTGAAATTCCATTAATAAAGACAGAATCATGCTGGAATCGCAGCAAAATAGCAAGGAACCTTTTCCAAATTGCTTTCTGCTGAGTCGCATTGATGAAAATGGTCACTATTGAAAACAATGTGGTTTCCATTGTCATGCAATTCTGTGAGACTCAAGTCGTATCAGAAATCGCACTATTGTGAGCCAGGCCTTATACACTGCAAAGGTTAAATCCTCGTTAAGTATAGAACTAGAGTAATATTTGCCAATAAATAAATTAAAAAAACTGTTGCGCTGTGTTTGTCTAATCAATCCAACAAATATCAATAAAGTGAATCAAACACAATTATAAACGCTATTGTCTCCAAGAATCACCTAATGATTAGGTGAAACCCAATATAAGTTCCATATAAATACATTTATTAAAGTGGTTGTATAGGCGTTTTTTTTACTTTTACCTACAGGTAAGCCTATAATAAGGCCTACCTGTAGGTATAAAGAATATCTCCTAAACCTGCACGGTTTAGGAGATATTCTGCTCGCAATGCGCCACTGATTGCAGCGGCGCATGCGCAGCGGGGATCCTCGGCTAAAGGGCCGCCAGCCGCCGGACCTTGCCGGATTGAAGTCTCCCGCACACATGCGCGGGAGTGACGACATCGCCGCTCCAGCCAATCACAGCGCTGGAGCGGCGATACCCGGAAGACACGCTGAAGCAAGATGACATCTCGCTCGGCGTGGACCAGGTAAGTTCTCTTCACCTCGTTCCGAGGTAAGTATTTCATAATGAGCTAATATGCGGTGCATACTAGCTCATTATGGCTTTTGCCTTTCAGGTGGGAAAAAAATAAATCATCGCGGGTATACAACCGCTTTAAGTGTCCAAAAAGTGTTGCTCAACTTCTAAAAAGTGTGTCCGTGAATTCTACAGAAATATTCGACAATCAGGTCACAAGTGAACCCACCACTGCCAAACAGGCAGGCTCGTATCGAATCATAAGACCCCAAACTATAGGTGCTCTAGTATGGCATGAAGCTGCATAGGTCTTTATGAATGGATTCCTTAGTATAGACATCTGCTACACATCTGCAGTGTTCTACGCTTGCATTTCTCCCTTCCAGGTCTGCTATAAGGCTGCATTCACACTACAGCATTTTGAATCGCGGGCAGATTTGCCACAGATCTGCCTGCGATTTGACAGCCCCCGAGGTGTGATTGACCAAACACGAGGCTCGCATTTGAGATGTAATTCATTTGAATCGCGGTGCGGGTCTGCCGCGATTGTGGCGCAATAAAACGTGCTGCAGACGTGGCAACCGGCATCGCATGTTACCCAAAAATTTTTAGGAGTTACTTTGGGGCAACATGCGTCCTGCCATGCGGGTTGCCGGAATTGCAGCACATTTTATCACACGACAATCGCAGCAGACCTGCACCACGATTTGAGGTGTCATTCAAATTAATGGCATCTCAAATGCGAGTCCCGCGTTTGGTCATTCACACCTCGGCGCTGTCAAATCACGGGCTGATCCACGCAAAATCTGCCTGCGATTCAAAATGCTGTAGTGTAAATGCAGCCTGATGCCCTGTACACACGGTCAGAATTTCCGATGGAAAAAGTCCGATGGGAACTTTCCATCGGATATTACGACCGTGTATATGCCCAATCTGACTTTTTCCGTCCGAAATTCCGACGGACTTAGACAGAGAACATGTTCTCTATTTTTCCAATGGAAAAAATTCCTATCGGAAAATCCGTTCGTCTGTATGGAATTTCCGACGCACTAAAAACCATGCATGCTCAGAATCAAGTCGACACATGCTCGGAAGCATTGAACTTAATTTCTTGGCTCGTCGTAGTGTTGTACGTCACTGCGTTCTTGACGGTCGGAATTTGGTGTGACCGTGTGTATGCAAGACAGCTTGAGCGGAATTCCGTCGTAAAAACCATCCGAGTTTATTTCGACATAAAAACCGGTCGTGTGTACAGGGCATGAGACTCGGTAAAAAGATGAAACTCCAGATAGTGTAATACCGCCAAGTATTTTAACATGAGCATAAAGTACTACTTGCAAACATCACAAAAATCTAAGCATGTATCTCTAATACCGCGTTAACACGATAATTTTTGGGCATTAAAAAAAACAATGTTTTTAAAAACGTCACTTAAAATGATCGTGTGTGAGCTTCACATAGTTGCTCGGCTTCTGAAAAACGACAAAAAAAAAATTCGAACATGCTGCATTTTTTAACGTTGTTTTAAAAAATTTCGGTTTTCGGGTAGTAAAAAATGATCGTGTGTGGGCTAAAACAACGTTTTAAACCCACGCATGCTCAGAAGCAAGTTATCAGACGGGAGCGCTCGTTCTGGTAAAACTACTGTTCATAATGGAGTAAGCACATTCATCACGCTGTAACAGACAGAAAAGCGCGAATCGTCTTTTACTAACACGGAATCAGCTAAAGCAGCCCAAAGGCGAATAGAACTTCCCCGTTAGAGTGCCGTCGTACGTGTTGTACGTCACCGTGCTTTGTTCATCATTTTTCAAAAACGATGGTGTGTGGGCAACATCGTTTTTAATGATGAAGTTGGAAAAACTTTGTTTTTTGGACATGCTGAAAAACTATGTTTTTTTTCATGACGAAAAATGATCGTGTGTACGTGGCATAAGACCGCCGCTGGTGCCAGCTCGAGACAGGCGTGGGTGACATTAGCCCAAGCCATATCCCCAGGGCCGTCTTTACCGCAGGGCAAATGGCAAATTTTTTTTTTTTTTTTTTTTTTTTAGGGGTCCGGAGGGGCAATATTTTTTAGGGGTCCTCAGGGGCCCGTAGGCCCCCAGGGCCCCAGATGGCAACCCCCCTTTTTTTATTTATTTAAAAAAAAAATGTAATATATTTTATTTTTTATTAAAGGGACAATTTTTTTTAGAGTGTAAAGGGCCCCCCGCTTCTAAATTTGCGGCAGCCCCCCCCTGCTTCTCAATTTCAGGCGGCAGCACCCCCCCATCCCGGTTCTCTGCTCCAGGGGGCCCATGCCTGAAGCTGTGTAAGTGGCCCCATAATTCCTGATGGCGGCCCTGCCTCCCGTTAAGCCCCTGTGCTGCCCACAAATCAGGCTGAAAATCATCAGCGGCAAGCAGCCAGTGACAGTACTGCTTCCCTTCCCAGTGTTTTAAAATGTACAGCACCCCTGGCTTCCCTTTAGACGTGCTTCTCCCTTCCTGCCACTGGGTGCTGCTTGTATATAAAAGTGAATTAGAATGTGATTTTATAACATCCCCAGTTTGCTCTTCCCGAGGCTGACTTCTTCATGTCCTGCTCCTCAAGGTATGTCACTGTTTGCTAATCTATATTGTAAATAGAAGTTTTCTGTAGAGTGTGCCCAAAGTCTTTATAATATTTGATGATTGACTGCAGGTCTGGTCAGTGTTTTAAAAAGTTCCTCTATTTTACACATGGCATGGCATGGGGGTCACAGCACCGTCTGTCCATTCTGCTTTAGCACCATGGGACCCCATGCCATGCCATGTGTAAAATAGAGGAACTCTTTAAATCACAGACCAGACCTGCAGTCCAGGCTGAGTAAAGCCTCAAAACACATGGCATTACTGTCTGTATTTAACTGCTAGATGGGCTTATTTTGGGCCTGGCTGGTTCACATGTATGTGTTTTGGCAGCCCACATTTGCGCAGGCACAGCAGCCCATTCATTTGAATGGGCCGCCATGCCTGCGTTTCCTGCAAAGAAAAGCGCATGCCTCATGTAATAGGCTGCGCACACGGCACGCCTATGCCCATCAAGCACTGAAATACAGCACTGTCTGTCCATTCTGCTGTCTGCTGTGACTTATCTGCAGTTCCCGCACTGTCAAACTTGCTGCATTTTTAGATGTTTAGGTCACGCTTTTAAAAACACAGTGCGTTTGTGTGTGCAAGAACTGCAGGTAAGTAGCATGGTGCAAAAGCAGAATGGATTTCAAGGCAACTGTATTTTTGAAATGCTGAATGCACCTTTTTTCTGCAGGAAACAAAGGCATGGCAGCCCATTCAAATCAATGGGCTGCTGTGCCTGCACAAATGAGGGCCGCCAAAACATACATGTGAACCAGCCAGGCCCAAAAAAAGGTGGAGGGGGGCCCAAAAAAAATGTTTGCCCAGGGCCCAAACCATATTAAAGACGGCCCTGCATATCCCACCCCAATGTACATTTCATCTATACCAGGGGTGCCCAACCTTTTAAGGAGTGAGGGCCACTTTAGCGACTTGGTAACCGGTCGCGGCCCACAATGAGCGTAGTGGGCGGATGGCAGGTCTGTGTCCACTCTGCATATATAGAGCAGACACAGACGCAGCCGCTCTACCTTAAGGGCCCTCAGATCCGCCCAGACAAAAGGGGACAGATCCCCTTCTGTTTTTTTTAAGCAGATCGGATTGCAGATAGGCGGGTGTCTGCCTCTCTATAGCGGTGAATGGAGGGTCCGATTGGGTCTGCCTGAAAAACAGACGCGATCAAACCGATCGTGTGAAAGGGGCCTTATGCCGCGTACAGACGATCGGACATTCCGACAACAAAACCATGGATTTTTTTCCGATGGATACACACGGTCGAACAAATGTTGTCGGAAATTCCAATCGCCAAGAACGCGGTCATGTACAACACATACTGTACAATGGCACTATTAAAGGAAAGTTCAATACCAGTCGTGTTAGTAGAAGTTTGGTGAGAGACGATTCGCGATTTTCAGCCACGTGCTTTTCAGTCCGTTACAGCGTGACGAATGTGCTATCTCCATTACGAACGCCAGACCGAGCACTTCTGTCTCGTACTTGATTCAGAGCATGCGTGGAATTTTGTGCGTCAGAATTGTCTACACACGATCGGAATTTACGAGAACGGATTTTGTTGTTGGAAAATTTGAGAACCAACTCTCAAATTTTTGTTGTCGGAAATTCTGACAGAAAATGTCCAATGGGGCCTACACGGAAATTCCGACCGAAAGCTTCCATTGAAACATTTGATTTAGAAAATTCCGAGCATGTGTACGCAGCATAAGGCTGCTTCACACTGATGAACAGCGGTTTACCTGCACCTCAACTGATCTCCATCTTCACTTCTTCCTCAGGATTCCTGCAGCTGGTTGCTGCTGTCTCCCAGGCGGTTATGGCTAGTGGCTGCTGCTGGCTGCCCTCTAGGGCTGGTACTGCTGTTGTGTACTGCTGAAAGGTGCTGGTACTGCTGTTGGGTACTGCCTGCTGGTACTGCTGTTGGGTACTGCCTGCTGGTACTGCTGGCAGGTACCACTGGCTGGTACTGCTGGTTGGTACTGCTGGCTGGTACTGATACTGCTGGCGGGCACTGCTGGCTGGTATTGGTACTGCTGGCTGGTACTGTTGGTGGGTACTGGTACTGCTGGCAGGTACTGGTACTGCTGGCTGGTACTGCTGGCTGGTACTGGTACTGCTGGTGGGTACTGATACTGCTGGTGGGTACTGCTGGCTGGTACTGGTACTGCTGGTGGGTACTGATACTGCTGGTGGGTACTGCTGGCTGGTACTGGTACTGCTGGCTGGTACTGACAGAAGAAGGGTAAGGAAATAGAATGCACACACAGACAGCTCTGTGTGCCTTTGATCTCCTGCTCAGAAAAGGAGGGGGCAAACAGAGAGCCCTCTCTGCCCGGAGAAGGCAGAGAGAACAGATAGCCTACTCTGCCCGGAGAAGGAGGGGGAACAGAGAGCCCGCTCTGCCCAGAGAAGGAGGGGGAACAGAGAGCCAACAAAGATAACTTTTTGGTGATATATTTATTTATTTATTTATTTATTTATTTTAGATTCACCTGTGTGAGAACTAATGTAAGTATTATCACCCTCAATATTAATTTAGAAAAGTCCCTTCTATTGCTCTCAGCCTCCTCTAAATCTCCAAATGCCATTTTTTTTCTTTCTTTTTGAGGCTGTGATCTGACTTCCCGGAGGGTGACTACATTCCTTCCCCAGGGTTCCACTGTAAGTAGAAATGTAGCCACTCTTTCTTGCTGACTCATGAGAACTATGGGATTTGTAGTGTTGCATTGAGCAGTGCATATGACCACGATTAACAAACAAACAAGTGATTGGGAAAGGAAGAGGTTTGGGAAATCACGGTGTTACAAGGAGGTAGAAAAACACAGTAAGAAACAATTACATGACAAATAGATTACAGGACTATTAAATCGTGGGTGTGTATATATTATTTTTGGATAATAAGGATATAATTTAATATCACTTTAACAAGCATTTAACTCCTGCAGTGAGATTGCAGTGCATTGATGGCTGATAATTGTCCAAAGCATGCACATGACCTGTATGCTTTGGCCAATCACAGCGCGATGTACAGTGAGAGCCATGATTGGCCAAAGGCAGGGAGCTTTTGGCCAATCATGGCTCAGGGGCTAAGTCCAAGCCCCACACTATATAAGGCTGCTTCCAATGGCGGCCGTGTATAGTGTGCATTAATGGAGAGAGATTAGGCAGGGTAGTTAGTGGATTGAGAGTGACTATTGTGCGTGCCTATTGTGGCAGTCAGGTCAGTGTATATATCGCAGTGCAGAGTATATAGTACAGTCAGTATAGTGTCTATAACGCAGTGCAGAGTATATAGTGCAGTTGGTGTAGTGCAGGGATCCTCAAACTACGGCCCTCCAGCTGTTGTGGAACTATACATCCCATGAGGCATTGTAAAACTCTGACATTCACAGACATGACTAGGCATGATGGGAATTGTAGTTCCTGAACAACTGGAGGGCTGTAGTTTGAAGACCCATGGTGTAGTGTATATAAGGCAGTGCAGAGTATATTGTGCAGTGTAGTGCAGAGTATATAACACAGTGCAATGCAGAGTATAAAATACAGTGTAGGGCAGTGCAGACTACAGTATACAATACAGTGCAGTGCAGACTATATAATACAGTGTATTGAAGTGGTTAAGGGGAACCCTATGACAGAATTAAGAAAAAAAAACATGGGGTCCTCCCAAAATCCATACCAGGCCTTTTGGGTCAGTATAGATTTTAAGGGGAACTCCATGCCAAAATAAAAATAAATGGCGTGAGGCCCCCCTCAAAATCCATACCAGACCCTTATCCAAGCATGCAGACTGGCAGGCCATGAAAGGGGGGAGGAGCGAGCGCCCCCCCCCCCCTCCTGAATCATGCCAGGTCGCTTGCCCTCAACATGATCACATGATGTCAGAAAGAGGCAGGGTCCCCTGGTTATGTCACCTGTTGGTTCGGCCCTTGCCTATGTAAGAGCTGTGAAAGCGAATAGAGAGCAGTCGGCAGGAGGCCTGCCATGGAGACGGAGGGTTTTCCATTTTTGCCATTTCCCTTGGGCGTTGTGATTGATGGTGGACTTATTTTTTTATATTTTTTAATAAAGGTATGGTCAAACTTTTTGGATGAATGGGTAGGGGTACAGTTTACCCGATACCAATTCACATAGGGGGGACCGGAATCTTGGGGCCCCCCGACAACCACAGCCCAGGGTTGTCGGGAAAAGGCCCTTGTCCCCATCACCCACCCCCCCATGATGAGGGCATGTGGCCTGGTATGGTTCAGAAGAGGGGGGATACTCGCTTGTCCCCCCCTTTCCCTGACCTGCCAGGCTGCATCCTCAGATAAGGGTCTTGTATGGATTTTGCAGGGGACCCCGTGCCATGGGGTCCTCCTTAAAATCCATACCAGATCCGAAAGGCCTGGTATGGACTGGGGAGTCCGTTTTTTGAAATCTGTATTGCCGGGACCCGGTAATACATTACAGTTTAGATTACATTTTTTCCTTTAGAAATGTCATTATTGCTGCGGCATGTTCTATACAGTACATTGTACAGATGCGCCACTTTGCAGGCAGACTAAGGGCACCCCCCAGGCACGATAGGAATATTTCATTTTTATTGTTTCACTTTAAGCATAACTAAAATCACTGCTCCTTTAACCTTTTTGTGCCAAACTCTGTGCTCCATTTTTACACTCAGGTGGCCAGGCCATTTTTGCAATTTTTTCATTGTTTTTTTATTTTTCCCTTACAGCATTTTGTTTGTTAACCACTTCCCGACCGCCCGCCGTCTAAATACTGCGGCACAATGGCACTCCTGCGCGAATCGCTGTAGCTGTACGGCGGGCGCTTTAAGTAATATAGGGGGCGTCGTGTGACGTATGAGCCAATGCTTGTGGCGGGCGGCCGCAATGGCTGACGGCTACCCATGATTGCTCCTGAGAAGGACAGAACTGATATCTGTCAATGTAAACCGACATCTCTGTTCTGTCAGGGGTAAGGAGACTGATCTGTTGTTCCTACTGCTTAGGAACAACAATCGGTCTCCTCCCCCAGTCTGTCCCATGCCCCCACAGTTAGAAACATTCAATAGGGAACATATTTAACCCCTTGATCACCCCTAGTGTTAACCCCTTCCCTGCCAGTGACATATACACAGTAATCAGTGGCTATTTTTAGCACTGGTCGCTGTATAAATGTCAATGGTCCCAAAATAGTGTGAAAAGCGTCCGATCTGTCCGCCGAAATGTCGCAGTCCCGATAAAAATGGCAGATTGCCGCCATTACTAGTGTAGCACTACCCCCTAAGGAACTGCTGGTTTTGTTTGGGTGGCATGTTACCTCTATTTCCTCGCCGTCCAGGGGATTAGTCGAGAGCTGAAAAAGTTCAATGTTCACACGTTGCACTTCTTTTTTTAAGATTTATTTGGTGAACTTAAAGCGGGGTTCCAACCACAATTAGCATTTTTTAAATGTATGTCCTTTCATCATGCGTTTTTAGAATATAAATCCGGTCACTTACTATTTTACAATCCGCCGCCGCCCTGCATAGTTATTCAAAAAAGATAGTTTATAAAACTATGTCCACACCTTTGTCATTTTGCTTGTGGGCATTGTGAAGCCCACAACCACTTACTTCCTGGATATCTTGGATGGGGAGTTATAATGGGGAAGCGCACTGCATCCTGGGAAATGATGACACACATTTCCCTGGAGGATTAGCGTGCTGAGGAGCCGAGGGAGATGATGTCAGAATCCTAGGTGATTCCGAAGGCAGATTTTGTGGGACCGCATAGCAACAGGCATTTCCAGGCGAGTAACATTTTTTTTAGTTTTTCTAATGAGCACAATAATGAAAAAAAAAGTTGGGGATGGAAACTCCACTTTAAGAACAGAATAAAAGAAGTGGTTGAAGAGGTGGAAGGGTAACAGATAACAGGTTCAGGTGCATAGGTTCAATCCGGAAACACTCCTGCTTCCAGCAACACAGTTCTTGTCGCCACTCTAGCCAGAGTGGGTCTTGCGCATCCGGATAGGTTTCTCTCACTACCCTAGCGGCCGGAATGGCGCACGGAAAATGGTTCAGTCTCTGCCACAGACCTTCCCACAGGTGGAAGCACTTTCGGTCCAAAATCCTTGTAGCACAGGATTCAGCACCCGGATCTCTCCAGATTAATCTTCTTGCAAACTTAGGACTAACAGGCGATCATCATCCAGCCTTTCAGTAATGGTGCATCCTTCGATGAAGTTCAAGGCCTTTCCTGAGATACCAGCCTCGTGCTCGGTACTCTCCAAGATAGGTTCTTCATCGAGTGGCTTCCTCCCTTCAGGACGGACAGCACAGGACCACTTTGCAACCGTAGACCCATATCTGATTACCAGGCCTACTTGGGCAAATTACAACTCCGGGCCAACGTGGTCCCAGAGCCAGTATCACAGGAACACGCACCCCCGGCCAGGAGAGCCACACACGGGGGTGGTGTGATGACAGACCAGCGATCGACGACCCCAGTCCAATGATGTCTGCCCCTTAAGTACTCCTCCCCAGCATGCACAGTGGGATGATCAAACCCCGCTGATTGGCTGCCGAGAGGGAACACCCAAAGCACCTTGACCTAACTGCTGCCACCCTTGGCCTGGAGTGGTAACGGCACCCCAGACAAACAATAGTGGTCACTCACAGTACAGCCATGGCTGGAACACAGGCTCAAATTTGTCAAATCATAACTGTCTGAGTCAACTAACTCTCAGACTTCCCTCTAAATTTAAAGCAGTGCCAGCTCATAAAGGAGCAAGCCGCTACACTAGTAAAAAAATATATAATAATAAAAATGCCATCAATCTATTCCCCTATTTTGTAGATGCTATAACTTGTGCGCAAACCAAACAATATACACTAAGTGCGATTTTTTTTTTACCAAAAATATGTAGAAGACTACATATCGGCCTAAACTGAGGAAGAAATTAGTTTTTTATATATTTTGTGGGGATATTTGTTGTAGCAAATGTAAAAATATTGCTTTTTTTTTCAAAATTGTCTGCCTTTGTTTGTTTATAACGAAAAAAATTATGTTTGGGTACAATGTTGCACAACTGCGCAATTGTCAGTTAAAGCGACACAATTCCGTATCGCTAAAAATGGCCTAGTCAGGAAGTGGAAAAATTCTTCCGGGGCTGAAGTGGTTAAAGACCTCCCCCAAACCATATATTTTCTGAAAGCACATGTCCAGTAGAATACTAAAATGGTGCTACTGATTTTTAGGGCACAATTATATTTGTGCAAATGTTTATCACAACAATATTTTTGCAAACAATACACTAAAACCATTAATACATGGCAAAATGTACAAACTTTCTGCTAAATTCCTAGTAAATCTAAAAGTTAAAGCTGACTTAGACATGTGCAATTTGTTTAGTTCCGATGTTTAGTATTTTTAACTAATTTTGACAAATTCATTAATTCCGAAATTTCTGAATTTTAAAATTTTCGGATTTCCGAACTTCCATAATTTTAAATTTCCGAAATGACGAATTTCCAAAATTACGAATTTCATAATTTCGGATATTCAGAATTTCAGAAATTCAGAATTTCAGATAGTTGGAATTTCAGAAATTCTGAGATTTGGAATTTTGGAAATTCAGAATTTTCGGAAATTTGGAAATGTGAAAAATTGAGATTTCAAAAATTCGACATTTCGGAAATTCAAAAATTTGAATTTTGGAAATTCAAAAATTAGAATTTCGGAGATTCAAAAATTGGAAAAAATTTAAATTCGAAAAATCGGAAATTTTTAGAAATTTCCAAATTTCTGAATTCTGAATCTTTGAATTATCTGAATTTCCGAAAAATGCAAAAAAACGAAAATTAATGAATTTTTCGTCCCTGCACATGTCTATAAACTGTATTGAGTTATCAAATAACAAATATTTGTACACTTTAAATTGTACCTTTTTGTGAAATGGTGAAAACTGAAGGTACGCAAAACTGTAAATAAAAAATATTTACTTAAAAAATTCAGAGGTTACCATTTTTCACTTACAGCGTTCAGAACTTGGAAAAAAAAAATCAAACTAGACATTTTCTGAAAGCACATGACCTGTTGAATAAAAAATAGTGCTACTGATTTTTTGGGCCCAGCAATAATTGCGCAAATGTTCATCATTTCGCTATTTTCACTAAAAATACACTATAATCACTAATAGTGCACATAAACACAACATAACTTACAAAATTCCTGCTAAATTGCTACTAGGGTTGTCCCGATACCACTTTTTTAGGACCGAGTACAAGTACCGATAATTTTTTTTCATGTACTCGCCGATACCGATTACGATACTTTTTTTAAAAAAATGCAGCCATGTGTCCCCAAATGCAGCCATGTGTCCCCAAATGCAGCCTTGTGTCCCTAAATGCAGCCTTGTGTCCCCAAAGAGAAAGCCAAGACCCCCCCCGCTGCCGTCTAGTTGATCAGCGCTCGGGGAACAGACTATCTGAACCATACCCCTTTTCACCGTACCCATGTGTTCATCTCACCTTTACCATAATAAAGACACAACACCATATTACCCTTGAGTGGACGTAGGGGTCGGCCACAGCTTTTATTGATAACCATATAACATTAACTTGTTAACCTTTATTAACACCGTAATTTTCCAAGGGGAAGCAACCAGCCAGCCGCCGGCCTAAGCCGACGGGGATAAAAGCCTTCCCCTCCTTTAATAATTTACTCCTGTACCGCCAGCTGTGACTTAAAACAAGTAGAAAACGCATAGTGCAACCAATAAAGGGGCCTGCAAGGCAAGAACCATAATATCCGTATAAACGTACCACCATAAAACACTGTCATCCGTGACTCCTTTACATACGCTCATTTCTCTTATATTTTTTTTTTTTTTTTTGCAAAATTAGCTTGCTAAAACCAGACATAAGGGGCGGGAGGGCGGGGAGCTCACCTGCTGGGGGCTGCTGCGGGCAAGAGGAAGCAGTTGGGAGGGGGAATCACTCTTAAACCCCCCTGTCACATGTCCCCAGTCCACCCCCTGAGCCTATCTATAGGCCCTATGCTGCCTGTGGAAAAACCTCCCCTATCCCAGGGAAGGGGAGGGGGGAAACCTGGAGGGGGGAAGACTCACTTAACTCTTCCCTGCCTGTGTGCCATCTCATATAGTCAGTGGCACCTAGCCCTACTTGGGCCGGTGCCAACCAGACTATCTGAACCATACCCCTTTTCACTGTACCCATGTGTTCGTCTCACCTTTACCATAATAAAGACACAACACCATATTACCCTTGAGTGGATGTAGGGGTCGGCCACAGCTTTTATTGATAACCATATAACATTAACTTGTTAACCTTTATTAACACCGTAATTTTCCAAGGGGAAGCAACCAGCCAGCCGCCGGCCTAAGCCGACGGGCATAAAAGCCTTCCCCTCCTTTAATAATTAACTCCTGTACCGCCACAGGAGGAGCACAGCCCCTCAAACTGGGCTCCGACCCCCACCCAGAATGTAAAGGGCCTGTTCAATGCCATCCTGAAGGCCGGATAAAAAGATATCGAGCCCGATATCATTGAGATGAACCTCATCTTGACCCATAAGCCGCCTATTGTCCCCTTCAAGCTGCCTGTGACGTACCACTACCCCAGATCTTTCCCTAACGTACCGGGACATGCGGGAGTTAATGGTTCTGCGAGCCCTCTCTATTGCTGCCGCGTCCCTGTCCTCCTGCCACGTGACCCGAGGGACAATTTCCGACCAGACTAACAAGATCTCAGAAAAAAGAAAAACCAATCTCTCCAAATCCATCCGCATTAAGATCATGATCTCAGGAACTCGCAGGGAGCGAATATCATTTCCACCGGCATGTATTACCAGCACCACCGGAGCCCGGGACACGCCGGCAATCTGAACGGCTTCCAACAGGATTCTGGACCAGGGGAGACCCCCGATGCCTCGCCAGTGAACCTCAACTGGAAATCCCAAGGATCTACCTCCCTGCGCGGCACGATGTATGTATGAATGGCCCACAATGTGCACCACCGGCGCACCAGGACCTAAAAAAGGGGGAAAAAAGATTAAAGCAGCAATTCCGGGCGAACATAACCTGCATAGCACCCCGACTTCCATCGACCAATTCTCTGAATGTCACCCATAGCTAAACCGGCCCTTGCCGCTTCCGTGGCCGCACTAATTCTAAACGAATGCGTGCCAAATTCGCCCGCCGAGACCCCCGCAGCCGCAAGGCAGCGCTTGAAAACCGAACTAAACTGATACCGCGTGAGAGGGGCCCCAGAGGCGTGTACCAAAAACGTATCCCCAACAGGACTCACCTTTAGGAACTCCGTTACCAAAGCAACTGGACAAAGGGGGCCCCCTACCGCCCCAAGGCGCAGCCAAGAACCCTTACCCAACTGATCTGTTTTCGACTTTCTAACCCGAACCTGTACCACCCTGTTGGCTAGCAGGACATCATCCCTGAAATGGCCCCCAGGACTACCAGCCGCCGACGCCACCAGCTCGCTTACGCGTAACGCGCCGAAAAAAGCCAGGCAAAAGGCCGTAGAAAATAGAAGCCCCTCGTAGGGAGAGGAACATACATTAACCGTGGCCCCGATCAGGGAATTCAGTAAAGCAAAGGAAACCGGACGCCTGTTGTCCTTTTTCCCGTGCCTTTTCCGCCAACCCTTCAAAGCCTGCAGGATACCGAAATGCTTCGTGCAATCCTGCCAACCGTGCAATTTAAGGTGAAAACCAATCCCCCCCATACGGCGTTGGGCGACCGCGGCAGAACAACCAGAAAGTTCTAAACTCAAGAGATACTCAACCGTAACTTGAAAGCGTACATCCCCATTGGACGCCACATCCCTCTCACCCGCCACCCCCAACCAGGCCTTCCATGCCTTACCATGATTGGACCAGGTGGCTGGAGTCACCGAAGATGCGATGAGTGGCATCAAATTTATAAGGCCAGGGTCCAGAGGAATCGCGGGCAAGGCAGGCCTTCCTGAGCCGCCCCCGGGCAAAGAATCCGGAACTCCTGGAAACGAAAACGAGATAATGAATCCGCGATACCGTTATCAACACCGGGAACATGTCGAGATCTAAACCATATATTATACTCCAGACACCTGAGCACCAGGTGACGGAGTAAAGCTAGGACCGGTAGTGAGGAGGAAGACAGACCGTTGATGCAATGAACCACACTGCTATTGTCGGTCCAGAAGCATACCTTCCTGTCCCTGAGCTTATCCCCCCAAAGTTCAACCGCCACCACGATGGGAAAAAGCTCAAGGAGAGTCATGTTGCGACACAACCCTTTGTCTTGCCACTCCTGCGGCCATGATTCAGCTCTCCAATCAGGTCCGAGAATTGCACCGTAGCCCACCGATCCAGCCGCATCAGTGAACAGGGACAACTCCTGATTTATCTCATTTAACAGGAAACACGTACGACCGTTGTAGTTCCGCAAAAATTGCCGCCATACCGACAGGTCCGCTTTTAGGGATGAAGTCAGTCTTATGCAGTGCTCAGGCCGCTTGGCGCCTTTTGTGGCCAATGATAACCGGCGTGAAAAAACCCTACCCATCGGCATGATGCGACACGCAAAGACTAAGAGGCCCAAAAGCGACTGCAACTGACGCAGCGTGACCTTCTGAACTGCGCAAAAACCGTCAATCAGGCCTGATAGTTTCTCGAGCTTGTCTGCCGGCAACCTAAAAACCATCTCGAGGGAGTCTATTTCAATGCCCAGAAAAGACAGCCTGGTGGTCGGACCCTCCGTTTTTTCAGCGGAAAGCGGAACCCCTAACCTGCTCATCAAAGCACAGAAAGAGTCCAACAAAGAACGACAATAGGAAGATCCGCCCGGGGCTACTATCAGAAAATCATCCAGATAATGAATGATGGATCTGCAGCCGGTTGCACAACGCACCACCCATTCCAAAAAACAGCTGAACATTTCGAAATAGTGGCACGATATGGAACAGCCCATTGGTAAACAGGTATCATAATAAAAAAGGCCATCCACGCAGCAACCCAGAAGGTGGTAGCATTCCGGGTGCACTGGTAACAACCTGAAGGCGGATTCGATGTCCGTTTTTGCCATAAGGGCACCCCTGCAGGCACGTCGTACCAACAACACCGCCTTGTCGAAGGAGACATAGGAAACCGACGCCTCCTCTTTAGAGATGCCGTCGTTAACCGATGAGCCCCTGGGATAGGATAAATGGTGAATTAGCCGATATTTGCCACTATCTTTTTTGGGGACCACTCCCAAAGGAGAAACCCTCAAGTTTGAAAATGGGGGGGGATAAAAACGGACCCTCGATGTGTCCCAAATTGACCTCCTTACTAACCTTGTCCCGCAGGGCTTCCGGGTAAAGCGTAGCGGATTGCAAATTGCCAGCCAGTTGATGGGAAGCTGAGGGAATAAAGGGAATGAGAAAACCGTACAAAAAGCCTATGCGTAACTGCTCTGCTTCCGACCTATTGGGGTAACGCTCTAGCCAGGGGGACATCTCTTCCACGCTCACCGGCGTCTTTCCCTTCAGTAGTCCCTGCACCCCTTTGCGTCGGCTTTGCGCCACGGTGGCAGCGAACTGCCCCATGGGCACCCCCGCAAGAGGAGCACTCGTGCTTAAATTTACACAGCCCGTAGAACTTACAGTGGCCCTCGTTAAAGAGCCAGCATGTTCCAGGTCTCTTTGCGGCCGCTGTGCCCTGCTGACTTGCTGAGGGGGCAGCGGCCCCGCCAAGAAAGGGAGTCTGTTTCTGAGCCATCATAAGCCGCAGCCAGACATCCGTTGCTTTGCAACCCCATCCCACCTCGGGCTGTAACGCCAAACGCCTACGGAACTCTTCATCATATCTCCACCAGGCGCTACCGCCATGGGACTTATAGGCGTTGTAAACAGAATCCAGATAGACGAAGAGCTCCGAACAGCGCTCGGGGTGTTTTTCCCCCATAATACCACCCAGCACCGCGAAAGCCTGAAGCCAGTTACCTATAGTTCTGGCAACCCGGGGCCTGCGGTCGAATGACCTGTCCGTGAAGGGCTTACGCTCCTTGTCGATAGTATGCTGATCTGCCGATACCAGGGACCATATGTCAATGTACTTATTATCCCAGATTTTTTGTTTAATATCCTCGCTGACGTGTGATCCCAACGGGCTAATCCCACAGAAAAAGGATTCCTTGTGTACACCGGCCCTTGTCGGAGACGGAGCCCGCCTGCTCGCAGGAGGTGTAACCATCCCCTGGGAACCGGACTCCAGCTGCGCCAATAGTGCCTTTAGCGCCGGTACCAGAGACTGCGACCCGCTCCCCGCCCCCCAGGCCCCTGCGAAATCAAACTCACCGGTCACCGCAGAAGATGGAGGAGGAGGAGGGATCCCAGGAAGGATCGCAGCTGACGACACCGCAGAAGTGGACGCCGGGACAGGCGGAAGAGTCGCCGACACTGGAGAGGGAGCCACCGGAACAAACGTAGCGACGGGAGCAACAGAGGATGCTGGCACGCCGGACACCTCGTCCACGTGTAAAGGCTGCCTGGAGCGCCTCGCGGAACCCTGCCTAGACCTATGCCGGCCCTCCCGGTCCCTAGAACGGCTCCTGGAGGGACTGACGGAGGAGGATGGGGACTCCTAGCGGGAGGATCTGGAGCGCCTGTGTCTGCTATGGCGCCGGGGAGATCTATGGCGACGGCTTCTGCTGTAACGACCGTACCGGTCAGAGCTGCGCGATGAGGACCTGGAGAATGAACGCATCTCCCGCCTGCGGGATCGTTCATGCCTGTGACTCACAGAGCGTGGAGATGGGGGGGGTTGGGGTCGAGGGGGGGAACAGCAGAGGTGTTCTGTTGGGGAGAGGGGTAAACTATGTCCTCCCCAGCATCCTCAGCTGCAGATGCAGGGGGGTTGCTGTGAGCAGCCTAGCCAGGGGGGGGCATCACATGTAACACAGAGCCAGGAGCGGGGGGGGGGGCATCACCTTCTAAGCCAGCCTCCTCACTAGCTGAGGAGCTGGAACCACCTGGGGCATTGCTGTTACCCATCATTGAAAATAGGGAGGGAGAGATGCAATCCGTTGGCACAGGCTGTGCTGTGACCAAGGAGCAAGCACGTGGAGATGCAGGAGAGGAAGGGGGCGGAGCCATGAGCGTTTTGGTGGTGGCCCCGCCCCCTCCTCCCCCCCTTCCAGCCTCAGATGCAGCAGTGGGTTTGCAGCGCCGTGAGGCCTTAGGGGGGCTGGGACTCAGTCTGTCCGGCGGTCGGGTGACCCTACGAGGGGCCCCCCGACCCCTTACCTGGACGTCCACAGCGGTACATGGCGAAGGGAACGGTCCAGACATCCCCGGGTCTGTGGCGACCCGTGCCAGGAATCCTCCATCGGACCGCACCCGCTCCCGGATCATGCCCAGCAGATCATCAGCCATATCACAGCCAAAAGGTAAGAGAGCTCACCTGCTGGGGGCTGCTGCGGGCAAGAGGAAGCAGTTGGGAGGGGGAATCACTCTTAAACCCCCCTGTCACATGTCCCCAGTCCACCCCCTGAGCCTATCTATTGGCCCTATGCTGCCTGTGGAAAAACCTCCCCTATCCCAGGGAAGGGGAGGGGGGAAACCTGGAGGGGGGAAGACTCACTTAACTCTTCCCTGCCTGTGTGCCATCTCATATAGTCAGTGGCACCTAGCCCTACTTGGGCCGGTGCCAACCATAACAGCTTTCATTTGAATAGCTCTGTGTTCCCCACCACACCTCGTCATATATAGACACTCCCCCTTGCCCAGGCACTTTGATAGACAGATCACCCGTCCAATCCTGGGTGATCTGTCTATCAAAGTGCCCAGACAAGGGGGAAGGGCTATATATGACGAGGCGCAGCGGGCAGGACCGGATTAACATAGGGGCTGATGGAGCTGCAGCTCCAGGCCCCTTCCTCAAGATAGGCCCGTTTGCCCAAAAAAAAGAAAGAAAAAAAAAGATTGACTTTGAGGATTGTAGCTCGGCGACCAGGGGCCACAGAGACCCCACATTTGGGGGGGGGGGAATGTAGATGAAGACCCACCCCACAACTGGTCAAAATATGGGGCTGCTATCATTTATGGTTCCGGAGATACAGGGCTGCTTGCGCAGCCTGTCAGAAGCTACATACAGAACGGCCGGTTTAAATATAAGCTGACACGCTGAGAGGATGAGATCACAGGGCTTATAATAATTATTTGTATACTAGCTGAATACCCGGCGTTGCCCGGTCTTCCTATCTTAACCTTTTGGGGAGGAAAATCATAGTAATATAAATATACCCATCTTTTATATAAGGGTGTAGGTAAGGGTTAATGTAACTGTCATATATTTTTATTTGGCATATAAGTAATATGTGTACCAGGTATTATTGAAATATCTCCAGGCGTACAGAAGTTATGTGGGAACATACATTTCCCATTGATTTGCATGGGACTTTAAACAAAAACCCCGACCCTCACAAATGGGGGTAGTTAAGGGATAAATTAACTATCCTATAGTTTAAGTGGACATATAAGTAACATGTGACCAAGTGTTATGGAAATATGTACAGCCGTTTGGAAGTTATGAAGTAACATGTATTTCCCATAGAGTTGAATGGGACTTTAAAGGAAAACCCCGACCATGGCAAATGGGGGTGGGTAAGGGTTAAACCACCTATCCTATGTTTGTTGCTGACATATAAGTAACATGTGTGCCACGTTTCATGTTAATATCTTTAGCCGTTTGGACGTGATGCTGGAACATACATACATACATACATACATACATACATACACACACACACACACAGACACGTTGAGTTTTATATATATAGATTACTTATGGTAATTAACCCCTCGTCACCCAGGCCCATTCTGACACTTCTCTCCTACATGTAAAAATCATCTTTTTTTTTTGCTAGAAATGTACTCAGAACCCTTAAACATTATGGGCCAGATTCTCAAAGACTTACGTTGGCGTATCAGTATATACGTTGTCGCATACGTAAGTCCAAATCTGCGCCGTCGTATCTTTAAGCGTATTCTGGAAACCAGATACGCTTAAATTTGGCTAAGATACGAGCGGCGTACGTCTCCTACGCCGTCGTATCTTAGGGTGCATATTTACGCTGACCGCTAGGTGGGGCTTCCGTTGTTTTCCGCGTCGAATATGCAAATGAGCAAGTTATGCCGATTCACGAACGTACGATCGCCCGTCGCAATTAGTTACGCCGTTTACGTAAGACATACGTCGGTGTAAAGATAAAGCAGGTCTCTAGGTGGCGCAGCCCATGCAAAGTATGGACGTCGGAACAAGCGTATCTTTTTAGGTCGTTTGCGTAAGTCGTACGCGAATAGGGCTGTGCGTAAGTTACGTTCACGTCGTAGGCAGTGTTCGACGTATCTTAGGCATTCTATCTGACGCATGCGCACTGGGATACGTCCACGGACGGCGCATGGGCCGTACGTTCAAAACGTCATTTACGTGGGGTCATGCCTTATTTACATAAAACACGGCCACCTCTTCCCAATTTGAATTAGGCACGCTTACGCCGGCACATTTACGCTACGCCGACGTAACTTAGGATGCACTTGCCTCTCTAAGTTGCGGCGGCGTAGCGTAAATACGCTACGCCCGCCCACACTTACGCCGCCCTACGTGAATCTAGGCCTATATATATAAAATAAGCGATTATCAACCCTGTCCTCAGGGCCCATTAACAGGCCAGGTTTTATGTATTACCTTGGGGAGATGCAGACTAGAATATTACAATCACTGAGCAGCAAATGATATCACCTGTCATGTATTTCAGTTATCTTGCAACCTGGCCTGTTAGTGAGCCCTGGGGACAGGGTTGATGATCACTGTCCTAAGCGATGCTTTAAATTTTGTTTACAGGTTACATGTTTAGAGTTACAGAGGAGGTCTAGTGCTAGAATTATTGCTCTCGCTCTAACGATCGTGGCGTATGTAACCTGTGTGTATCTGGCTCTGATACTAACCAGGGCCTTCCCAGGGACTGACAAGTACCTCTCCCCGGCCTGTCCCCACACACCATCTCACCTGCTGACCTGTGGATGGGGGAATCACTTCTGCAGTGTTATTGTGTTCTGCCTGTGAATACAATGATCAGTGTTTCTAATTATAGCTGGCAGCACTGATTGTTTTGGGGAAAACCTGACAGGCTGGTTGTACTCAAGTCAGACAATAGATTGACTTGTGTAAAACCAGCTAGCCCATACATAGATCGACTATGGCTGGTCTCTGCTTAATTGGCATAATTTCAATCCATGTATGTACCGCTTAACCACTACACATTTCCTAAACATCCTTCCACAAACCTTTACATTTTTCCTTCACAGATTCCTTCATCCTCCTCACCTGTACATACTCTCCACACTTCTATTCTGTACATACAGCTCACTGTCATACCCTCCACACTTCTCTCCTATACATAGTGCCAGCTGCCATACCCTTCACACTCCCCTCCTGTACATAGTGCCCGCTATCATACACTTCTCTCCTGTACATAGTGCCCACCATCATACCCTCCACACTCCTCTTCTGTACATACTGTTCACTGTCATACCCTCCAAACTTCTCTCATATACATAGAGCCCACTGTCATACCCTCCACACGTCTCTCCTGTACATACTGCCCACTGTCATACTCCCCACTCTTCTTCTGTACATACTGCTCACTGTCTTACCCTCCACACTCATCTCATGTACATACTGCTCAGTATGATACCATCCACACTCCTCTCCAGTATATATTGCTTGATCTCATACCCTCCACACTCATTTAATGTACATACTGCTCAGTATCATACCATCTGCACTCCTCTCCTGTACATACTGTTCACTGTCATACCCTCCATACTCCTCTTCTGTACATACTGCCCACATTCATAAACTCCTCTATTGTACATAGTGCCGGCTGTCATTCCCTCCACACTAGTCTCCTGTGCATACTGCCCACTATCATACCCTCCACACTCCTCTCCTGTGCATACTGCCCACTATCATACCCTCCACACTCCTCTTCTGTACATACTGCCCACTGGGATACCCCCCCACACTCCTCTCCTGTACATACTGCTCACTGTCATACCCTCCACACTCCTCTTCTGTACATACTGCCCACATTCATAAACTCCTCTATTGTACATAGTGCCGGCTGTCATTCCCTCCACAGTAGTCTCCTGTGCATACTGCCCACTATCATACCCTCCACACTCCTCTCCTGTGCATACTGCCCACTATCATACCCTCCACACTCCTCTCCTGTGCATACTGCCCACTATCATACCCTCCACACTCCTCTCCTGTGCATACTGCCCACTATCATACCCTCCACACTCCTCTTCTGTACATACTGCCCACTGGGATACCCCCCACACTCCTCTCCTGTACATACTGCCCACATTCATAAATTTCTCTATTGTACATAGTGCCGGCTGTCATTCCCTCCACACTAGTCTCCTGTGCATACTGCCCACTATCATACCCTCCACACTCCTCTCCTTTGCATACTGCCCACTATCATACCCTCCACACTCCTCTCCTGTGCATACTGCCCACTATCATACCATCCACACTCCTCTCCTGTGCATACTGCCCACTATCATACCCTCCACACTCCTCTTCTGTACATACTGCTCACTGTGATACCCCCCACACTCCTCTCCTGTACATACTGCTCACTGTCATACCCTGCACACTCCTCTCCTGTACATACTGTAACCCAACCTTGCCCTCCACACTCCTCTCCTGCACATACTGTAAACCAACCTTACCCTTCACACTCTACATACTGCCAACTATCTTTCTCTCCACATTTCTCTCCTGTACATACCGCCCCCCATCATACCATCCACACTCCTCTTCTGTACATACTGCCCACTGTCATACTCTCCACACTCCTCTGCTGTACATAGTGCCCACTGTTAGACCCTCCACATTCCTCTTCATCACTGCACATAATTCCCAGTTTTATACCATCCATACTCCTCTCCTATGCCTCGTACCCACAAAAACAGTTCTTTAAAATTACACTGAATATCCTCAATGTTACCAGCTCTAAAATGGGCACACTTTTGTTAGTTCAACTAAAGGAAATCTTCTCAGTCCTCATATTTGTTCTGCCCATTATTAGTACTTTATTAATTTTGTGATTATGACTGTGATGTATAGAGGAACACAGGGGATCTCAGCTACTCTAAATATAGCACTTGTAAAAAAAAGTGTCCCTTAAAAATAATTTTGAAATGTTGGCAACTATGCACTTAGGCACTGCCCAAGGACACCGGGTCAGAAAGGGGCCCCATGAGAGGCTCCTGGGATCCTGTGATAATAAAGCGGTAGTAAACTTCACTAACATTACTACTTTTTAGAGGCCCTGAGAGCTAATCTGGATGACAAACCCCCGACTAACAAACACCATGACAAACGTTTTTTGAAAGAAGGGAAGGTGGGAGGGAGAAGCAACGGTGCTGCATCCACCATATGCCTCTTCTAGGGCGGCACTCAGAGCGGGAAATACACCATTTTTATACCCTAATTGCGGCACAAGCCCACCCAAACTGGCCAATGAGGTGCTGTTGCCATGCACTCCCAGCCTCTGCCATCACCAGAGCAACCTGTAAGAGAAGAGAGGAGGGGAGGAGAGAGCCAGGAGCCATTTGCACTGTCCCATGGAGCCCCCCTTGACCGCTAGGGGGCTCAATCATTCGACTCTATGCACTGCATGTTGTGAGGTGTGTTCACATTAGGTGGGGTGAGTTGTGGTGTGGTGACATTTGATGTGGTGGAATGCAGTGCAGTGAGTTGTGGTGTGATGACATGCGTTGTGGTGACACACTGTGTGGTGAATTTCTGTTTTGGTGGGGTGAGATGCTATGTGCTGACATGTGGTGAGGTGGGTTGTGGTTTAGTGAGGTGACACTTTTTACGGTGAATTGCTGTGTTTTGATGTGGTGATATGCGGTGTGGTGATATGTGGTGTGATGACATGTCATGTGGTGGGTTGTAGTGTGGTGACATGCAGTGTGGTGAGCTGCGATATAGTGACACACTGTGCAGTGAATTGTTGTGTTTTGGTGTGGTGACATGCTATGTGGTGTGGTGGGTTGTGCTGTGGTGACATGTTATGTGGTTAGTTATGGTGTGGTGTGTTGCAGTGTGGTGACGTGCAGTGCGGTGACACGCTCTGCAGTGAATTGCTGTGTTTTGGTAAGGTGACATGCGATGTAGTGACATGCAGTGTGGTGGGTTGCGGTGTGGTAACACTCTGTGCGGTGAATTGCTGTGTTTTGGTGTGGTGACATGCAGTGTGGTGACATGTGGTGAGGTGGGTTGCGGTGTGGTGACATTTGATGTAGTGACATGCAGTGCAGTGAGTTGTTGTGGTGTTGACACTCTGTGCAGTGAATTGCTGTGTTTTGGTGTGGTGACATGCGGTGTGGTGACATGCAGTGTGGTGGGTTGCGGTGTGGTGACATATGATGAGGTGACATGCAGTGCAGTGAGTTTTGGTGTGGTGACACTCTGTGCAGTGAATTGCTGTGTTTTGGTGTGGTGACATGCGATGTGGTGACATGCAGTGTAGTGGGTTGCGGTGTGGTGACATTTGAGGTGGGTTGCGGTGTGGTGACATTTGATGTAGTGACATGCAGTGCAGTGAGTTGTTGTGGTGTTGACACTCTGTGCAGTGAATTGCTGTGTTTTGGTGTGGTGACATGCGATGTGGTGACATGCAGTGTAGTGGGTTGCGGTGTGGTGACATTTGATGTGGTGATATGCAGTGCATTGAGTTGTAGTGTGGTGATACGCTGTGCAGTGAATTGCTGTGTTTTGGTGTGGTGACATGCGATGTGGTGACATGCAGTGTAGTGGGTTGCGGTGTGGTGACATTTGATGTGGTGATATGCAGTGCATTGAGTTGTAGTGTGGTGATACGCTGTGCAGTGAATTGCTGTGTTTTGGTGTGGTGACATGCGATGTGGTGACATGCATTGCGGTGGGTTGCAGTGTGGTGAAACTCTGTGCTGTGATTTGCTGTGTTTTGGTGTGGTGACATGCTATGTGGTGTGGTGGGTTGCACTATGGAGACGTGGTGAGGCGGGTTGCGCTGTGGAGACGTGGTGAGGCGGGTTGCGCTGTGGAGATGTGGTGAGGCGGGTTGCGCTGTGGAGACGTGGTGAGGTGGGTTGCGGTGTGAAGCAGTTGGTCTCGGTGTGGTGACATTCGGTGCGGTGGGTCTTGGTGTGGTGACATTCGGTGCGGTGGGTCTTGGTGTGGTGACATTCGATGCGGTGGGTCTTGGTGTGGTGACATTCGATGCGGTGGGTCTTGGTGTGGTGACATTCGATGCGGTGGGTCTCTGTGTGGTGACATGCTGCAGTGTGGTGACATGTGGTGAGGTGGGTTGTGGTGTGGTGACATTTGATGTGGTGACATGCAGTGCAGTGAGTTGTGGTGTGGTGACACTCTGTGCAGTGAATTGCTGTGGTGACATGCAATATGGTGACATGCATTGCAGTGGGTTGCAGTGTGGTGAAACTCTGTGCTGTGATTTGCTGCGGTGACATGTTATGTGGTGCGGTGTGTTGCACGGTGGAGATGTGGTGAGGTGGGTTGCGGTGTGATGCAGTTGGTAGCGCTGTGGTGACATGTGGTGCAGTGGGTCTTGGTGTGGTGACATGCAGTACGGTGGGCCTTGGTGTGGTGACGTGCGGTGGGTTGCGTTGTGGTGTGGTGACATGCAGTGCGGTGGGTCTCGGTGTGGTGACATGCAGTGTGGTGACATGTGGTAAGGTGGGTTGTGGTGTGGTGACATTTGATGTGTTGACATGCAGTGCAGTGAGTTGTGGTGTGGTGACACTCTGTGCAGTGAATTTCTGTGGTGACATGCATTGCAGTGGGTTGCAGTGTGGTGAAACTCTGTGCTGTGATTTGCTGTGGTGACATGTTATGTGGTGCGGTGGGCTGCGATGTGTTGCACTGTGGAGATGTGGTGAGGTGGGATGCGGTGTGATGCAGTTGGTAGCGCTGTGGTGACATGCGGTGCGGTGGGTCTTGGTGTGGTGACATGCAGTACGGTGGGTCTTGGTGTGGTGACATGCAGTACGGTGGGCCTTGGTGTGGTGACGTGCGGTGGGTTGCGTTGTGGTGTGGTGACATGCACTGACTTGCACTTTGTAAAAATCCAGCCATGCTGCAGCACATGTATGGTAAGAATTCCTCAGAGTAACATGAGATGTTAGCAGAGAATATAGAGTTGCAGTTAGCAGAATGCCCTGTAGGGGCGGTGTGCTGAGCTCTCGGATTGGCTCCCCGTAGTCCGGCTCAGCCCAGACTACAAACAGATGTGAGATGTCTATCTGCTCCGCACATTACTCACACTCCGCACTGAGAACAAGCAGCTGTGGGAAAGGAAGCTCATTGACTTGTAGCTAAAGAATAACCCGCCGAGCACAGGAAATCCCCGACAGACACAACGTGTTACTTTCCAGTACCATGAGTGAGAGTGCCGAGTCCTCCCAGCACACTGTACGCTCGGCTCTCAGGACTCTCTATGGGGCTCTCTGTACATGATCTCCATCCATAAGGGGGCTGTTCGCTGGGATTGGCATTACAACGTTCCTGGTGTGTTCCCTTCTCCATCTTTATTGTTTCCCATCTCTATCCTCATTGAGTTTCCCATCTCTATCCTCATTGAGAGTTTCCCATCTCTATCCTCATTGAGAGTTTCCCATCTCTATCCTCATTGAGTGTGTGATCTGAAGATCTCATCTGTGGACTTGTATAGAGGAATGATGGATAGAAGCAGCCTGGTCACCCAAACTATGACCATCATCAGGACTGAACCCTTCAATGATAACTACAGAGTGGTGGGCAAGGAGCTGGGAAGGTAAGAAGGACACTGGGGGTCATATACACTTTATATACAGCCATGTGTCACTTTGTTCAGTTTTGCATACAGTAGTTGGTCACACCTGGACCATCACAAATGGTGGCCATACATAGAACGGTTTTATATCAAATCGTATTGTCATTTGAATTGCTGTTCAGGAGAAGGGTATGATCAGCGGATCGAAAAGATCCTTCCATACACTTAATTATATTGATCTATCTATCTGTTCGAACCGATCAGAATGGTTTTAATGAAGTACTGTATGTGTCTTTTCCATAATTCAGAGATTCGATCTGTGTCTGATTCTGTGAAGAATGGTATGTGTATGGCCACCATAACAGGACATGTTAGATCTGCTCTCAGGACAGATAACTCAGATCCTGGCTTTTCTTAACAAGGTTCATCCAGATGTTGCTCAGGATTTTTTGAGCAGTGGCTTTCTCACTCACCATAGATGTTAGGGGCAGAATTTTCCCCTGACTTACAATGTAAGGTCTCACTTTTGCATTGACCACCAAAGTAAAGGACACAATAAAGACCATCAATGCAAGGGGGGGGGGACACTATAATGGCCAACAAAGTAAGGGGGCTCTTTTATAACCTTCAATGCAAGGGGTCACTGTAATGACCACCAATGCATGGGCACAAGAGGGGGTTCACTATAATGACCACCAAAGCAAGAAGATATTATGACTACCAGTGCAAGGGGGTAATATAATGACCACAAGGAAAGGGGGTACTAGAATGACCACCAAAGCAAGGAGATATTATAATGACTGCCAATGCAAGAGGTACTATAATGACCACCAAACAAAGGATTAATATAATGACCACCGAGGCAAGGGGTACTATAATGACCACCAAATCAAGAGGGACTATAATGACCTCCAAAGTAGAGGGGCACTATAATAACCACCAAGGCAAGGGGGCACCATAATGACTAGACAAAGGGCACTTTTCTACTAATCCCCAATATAAGGTGCCCTTTTCCTATTGACTGCCAATGTAAGGGGCTATTTTACTGACCTCCGATGTTGAAGGACATTTTTCCACTGACCTCCAACGTAAGGAGACATTTCCTCACTCAATATTAGGGTTCCTTATCTGATCTCGGTGTAAAAGTGGCATTTCTCTACCAATCACAAGGATAAGGGAGCATTTCAAGTTTCTTTACTGGGTCTTTTTTACGGTCTATTACTCTTGTAATGAATATTACTGCAAATCATTTTGTCGTATAGAGCAAAGGGGTGTTAAATACTAATCCGTTCTGGGAGTCAAATACTCTATGGACCCCACATGCTTTATTAGTGCCCTGAGCTACAGATATCATTTTCAGTAGGGGCTCCCTGAGACCAAAAGGTTCCCCTGGGGTTAAAAAGATAGAAAAGGATACTATAATCATCTGGTTAGATCAGGGATCTTTTCTTTGTATTATTTTGTTGGAGAAATCTCAAAACATGAAAAGTTTAGGCTACAGGTCACACCTTTCTTGCCAATATTTTACAACACACCTTCAGGAGATCATAGTTTGCTTCATAAATGATATTATTAAAGTGTTACTAAACCCGGTAATATGAAAATAGTTCATCCGCCCCCCCCCCCCCCCCCACAGTGCCCACAGATTATAAATCTTCTTTTTACATTAAAATACTGCCACTGTAAACCTTTTTGGCTGATCTTTATACCGCAGTCAGTGATTAACTGCACAGTTTCTCCAGTGCTGAGAGTTCAGGTTGGAGGAGTTTTCCACTGCAGCCTGTATACATGCCCACATGTGTGATGTCCATATCATGTGATCTGGCTAGCTCTGAGAACAAGTAAATGTTCTCTCCAGCATAAAAGACGCAACTTAGCATGTGCAGGTCGGCTACCCTGCCTGTGTTAGCTGGCATTCCCCAGATAGACAGTGCAGGAGGGAAGGATCTATGCATACAGGATAAACAATAATTTTTACAAAATGCAGAGGATTAACCCCCTAAAGTGGTTGTAAACCCTCAGAATTTTTTTTTAAATAAAAAAACCCTGCAAGACAAAGGCATAATGAGCTAGAATGCGCGCGGGAGCCGCAGGTAACGGCACATGGACATGAGTTTTCCCCAGTGCGCATGTGCTGATGACATCGGCACATGCAGGGGGGCAGGGGATATTTCCTAAGCCATACAGGTTCAGGAGATATCCTGGGTAGCTACAGGAAAACCTTAATATAGGTTTATATGTATCATAAAGTGGTTGTAAAGGGTTTACAACCACTTTAAGTTCCACAGTGAGTATAACAAGCATGCTATGCCGCATATACAGACTGGTTTTACTGTTGTGGGTTTGGTAACACTTTGAGCAAATTCACACTAGCATGCATGATGTTTTATAAAAATTAACCCCATCTGACTTTTTGGTGAACTGAAATAATAGGATAGGTGATATGCCTTGTCTATGTGTTGGGATTGCACTGGGCAATGCTGCCCAACAGAGGCAAACAGGGCTGGTATGAACAAAACCTAAATGAAAAATGTCCCATTCTGAAGCCTCGTACACACGACCGGTTTTCTCGGCAAAAACCAGCAAGAAAACTGCTTCTTGCCGAGATTACCGTTCGTGTGTACGAGGCATTCAGGTTTCTCGTCAGGAAATCTGGCCAGAATCTCAAAGAGAAAAAAAGAGAACCTGTTCTCTTTTTTCTCGTCGAGATTCTTGTGGGCCTGTTTCCCGACGAGAAACCTGAGAGTGTGTATACTTACCTGTCGCCGTGGAAACCCGTGCATGCTCTAAATGACTTTGCCGCATGCGCGGTAGCTTCCACGGCATAGGTAGGGTGAAGCAAGATGGCGGCGACCGCGTTCTTTCCTTCCAAGAGAACCGCGGTTCTTTTGAAACGAGAGTCTGTACACTCCGGCGGCATAAATTTCTTGCCAAGAATATCGTCAGGGAAAACAACGTTTTTTTCCTGACGAGATTCTTGCCCCGTGTGTACAAGGCCTGAGAGTGCATAGATGACCAAAGACTGACTCCTACATGCAGAAAAGGAGTTGTCTGGGTATACCTTGTAGCTGTCCAGGCTTGGGAGCAAACACTGAAACAATGCGGGTTATTTATGAAAGGCAAATCCACTTTGCACTACAAGTGCAAACTACAAGTGCAACGTACACTTGAAATTGCACTGAAAGTGCACTTGGAAGTGTAGTTGCTGTATATCTGAGGGGAAGCTCTGCTGATTTTATTATCCAATCATGTGCAAGCTAAAATGCTATTTTTTATTTTCCTTGCAAGTCCCCCTCGGATCTACAGCGACTGCACTTCCAAGTGCACTTTCAGTGCAATTTCAAGTGCGCTTTGCACTTGTAGTGCAAAGTGGATTTGCACCCAATAACCCCCAATGTTATTAATATCTGGGACTGTATGTGTGGACAGATCCCTGCTCAGCATAGCCATGATCAGGGACTACTGTCCTTCCACACAAGTTTTCTAGAAGTGATTAGCTTCTGAAATATAAGGCTTACTAGAAGGGTACTTTCACACTGAGGCGCTTGGTGCGCTGGCGGTAAAGCACCACTATTTTTAGCCGCCTTTTACCGTTGTGTTTGCCGTGATTTGGAGGCATTGCAGGCGCTATTTGTAAGCGCCTCAGTGTGAAAGCAGCCGAACTGTGAAGATATTTGATGATAAAGGGCTGCACTTCATCCCAATAATGTTATAGCCCATTGGTAATTGATAAAAACCACAATACCAAAACCTGGATCAAAACCTCAAAGCTGGCCAATTATCAGGCCATTGTATTCCCGTTGGACATCCTACTGGTAGCTGCTTCATCCCTGGCAACACTTTTAAAAACACATTAGACCCCTAATAAAATCAATAGAAGGAAGCTTTGAAAGGCACATTAGTCCTGTAACATATAAACAAGTTGGATTATTCCGTGTCCCTCTTTGCTCCTGATTGCTATTGCAAAGAGGCAGGACTTTGGGAGCTGTACCTATCCAGTCTGGGAGGGGTGACTCAGGACATTGCGATGAACAAGGACATCCTTGTTTGGCTGGGTTACACAATTTCACAAGACAGTTTTATTTCCAATTTTGTAAAAAAACATGTGAAGGGTGAATACACCCAAAACATGTATGTTATTTCTATGTATGAGGTGACAATGAGCCTCCGGCTTGTGTTATTTGGCTGGGTCTCTGGTGGTAAGGATTTCCTCATCTGAATCCTAGACCTCCACATTTTATTCAGAATGCAAGAACAAGCTATTCATTTACCTTTCTGCTATCCATCCATAACCAGAATACCGCTTTGGGTGGATTGAGCTTTTGAATCTGACTTGGACTTTGCATTTTAGTGTATTAAAACATCATCAACACCAACAAACACGTCAAGTGTTTCTGGTGAATGCTATTTGGTTTGAGCAGATTGCCTGGTATGGTACTTTAGTATATTGTTTAGAAAGGATGTGTTATCGATGTTTGGAAGTGGTATGTTGCATAAATCTACCAAAATTCTGAAAATGAATGTATCTTTAGTATGTGATCTGTTCAAGAAAGCAGTATTGCACTGCCATGGGTGCGCCTGTCGGTACCCCAACCCTCAGTCAACGTTTGTCGAAGGAGCCAGTCCAGAAATTCTTGGCCAAACAACGCTAACATCCAATCACATAATAGCTGCCAGCGGACATTCTTCTTGACATCATGCACAGCTCTCTCTCACTCTAGAAAGGAGGGGGGATGAGTCATAAGAGGGCCAATGAGAGCTGCAGAGCTAGAAGTGTGTCTGTGTAAATCCAGGAAGTGAACTAGCAGCAGCTTCATCTGCCCACAGTTAAAATGGCTGCAGCCAGACTCAGTAAAGGGAGACTTCTGCAGCATATTTGGCAAGTACAGAATCGCAGTATATAGAAAATGATATGCAAAGTGGTTGGAGGGAAGCTTCAGAATGGCAAAGATGTTTTTATTACAAATTACGTGAGCAGACTGCAGTTCCTCTTTAAGCATGACAGATTTAATAAAAAAAAAAATACACAACAAAATAAACACCCCTCCCCAATACAAATAAAGCGTGTCTGTCCTGCAGCTTTGCCAGTCATTACCCTCTGCGCCTCTACGGAGTAGTAATAGAGCCTTGTGTAATTTATTGTCACATACCTGCTGTGTGCATTTCTTAACTAATCATTAGTAACCATGATAACATGTTTACATAAGCACTCTACCCAATTATAGCCTTTCTTCAAATAGGTTAGGATAATAGTGACACTCTCTTCCCAGGCATTCTTTTATGACTACCCTTGAAGCAGATGTATACTTACTCTGGTTCCTCTGTAGAGATTCCTTGGAGTAACATTACTCTTACTGAGAACATACTCTGTAATTGGGACTTGTACAGAAAGGTGTCATCATCCATGTGTTATTCCTGCGTTGTGTATCTTTTCAGTTCTCCTATGCTAATTACATTACTATCCAGGCTAAAGCTGGTCATACTCTATTCGGAACATTTTTAGGATGTTCATTCAATTTTCTAATGGTTAGTGGGCTCAAATTGATGATCCTTTTCCACTGTGGTGATGAGAAGATTTTAACCACTTGCTTACTGGGCACATATACCCCCCTCCTGCCCAGGTGAAATTTCAGCTTTCGGCACTGCATCGCTTTAACTAACAATTGCGCGGTCGTGCGACGTGGCTCCCAAACAAAATTGACGTCCTTTTTTCCCCACAAGTAGAGCTTTCTTTTGGTGGTATTTAATCGCCTGTGCGGTTTTTATTTTTTGCGCTATAAACAAAAAAGTGAGACAATTTTGAAAAAAATACAATATTTTTTACTTCTTGCTATAATAAATATCCCAATTTAAAAAAAAAATAACATTTTTTTTTCTCAGTTTAGGCCGATACGTATTCTTCTACATATTTTTGGTAAACAAAAAAAAAAAAAATCGCAATAAGCGACTGGTTTGCGCAAAAGTTATAGCGCTTACAAAATAGGGGACAGAATTATTTTTTTTTAATTATTTTTTTTACTAGAAATGGCGGCGATCTGCGATTTTTAATGGACTGCGACGTTATGGCGGACACATCGGACACATTTTTGGCGCCATTCACATTTATACTGCGATCAGTGCTATAAATATGCACTAATTACAGTATAAATGTGACTGGCATTGAAGGGGTTAACACTAGGGGGTGAGGAAGGGGTTAAATGTATCCCTGCTTAGTGTTCTAACTGTAGGTGGAGGGGGGGTGACTGGGGGGGTGACCGATCTATGTCTCTATGTACAAGAGACACAGATCGGTCTCCTCTCCAGAGACAGCACCGCTGTCTCTGTGTAAAACGGCAATGAGAGATGATCTCATATGTTTACATATGAGATCCTCTCTCATTGGCCGCACAGATCGCCTCGCGAACGGCCACTCTGATTGGCCGTTCGCGGCGATCTGTAATTGGCTGTGTCCGAGGGACACGGCCAACACAGATTTTCCCCGCAGCGCGCTCTGGAGCGCGCGCGGGGAACGCCCAAAGGGGCGGCCGTCAATTGACGGCGGTTTGGCTTTTGGGATCCGCACTGTAGCCGTCTATTGACGGCAGGCGGATCCCAAGTGGTTAAGGAGCAGAATCTCCAACAAATTCTAAAGCTGGCCATACATGGATTGCAATTCAGCAGGGACAGACACATCTCAATACATGTATGGCCACCCTGGTTGTCCAGAAGTCGATCTAACAATTGACTTGTATACAACCAGCCTGTTGGGATTGTCCTGAATGATTAGTGCTGTGGGCTATAGCATGGTTCCCTGCTGGCAGAACACAATAGCGTTGCAGGGGGGATTCCCCAATCAACAATGACTGTGTTGATGTGGGAATCAAGCAATTTTCTTTCCTTCCATCCATGGTGACAGGAAGAAAATTGCATAATCTTTGGCCTGCCTCAAGCCAGCCATACAGTCAGCAGGTACCGGCCAAAATAAGATTCACTATGGAAGTCTGATTGTACCCAAGTCAATCTATCGATCGACTTGGGTACAACCAGCCTGTCAGATTTTTTTTACAGGCAATTACTGCATGTGGCAGTAATTATTGTGTTCTGCCAGCTGGGAAAGCCCCTGCGCTTCCTCCCCTCTTCTCACCAGCAAAACACAATAGTGCTGTGGGAGGCATTGCCCCATGTTCTGATGGGGGAATCAAGATTGTTTTTTTCTTCCTCCCATGGAGGTAGGAAAGGAAATCAAATCATCTATGGGCTGCTTAACTGTGAATGTTGTTTTTGTTCAGGAAAATTCATAATGCGCATCTGCTGGGCACGAAAGAAACCTGTCTAATACATAGCGGGTCTAGATGAAGTTTTAAGGGTCTTAAAATGAAATGAGTTGACTCAATGATGGCAAAATCAAATCCTCTGACAAAAGTTTTTTTTTCAATTTTCATATAAACATTCAAATAAACTTCTACAGGTGTAAGGCTAGCTTAAAGTGTAAAACAGAAAATGAAATCATAAACTGACACCCTACACCAGTGATGGCGAACCTTGGCACCCCAGATGTTTTGGAACTGCATTTCCCATGATGCTCAACTACACTGCAGAGTGCATGAGCATCATGGGAAATGTAGTTCCAAAACATCTGGGGTGCCAAGGTTCGCCATTGCTGCCCTACACCATACCCCCTCGTCCCCCGGGGTAACTTATCTCAGTGGTTGACTAATTTTCAGTGCTCACGCAGCTGATGCAGCAGTCCAGCGATTCGTATGGCTTCTGGGACAGATCAGAGTGATTCTGATTGGTCAATGTGGTCACATGCCAGCATGTGATCAGTTAGAATTACTCTAAACCATCCTACAAAAATGAGGAAGAAGAGAGAGGCTTTCAAATCCCCAAACCATTGCATCGGCTGTATAGGCAATGACAGCTAATCACCTGATGTAAGTCAAACCGTGGGGAGGGAGAATGTTTTGTGAAAGGTGAACTTACACTTTAAGAACTTTTGCAAGCAGCGTAAAGCTGGCCACGTATTGAGCACATTTTGGCCAGTTCCTGATGAATTGGCTGAAATTTGAGCCATGGGTGGCCCTGTGAATATCTTTCTGCCTGACATCCTTTGATCTGAACATCAAAGGAGCCAGGAGGACGTACAGTGGACTGTCCAGTAAGATGCGGGTATTCTGGAAGCAGACAGAATGTAGGAAATACTATAGTATTAGTACTCTAAACTGAATGTGGCAGTTCAGCACCAATATCAGCGGATTCCTGCTGAATCGACTGACATTTGTGCTGTGTTGGTTGGGCCCTGTCTGCACCACCTGGCTCCACAATTTTCAGTTGTAAAACTGAAGGTGCTGGTGGAAAATCATCAGCTGATCAAATCAACCTATCTAGATGCAATCACTGTTTGAGTATTCAGGCAGCCATGGGCGTTGTGGCTGTCTAAATAAAATAGCTGGCAGGGTAGATTCCTTCCTCCACACTGTTTAGCATGGATAGGGAATCAAGTGATCAATCAAGTGATTTCTCTCATTCAGACCCTGAAACATATTGTATATGGCTAGTCCAGCTGACTGTTCACATTCATGAATGTTTATCCACCTAAATCAGTTCTTCTTAACTTAAATGATAAACCCCTTATAGCCCAGATGTTTATCCTAAATAAGCCATTCTGCGGATTTTGCTTATCTCAAAAAATTCTTGGCATGTCCATTATTATGTGCGTGTTTCCTGTTTGTGTATAAAGGTTTTCAAATTAATCCCATCTGCTCTTAAATAAGTATATTAAATTGAAGTTGCCTTATGCCTCGTACACATGACCATTTTTCTCGGCAGGAAAAAATAAATAAAAATTCCCGACGTGATTCCTCTCCAGCCTGACTTTGCATACACACGTTCATGCAAAAAAACGTTCGACCACAGCGTGGTGATGTACAACACATACGACTGAACTATAAAGGGGAAGTTAATTTCAAATGGCGCCACCCTTTGGGCTGTATACTTGATTCTGAGCATGCACGTCGTCGTCCCCCCCCCTCGGAAAAGCATACACACGACCGTTTTTCACGACGGAAAAAAAAACTGATGGGAAACACGTTGAGAAAAAAGAGAGCTGGTTTAAGTTTTTTTGAGGGCAGTTTTTTTGTGGAGAAAACTGCTAGGGAGCATACACACAACCGTTTTTCACGACCAATATAAAAAATGCCAGTTTTCTCGTCATGAAAACCCGTCGTGTGTACAAGGCATGAAAATGTATATCCCAAAATGGACAATTCTTATCGCAATTACAAGTATAAGCATGTTAGGGCTAACACATACTCAACCCTTGTATATCCTAACATGGACTTAGCAGCAATAAACCCATCGCTGGTGCCATTTGCTTGAGTGGGATATTCAGTTATCACAAGATGCAGTCTTTTAGTTGTCCCGCATTAAAGGGAAAACTTCAATAGTCTTCTGATACAGATCTGGCTGCTGAGTGAGTATTGGACCGTTGGCTCAGAATGTCAGCAATCACAAGTACATGGCCAGGCGGCAGGCCACAGAGCCCTGGAAGTGATAGGAATCAAGGGGTTAATTCCACTGGCCATTCTTCAGTCACACTGCTATGCTACTTCTCATGCACAGTAACTTAATGAGTAACACCAACCTTACAAATTCATCTATACGTTTAAATTACAAAACCAATAGTTGCTAAGTGTTTGCCCAGCCGAGAGACCACACAACACAGTTCATGGCATGATTTCACAATAGAAATACAGTTGTGGAAGATATATTAAAGGAGAAGTCCAGCCAAAGCTTGTTTGGCTGGACTTCTCATATGGATCACAGGAGTGCAATTAATTTTGCACTCCTGTGACCCGTTTTCAGCAGAGAGCGGGCTGAAGTCTGCTCTCTGCTCACGTCACAGAAATCAGTCCAAGTACCTCGTCACCCTGTAAATAATGGTAACAAAGATAAATCCGCCCTTTCTGTGTTCCCACCACTGCGCTTATGAACAAATAGTGATAATCAAATTGGCAAAAAGTGAAGCAGCTACTTTAAAAAAATCAAACTGTGAAAAACATATTCTAAAACCCTAAAATGAGTGTAATAAAATATAAGCAGCGCTGTAAACAATATAAGATGAAATATCCGTTTTCACAGGTATTCAAAAATAATGCTAATGTCCATAAACATCACCATGTGACAAAAGTGAATATGTGCACAAATTCCAAAAACTATATATAAATGTGTTTAAATATTAATTAAATATAAGTCCATATATCACATCAAGTAGGTTTGTGAAAAAATAATTATAATAGCTTCCAATCTTCCTCCACACCCTGTGTCAGTGAATCCTCTCCCGTCAGATGCAAAACTCACCAACTCAAATTGCATTACACTCTTGTGTTTGGCGTGTAAACGTGTACAAAAAGACCTCACTGGTAGGTATAGCAGATAATCCCAGTTCCAACCAATTCGCTGCCAGAAAGCTCCGCATGTAAATAAAAGAAGTGCTCAAAATAGCGTGATACCGTAAAATCAGTTTAATAACACACTTATATCTTCAAATATAGCATTCACATGAATCTCAAAAAATAGAGCATGTTTCGTCAATCGATCAATTCCATGACTAAGTCTTTTTATGACGAAACATGTTGGTGGCTGTGCGGCAACCATCTGAAGTGAACATGTGACGTATCAAGGCTGATCAAAGAAGGAGAGATCCAGGAAGGAACAGCGGGGAGGCGGTGAGTGATCAGTTGACACCTTGGGTCTGCTGTGACCAATATACTCGGTTTTCGGTTCATCTCTGAACGAGTGTTTGCTGTGTTGTGTATTGCTCTATTTTTTGAGATTCATGTGAGTGCTATATTTGAAGATTCGAGTGTGTTATTAAACTGATTTTACGGTATCACGCTATTTTGTAGTGAGGTATTTTTATACACGTTTACACGCCGAACACGAGAGTGTAAGGCAATTTGAGTTGGTGAATTTTGCATCTGACGGGAGAGGATTCACTGACACCGGGTGTGGTGGAAGATTGGAAGCTATTATCATTTTTTTTTTTCACAAACCTACTTGATGTGATATATGGACTTATATTTAATTAATATTTAAACACATTTATATATATTTTTTGGAATTTGTGCACATATTCACTTTTGTCACATGGTGATGTTTATGGACATTAGCATTCTTTTTGAATACCTGTGAAAACGGATATTTCATCTTATATTGTTTACAGCACTGCTTATATTTTATTACACTAATTTTAGGGTTTTAGAATATGTTTTTCACTGTATCATCCTGGCAATGAAGTCTGGATTCACCAGGTGCCTGGACTGACACCCGGCTCAGCCTCTCAGCTTGCCACTGAGAGTATGAGACAGCTGCTCCCCGCCCCTCCACAGCTCAGAACTCCAATGTGCAAGGAGGGAGCAGAGCGAAGGGCTGCTGAGTGACAGTCTACAGCTCTCTGCTCGGGGAGCTGAGAGAACCAAGACATGTGTCGGGGTGCCGGGGGACAGATGCAGCATCGGACCAATGCTGCTTCCACCTAGGTAAGTATTTTTGCGACTTTTAATACTTTGCAGTAACTATAAGCAATGTACATTAAAGCTTAAAAAAATCGGCCTTGTTACATTGTCTCTATAGGCTAACTTCACCTAAAAAAACATAAATGCACCGATATTTGTAGCAAAAAGTCTGCATTTATTATTTTTTGTGAGCCTCTTCCTCCAGCTCCTATGTCCATGAAGAGGTACCAACTTTCAGTTACTGAGCTAGAAGAGGTCAATGGGTAGCGAGTGCGGTGATCACTGAAGGGGGGGGGGACATGCAAATTATAGGTGTAAAAATATCTAAAAAGTTTCACAACACACCTGAAAAGATTTAACAATTTTTGTGGTGAAGAACTTATTTATTTTTTCATATATATTTCATTTTAAATTTAATGTGAAGGATGTGCCTGCTTTCGAGAGCAAAAATAATTAGAGCGATCGAGTTCTCCCGAAATCTCGCACAAGTCTTGTGTTACGAAAGGAACCAATGAATGACAGACTGACAGATTGCGTTTTTATATATGTTACTTTTTTACCTTTTGCAACATTGATTTATCATTATATTTTTCAATATGTTCAAGGTTTTAAAACGTTAGCAATTTTCAATGTTTTTCAAAACTCCAACAGCTCACCTGCAAATCTCACGCGGCACACAGTTTGAAAATTACTGGTCTGAAAGATGGATTCAGCCTTTAATAAACTTTTTACATGTCAGAACTTTAGACTGGTGCCAGTAGGACTGTTACATCACCCTGGCATCAGGAGGCCTACAATCTGCCATCTTGCCAGCGCCGAGAGGGAGAGCTGAGTGGTACACAGACTTTGCTGCAAATTACAAACTGTAGATGCTACACTGCTTTGAAGTAAAAAATAATGCTAATATGTATGTGAGAGGGTATTATGTTGCTGTTAATGTGAAGTTGCTTCTGGGTGTAAAGTTATGCTTTAATAAGAATTAAGAATAAAAGGTTGATGTGGTTCTTCACGCAGTCTGTGGATATATACAGTATGTGGCCTTTGGGCCTTTTTAAGTTGGATACCACTGACATGCACTGCAAAACCAGCGTCTTAGAGCAGCCTGTATAATCAAGATCTATGCTAAATGATAATGAATGAACAGACACATCCCTAATACAGTTGATATACATATTTAAACTGCCTTATGTGCACAGGATTTGTGATTCTGTCAGTTCAGTTTTGTAATTCACACACCTCTGCCTGACAGCTCAGCCAGGAGGGGGATCTGACTTTCTCTGTTAGAATTTGTAGATCAGTGGTGTCACATCTTTGACTGCACTGTGTGGACAATAAAAGGGCAGCAACAGTTACCAAATCTATTCACTTCGCTCTCTGTAAAATGTAAAAATGCATTCAATTATTTTTAAAAAAATATCCAAATACCGGAAATTCAGCTAATTTGGTAGACTTGTTTTACTACCAAACCAATGTGCGGGTCTTTAATGTAGACTAGGTGGATATTTGCAGCAAACGATGATATTGTTTATTATTAATTTTGCTTAATAGGTTTTCTTATTATTGTTACGATGTGGTGTTACTGATGCAAGCTAATCAAACTGGGACAGTTTGTGTTTAAAGTGGACCTGTACATACACTAGACAGTACCAGGCAGACACCATAAGATTCCTGTTCTTACATTTCCAGAACTCCTCAACTGCCAAATGTTGAGGCTCCAAAAAAAGGGGCGCACACATGACTATTCCCAGAATTAAGTGACAAGAGGCACAAAGAAGCTTCTAGGCCTAATAAGTGACAGGAGTCAGCAAGAAGATCCCATAACTAAGTGACGGGAGTCATCAATGAGCTTCTAGACCTAAGTGACAGGAGGCAGCAATGAGCTTCTAGACCTAAGTGACAAGAGGCAGCAATGAGCTTCTAGACCTAAGTGACAGGAGGCAGCAATGAGCTTCTAGACCTAAGTGACAGGAGGCAGCAATGAGCTTCTAGACCTAAGTGACAGGAGGCAGCAATGAGCTTCTAGACCTATGTGACAGGAGGCAGCAATGAGCTTCTAGACCTAAGTGACAGGAGGCAGCAATGAGCTTCTAGACCTAAGTGACAGGAGGCAGCAATGAGCTTCTAGACCTAAGTGACAGGAGGCAGCAATGAGCTTCTAGACCTAAGTGACAGGAGGCAGCAATGAGCTACTAGACCTAAGTGACAGGAGGCAGCAATGAGCTTCTAGACCTAAGTGACAGGAGGCAGCAATGAGCTACTAAACCTAAGTGACAGGAGGCAGCAATGAGCTTCTAGACCTAAGTGACAGGAGGCAGCAATGAGCTCCCAGAACCAAGTGACAAAAAGCAGCAAGAAGCTTCCGGAACTAGAAGACAAGAGGCAATAGGAAGCTACCAGAATTAAAGAAGAGCTTCATGCTCCCCAACATTTTTACTGTAACTGCTGACTCCCCTGTCCAGGGATCCAGCACCCGAGCCGATTCTTCAGGCTGTATTCACACTGGTGCACATCACATGTAATGTCTGTGGGATGCAAAATCAGCCGCACAGTGTATGGCTGAAATCACATCGCATTCGCACCAAAATGGTCCGCACTGGAGTTGGATCGCATGGGTGTTCAGACCCTTGCGATCGGATTTCTATCCCATTCCACAGTTTGCACTGCTTTCTGCAAACCAATTTGGGGGTGTCATTAACCTTATATTGACACCCACAGCAGAGAGCAGTGTGAACTGCCTGTGATTCAGGTGCAATGCAGGAATCCACACAGGAATCGCTATGGTTCCCGCATCGCACTACTTTTTACCCAGCCTCAATCTGCTTCGGGGTCCAGATGCCAGCATTGTAAGTAAGTAAGGGAAACATGCATTGAAGCCTTGCGGCTTCACAGCCGGTTTCCTACTGCACATGGACGAGCCACTCTATACTCTGTGAATGGTCCCGTAGACTTCTGGGACCTGTGATGTGTTCCAGAATGCTGCGGGGGAAGGTGGGTGGGCTGAACTTCCGGCTCAGATTGCTGTGGTGCATCTGACCAGGAGGGGGAGCGGGTAACTTTCAAAACCAGGTACCCACTCCCCCAAAAAAGTGTCAAATGTGGCATTGAAAGGGGGGGGATGCAAACAAGTGGACCTTCCCCTTTTGGTTACAGAAGGTTAACCACCCCCACCAAAAACAGTGGAAAATGTTGCAGTGGAGTTCCACTTTAAGTTACAGAAGGCAGCAATTGTGTGACAAGTGGCAGCAAGTAGCTTTGTGACAATCCTGTTGATTCTGGGTAGAAAAGTAGATTAAAAAGTGGATCTTCAGCTAAACAGCTCGGTATACAGCTTGAAACAAAGATGTGAATGGTTTTAACTGCCAAAATATTTGCACTGTATTCTGTTTGGACACTCCTGTGTGACGTTAGGGACCCATGATCACTCTTGAATGCAAGCTGTTTGGGTCCAGGGGTGATCGTCTGTCTCTATTCAACATGTAATCACTGGCTGATTACATCCAAATACTGCGTGTGAAACTGTCATTGCTTTGTAAAAGATCAGCTCCATCCACCTTTACATCCAGCCACTGCATTCTTTCCTCAGATGGAGCATTATTGCTGTGAATGAGGCTTAACATCCCAGTACTGCATCTGTGCAACCTCCATTGTCCCCTCACCTTGGAATGTGCTTGAGTATCACCACACAGCTGAGTTTCCTCCTGTTCCATCACCTCCTATAAGCTGCTGCAGGTTTTATTTTACACCAGTCATGTATGAGAATGTTCTGGTAGGAGAAGATTTGGCAGAAAGCCTCTGACTAGAACAGTTTCTCATAGAATAGGATTTGTGACTGTAATTCTTGCCCCATGTTTACCCTTCCCATAAAAATAGAGCCGGACTTCCTCTCTCAAGGTCCCTGCGGTTTTGCCGGAGCCTTAGTGAGCATATAAGTGAACCACATAATGAGAAAACATGACCTGCAGTCTGAGAATGCTAGCACGGGATCAGAGACTGGTCAGGTGCTGTGAATGTGCCCTTGGAGTTTTAGCTATACATTTACAGATGCAATGCTATCCTGGCCTGTTTATACCAGAGCTGTGAGCTGATAGATTGGAATTCCAAGCTGCCTGGCCAGGTCAGAAGACAGTGATTACGTGACCTATCCTTGTTTACTGTTAGGAAGCAGCACTCCTACTTTGTGGTTGGGGTACCTCACTATAAAAGCTCTCAGAATGTTACGTTGATCCTCAGTGCACAAATGGATGGATACTGAATAAAGGCAGTTAATGATATTGAACCTTTAATTCAAAAGTAAAAATGTTGCATATATTCCCTGGACTATGCAAGACCTCTGAGCACATCAACACATTAATGGGGGTTATTTACGAAAGGCAAATCCACTCTGAACTACAAGTGCAAACTACAAGTGCAAAGTGCACTTGGAAGTGCAGTCGCTGTAAATCTAAGGGGAAGATCTGAAAAGAGGGGAAGCTCTGCTGATTTTATTATCCAATCACATGCAAGCTAAAATGCAGTTTTTTTTATTTTCGTTGCAAGTCCACCTTGGATCTACAGCGACTGCACTTTCAGTGCAATTTCGAGTGCACTTTGCACTTGTAGTGCAGAGAGGATTTGCCTATAACCACTTGCGGACCAGCTCATGTACATATACGTCAGCAGAATGGCACGGACAGGCACATACCTGTACGTGCTCTGCTTGACGCGGGTGGGGGGTCCGACCGGGGCCCCCCCCCCCGGTAAATGTGGCGGTCGGTAAGCCTCGGGGAGCGATCCGGGACGACGGCGCGGCTATTCGTTTATAGCCGCTCCGTCGCGATCGCTCCCCGGAGCTGAAGAACGGGGAGAGCCGTATGTATTAGGGAGACTCGATCGATGACGTCAGTCCTACAGCCACACCCCCCTACAGTTGTAAACACACACACAGTGATCCCTAAATGTTACAGCGCCCCCTGTGTTTAACTCCCAAACGGCAACTGTCATTTTCACAATAAACAATGCAATTTAAATGCATTTTTTGCTGTGAAAATGACAATGGTCCCAAAAATGTGTCAAAATTGTCCGAAGTGTCCGCCATAATGTCGCAGTCACGAAAAAAATCGCTGATCGCCGCCATTAGTAGTAAAAAAAAATAAAAAAAATAAAAATGCAATAAAACTATCCCCTATTTTGTAAACGCTATAAATTTTGCGCAAACCAACCGATAAACGATTATTACGATTTACCAAAAATAGGTAGAAGAATACGTATCGGCCTAAACTGAGGAAAAAAAATGTATATATGTTTTTGGGGGATATTTATTATAGCAAAAAGTAAAAAATATTGAATTTTTTTCAAAATTGTCGCTCTATTTTTGTTTATAGCGCAAAAAAAAAACGCAGAGGTGATCAAATACCACCAAAAGAAAGCTCTATTTGTGGGGAAAAAAGTACGCCAATTTTGTTTGGGAGCAACGTCGCACGACCACGCAATTGTCTGTTAAAGCGACGCAGTCCCGAACTGTAAAAACCCCTTGGGTCTTTAGGCAGCATATTGGTCTGGGGCTTAAGTGGATAATAAATAACCCCCATTGGCTCCTGTACATTACTGGGAAAGCCTTGATGTGAAGTATATTTTTCTTGAACACCATACTAGAATTGTCCATGGATGGTTAAAAGGTGCAAAACATGGGTAAGATATGTTATCTTCACGCCAACTAGCTTGTTTTAATGCGCTAAGCTATTTTTATTGTATGATTACGTAGAGACGCAAAATTTCAGGCCCATGCAAGAACCTTTCATCAGGCTTAATAAAGGAGAAGTACAGCCAAAGCTCGTTTTGCGGGGCTTCTTCTGTGGATCACAGGAGTGCTGTTTGTTTTTCACTCCTGTAAACCCATTTTCAGCAGACAGTGAGCTGAAGTCCCTTGTCGGCTAATGCCACAAAACTGGTCCAGGCTGGGGAAAGATTGCGACAATATGGTCCGGGTCCACCCATATGCCTGCCCTGGACCAGCACCCAGCTTAGCCTCTCAGCGAGCCTCTGAGAACCTGAGACAATCGTGGGGGGGGGGGGGGGCAGAGCAGACAGCAGTGATTGACAGTCACCAGATCTCTGCTCAGGGAGCACTGAGAACCGATCAGTAGTGTTTGATCCCTCGGGTCTCAGTCTTAGAGACCGTGGGGGACAGATGCAGCATCAACCTAGATAAGTATGATTCTTAAAAAAAATGTTTTCCTATACTTCTCTTTTAAGGGTAAAGTCCACTCAAAGCTGGATTGGAAGCCAGTATAAGTATATGGAGGGGGAGGGGGGTATATGTAAAAGACAGCAATGTGTAATCTCATTGTTTGGCATAAATGTGAGTAAGCTACGCTATATGACTATAAAGGTGTCAACCCTCAGATTTTTTTGAAGCCAGTGAGTTAATTGAGATTTTTTTACCTTCAAAACCTCAGTCTGATTTCAGATGCACCTCGTTTTTATTGTTCTTCAACTGTGCAAATACAGAACCAGAGTACACATGGCAATGCTAACAATTATTGGTGAAGGTGGTCATAGTTGGATCGAAATTCAGCTATCAATCAAATTCTGTTCTACCGTCTTGTCGGAGAAAAGCCGCTCAATCAGTGGCTGCAGTGCTGATCTGTGTATTCTAACAATACAGAATACAGTAGCACGGTGGCAAGGATTCAGTTCAGTTTTTTCATGCTGCTTGTTGTCTTTGTTGTGCAATGTGGCTTTGTTGAATGACACTTTCGTTTAGTTGGTTGAAAATGAATATACTCAGATATCAATTTACATCATTTTAAAAGGTAAAACACTAAACCCAGAAACAAAAATCTTCTAGTACAGTGGTTCTCAACCTTTTGAAACCAAGATTTTCATTCCCCAACAGAAAAAATAGGTATGGGAATGTGATGATGTATTGAAAATCTCAGGGTGGAGCTGGGTGTCACTTTAGGGAAGAACGAGGCTGTGGAGTGGCTTAGGAGAATCTGCAACAGATTTGGTGGCCCTGTAGGGGATGACGTTTTTATAGGGGGCTGGGGGGCACTGTGGGACACTGTTGGAGGTTGGGGGCACTATGGAGATCTGGAGACTCTGAACCAGGCTGTGGAAGGCACTCTGGGAGGTTGAGGGGCAGTGTGAAGGCTAATGCCGCATACACACGATCGGAAATTCGGACAAGAAAAGTCAGATGTGAGCTTTTGGTCTGAAATTCCAACCGTGTGTAGGCTCCAATGGAATTTTTCTGTCGGAATTTCCGCCAAGAGAAATTTGAGAGCTGGTTTCCAATTTTTCTGACGGGAAAAGTTTTTGTTGGGAATTCCGATCGTCTGTATGCAATTCCGACGGAGAAAAATCCTATGCATGCTCGGAAACATTGAATTGAATTTTTCTCGGCTTGTCGTAGTGTTGTACGTGACCGCGTTCTTGACGGTCGGAATTTGGTGTGACCGTGTGTATGCAAGACAAGTTTGAGACAAAATTCAGTGGGAAAAAAATCCACCATTTTCTTGTCGGAGTTTCCGATCTTGTGTATGTGGCATCGGGGCTCTCATGGGGTCTTGGGGCACTGTGATCCACTGTGGGAGTTTGAGGGGCACTATGGGAGCTAAGAGGCACTGTGAGGATGAGGGATCTGCAGCTGGCTAGAGGCCAGGGAGAAGGGAGGCCAGGCCCAGCAGTAGGTCACATTCCTGTGCTTTAGAATGACAGTTCTAATATATTGCTGCACAAGCACCCACTAATATTTACTGCTGGGTGATCTACAGTTATTTTCTTTTTTCTTTTCTTAAAAATGTAACTGTTTATTGTAACATTCTTGGCAGTTCCTTTTTCGTAATGATAACACTCACGTTACTGCCCTAAAATAGGTTAGTGGTGGCGTTGTCAGCCTGTCGTGCACATTCCCACTGTATGGCTTGAGTTAAACATGTGTTGTCACAAGAAATAACGCATTTACAGACACTCATCATTCGCCTCCACTTCATCCAGCGCACACTTTCCATTTTTCCAATTATTATGGGCTTGTATCATGATTGTATCATTATGATTGTAAGGCTGAGAGGACTGAGCTTACCAACCTCGTAGGCGGTATATGAATAGGATTTAAGACTTGCTCTTTAGATAGTTTCTAGGAACAGGCATCTCTGTCACTCAGAGGCATCAAGCAGCCATGTTCTGTAAAACAGTAGTTTTGGAATTAATGCGTATGTAGCGGTACCCCCACAGGGGCTGCTAAGTGTTGTGGCCGACCTGTCTCCTAGCCTGGCATTCACTCCTCAGTCACTCTCAGGCAGAAAACAGTTCGTGTGCTTGTTTTTGTTATTTTTATTAAGGAATTTAACTTGGATGAAGTAAGAAGATTATGAGATGCCCAGCATATTATATATCAGTCAATTGGGACAACTATGTACAGAACACTTCTCCAATCTCCTCCTGCACAACTCTTGCTTGCAGTCTATTGCTCTTTCTCTCTCTCTCTCTTTCTCCTGCATGACCCTTGATCTCTCAGGAGCATCTAGCACGTTTAGGTCTGACATAGCGATTCCTGTGTGGATTCCTGCCTGCCAGGCCCAAGTAACTTGCCCTTTGCAGGCAGAGACTGTGGGCCCCTGTGGTGCAGCAAAACAAATAGGAAGTCTCTTAGTGCTAGCTGTCCTACTGGTTTACTACTGCTCCCAGTCCTCTTCAAGCCTTGCCAGCCCTCCTAGCTGCTGCAGCTGCCCAACTTCACTGCCCATGACATTGTAATCCTCCCTACTGGCATCACACCCAGCTCTGAGGCCGCGTACACACGGTCGTTCCAAACCGATGAGAATGGTCCGACGGGCCGTTTCCATCGGTTCACCACTGAAGTGGCCTGATGGTCTGATGTGCGTACACACCATCAGTTCAAAATTCGATCGGGTCAGAACGCGGTGACGTAAAACACAAGACGTGCTGAAAAAAACGATTCTGAGCATCAGGTTTTGAACCAATGCTTTTCTGTACTAACCATCGGTTTGGACCGATCGGTCAGCGGTCCATCGGTTCGATTTTAAAACATGTTTTAAAATTTTGGGCCATACACACGGTCGGTTTGGACCGATGAAACTGAACTTTGGTCCATTCTCATCGGTTTGGAATGACCGTGTGTACGCGGCCTGACTGTTTCCTCTCAGTCCTCTCTGGCATGCCTCTCCAGTCCTCCTGACTGCACATGTCAATCACCAGCCCTCCTGGCTGTAACCGGAGGTTCCCTCCTGAAGACTAGCTCCTGCTGTCCTCTCTTGCTCCTCTTGTGCCTCCTGTTCAGAGCCTCCACAATTTCTTGGAGGACTCCATCCAGCACCCGAGCCCAGGCCCAAGGTCCCCCCCCTAGACTGGGGAGCTTCCTCCAAGGCCCCGACAGCCTAGTGCTCCATCCTCAGTTCTTCTACCCGACCACTCCTCCCCAGCTGGGCTGACTCTGGGTTTTTCAAAGAGGCCTGCCCCCTGACAATACTAGCTGGGGATTGGTCAGGGCTCCCTGAGACCCCAGACAGCTCCACCTCTTTTCTCCTCCTCTTCTTCCAGAATCTTCTAGAAGAAAGAGGGAGGTGACAGTGAAGTGATGCTGTCTGTTAGTCATCAGCTTCTACCCTGAGCCACTCCCAGCCCACACAAACCAAAAACAAACAGGCCTAGCTTAAAGCTAGGCCTGCTTAAATTTGCCTGCACTACCAAAAATTACTAACCTCTAGCACCTACCTATGTAAACCCTACCAAAGAACTTAATTGTGGTCTGTTGAATATCCTATTGAAAGCCTTTTGTTTTATCTGTTCGATAAGTGCACAAAAATACCTGTTAATCCTTCCAGTGAGCTTTTAACTTGATAACTATACCTTTGCTGCCTGGTTAGATCTACCCAGCTCACCTTTGTGAACCACAAAACACCTTTCTCTATGTAATAAGATATTAGGAGTGAACAAACTAGAGTGACAACCCTCCACAGATACAGTACAGTGAGTGAGTGTTGTCACCCTGTCACCCTAGGACAGGAAATGTGTTAATAGTGGAATACTAGGTTAAAATAGAGAAGAAAAAAGCCTGAAAAGAGAAACATTTAACATTGTTAAAGCCTACACACGACCATTTTTTACGACGGTAAAAACGACAAAGTGAAACAATTTTAATGGCCATTTTTAACGTAGTGAAAAATGCTCTGGAGCCCACACACGATCGTTTTTAATTACATTAAAAAAATTAAAAATTTTCACATCGTGAAAAATGGTCGTGTGTACGCGGCATTAGGCTGGCCATTTATTGATTTTTTTTTTTTATCAGCCAAGGGACGGATAAAAATAAAAAAATAGATTCCCCAATCCATACAAACAAGGTGGATGAAGGAAATCCCCCCACTGTGCTATTGGTTTCTGACAGCAAGGACTCTCCGCTGTCAGAATACACTGATCAGCAGCTGCAGCCTATTGGTTACAGCCGCTGATCGAAAAAATGTTTCCAACCGTTCGCTCAACAAAAGTTTGTCGTTCGATGGGCTGCTATTGAGCAGGAGCAGCAACACATGGATCAACATTTGTCACTGCAGAACCAGCCACATTTAACTATATTTATAGCCAGCTGCCCTACTTTCTTACTAAAGATGAACTGCAGTGCATTTACCGGCATTTTAATACAATGCACTAAAGCCTCACACACACAATCCAATTGTTGGCCGGTACACAACAGGACACAATTTTCGTGCAACAAACACAAGCGTAGTGACGTACTACGAGGAATTTCAGCTCTTGAGCGCCACCTTTGGACCCCTTCTGCTAATTTTGTGTTTGGTTCACACTGATTCCGAGCATGCGTGTTTCTACTTTTGTGCGACGGATTTGTGTACTGACCTACCAATCGTTTTCCCACGAAAATGTCATGTCATCCAACATTTGTTGGCGGAAAGTTGGACAATTGTAAAAAGGAGCGTACTAACGGTCAGATTTTAGGACAAAAGTCTGTCAATTGGATTAGGCTTTAATTTCCCCGTCGTTGGGCCTGTGTTGATCGATGCAGATCAACTGAAGTGTGAATGAGCCCCTACGATTTTTTGTTTATTATGGCAGAGTTTGAACCACTTCTTATTTTTGTTGGAGACAACAACTTCGAAAGGAGAAAATAGTTTACTTTCTCTCCTGTCATGACTGATAGGGCTCTGCATCTGCACTAAATATCCTGGTTCCTCTTTGATGTGTAATCTCTATACATTCCTATGGAGACTGGTCAGTGACATATAGAGAATGTACTCCAGAGACCAGGACCTGTCTGCTAAGCTCTGGTTACCACAGCAGGATCAGCTAGTTCTTGAGAACCTACTGAACGTGTACAAGGAGCATAATCTATTTTCCATTATCCCTGGTCAGGCAGTCTGCCGACATGGACCAGGAGATATGAAAGATTAGAAGCTTGTTAAACATACCTGGTTAGATTTCTCTGGCTCAGCGCGTAGGCTAAGAGCGAGAGAAAATCAAACAATTCCCCAATCCATGCTAAACAGCATGGATGGTGTAATCTCCACTACTGGTTATTGTATTCAGGAAGCCATGTCACCCTTTCCTCTCCCTGCTTAGCACAAGACTTTATCACATAACTTCAGAGTTACGTAGTTACGTTTTATTATTTAAGATTTTAAAATTTAAAAATTTTTACTTTTACAAGCATGGATTAAGTATAAGTGTGCTTAAAGTGTTTTTAATCCAGGAAAACCCTAGCTACAATAAGCATGCCCCATAATTCACTTTCTTAATAAAAAAAACAAAAATAAATTATTTTGGGTAGATGTTGTTCACAGCACATTTCTCTCCTGATGTACTTCCCCTTTAAATATGTGTATCAGCAAAAGTCCAGCAAAGAATCAAATTGTACCAACATTGGGCCAGATTCAGGTAGATCCGTGCAATATTTGCGTGGGCAAAGGGCAACGATTTTTGCTCTGCGCCCACGCAAATATTTTGAAATGCCCGCGATTCACGGAGCAGTAGCTCCGTAAATTGCGCAGGCGATATGCTAAATAGCCCGGCGTAAGGCTGCCTAATGTAAATGATCCCGCCGGGGGCGGGAATCATTTAAATTAGGCGCGCTCCCGCGCCGAGCGAACAGCGCATGCTCCGTCGGGAAACTTTCCCGACGTGCATTGCGGCAAATGACGTCGCAAGGACGTCATTTGCTTCTAAGTGAACGTGAATGGCGTCCAGCGCCATTCACGAATCACTTACGTAAACGACGTGAAATTTAAATTTCACGAGCGGGAAGGGCGGCTATACTTTAGGAGCAGGAGCAACCTTGCGCTAAAGTCGCCGTACGGAAACTCCGTATCTTGCGTGCGCAGGGCCCGCGCAACTTTTGTGAATCGGTGGTAGTATGCAATTTGCATACTATACGCCGATCACAATGGCCGCGCCCCCTAGCGGCCAACGCAAGAATGCAGCCTGAGATATGAAGGCATAAGGAGGCTTATGTCTGTCATATCCTAGGCTGCAGTCCGCGTAGCGATGTTCCTGAATCAGGGGCATTCACTACGCGGGAGCAAAACAGCTATTGCGCCGCGCAACCAGCTTCCTGAATCTGGCCCATTCAATACATAATCTCCAAATAAATAGATAACAATGAACATATATTTAAAGTGGAAGTGCAACAGGTTTTATATATGGTACTTGTTAAAAACTATTCACAAGCATAGTTAGTAATAGCGATGATCAGGTCACTCACACGCATAGTTAGTAATAGTGACGATCAGGTCACTCACAAGCATAGGTAGTAATAGCGCATAGTTAGTAATAGCGATGATCAGGTCACTCACAAGCATAGGCAGTAATAGCGCATAGGTAGTAATAGTGACGATTAGGTCACTCACAAGCATAGGCATTAATAGCGCATAGGTAGTAATAGCGATGATCAGGTCACTCACAAGCATAGGTAGTAATAGCGCATAGGTAGTAATAGTGACGATCAGGTCACTCACAAGCATAGGTAGTAATAGCGCATAGGTAGTAATAGTGACGATCAGGTCACTCACAAGCATAGGTAGTAATAGCGCATAGGTAGTAATAGTGACGATCAGGTCACTCACAAGCATAGGTAGTAATAGCGCATAGGTAGTAATAGTGACGATCAGGTCACTCACAAGCATAGGCATTAATAGCGCATAGTTAGTAATAGCGATGATCAGGTCACTCACAAGCATAGGTAGTAATAGCGCATAGGTAGTAATAGTGACGATCAGGTCACTCAAAAGCATAGGTAGTAATAGCGCTCATCAGGCCACTCTCTGTGACTTTACACTTCCAGATTGACCAATGACCCAAGCATAGGGGGGCCTCACAGGGGTCCCTGCAGGCTGACACACGCTCTAACAAAGAAGGAAATCCCTTCGAAACACGTCAGCCTTCAGGGAAACCCGGTGAGGAGGTCCCCCTATGCTTGGGCCTCGGTCAGCCTGGAAGTGTAAAGTCATGGAGAGTGGTCTGATGAGTGCTATTACTACCTATGCTTGTGCGTAGTTCTTTTAAATGTATTTTTAGTAAAATTTGTAGGATAATGCACTAGGCCAGTGCGCCCTAATTGTACATTCCATGGGATGGAATGTACAATTAAGAAAAAAACTACTATAGTTCACACATGACTTAGAACTCTGGTCTAGCGCTGTCATATGGGAGCTGGCAATCTCCAAGCAACACTGTTGTCACATGGATCAAATTCACTTGCTCCATCAAACCTGCAGGTACTGGCTGTTTTCTTTGCTCCCTATGACTGAATAGAGATGTAGGGGGATAAAGGGAAAACAAGTATGCTGCTGGGGAAGTGGACATTAAAACAGGTTTGTCTTAAAAGAGAGATAGAGAAAAAAAAAGATATATGTTTTTAAAAGGAGAAGCTGGCTAACCCACTAAATTTAACCAATATATATTTTTATAGTTCATTGCAACAGTAATGCAAATAAGCAGTCCAGTTTTTGACAGCCTAAAAGATAGGTCAGTGCCATATTATTCTATTATGATGGACAAAGATATAGGGACATCTAAGCACTGCTACATCTAAGCTGGACATCTAAGCAATCGTGGCGATCCCTCACATGTGTGGTTTGTATACCGTTTACATATGCGGGCGCTGCTCACATATGCGTTCGCTTCTGCGCGCGAGCTCGGCACGCGTTTTCTGGCTCCTAACTTTTTTAGCTGGCTCCTAAATTCCAAGCAAATTTGTCAAACCCTGCAAAATATATATGATCTTGCTCTCCTCAAAAGTTCCGGGCGCCGTACCGTCCAGTTGCCCCTCCCCTACACGTTGCATCACAGGGTCTCGTGATTTCCTCCATGTTTAATTTGATTTATAGATATTTGTTTACTTTTGAAAAAAAAATTGAACACACATAATAAGGCTGTGCAGTCGTATTATTGGAAAAGGATTTATAGCGCGGCACATAGATTTAATGTAAGTCACGTGGTGTGTTCTGGCGGGGGGGGGGATCGCGGTGTTAACATTATATAGCTCAGCCCAGAGATAGCGGTGCTAACATTGGATAGTTAGTACAGTGAGCTCCATGTGTTTTTTTGTTTTTTTTTCGCCTGCCAGGTTGAAGGAAGTGGGCAGAATGCCATTCTTACAGACCACTAAGCAGATAATTGGTACGGCTTTGCCAAATTACATTGGTCATGGAGCTGTGCAGGCACCACATAGAGGGAGGTCAGTTAGCCACAGCTCAAGGAACCCCCAGTGACTTCTGGAGGAACCCTAGGATTTAATAGAACCCTGGTTGAGAATGGCTACTCTAAAGTTTATGCAGGGTCCTGTGTCATGTTGATTCTGGATAATTTCAACATGTGCTATTTTGTTTTTATCAAGGCTTTATCAATGTAATTTGGACACCTACAAATCTCCATTGTTTAATTGTGGAATTATTTGTGGTTTAACACTGACTGCAGATCAGGGCACAACCACATTCATAATTACGGTAACTGGTAAACTTGTAAAAAAAAAAAAAAAAAAGAAAGAAACCCTGAAAATAAAAGTATCCACGGTGCTCTGAGGAGAACAGACAGCTTTTCATTATCAGGCTAGAAGGAGGTTTGGTGTAGAGCAGTGGCGGCTGGTGCTCAAAATTTTTTGGGGGGGCGCAAACAAAAAAATAAAATAAAATGCAGCCTCACTGTGCCCATCACATGCAGCCACTGTGCCATCAAACGCAGCCACTGTGCCATGCCACCAAATGCAGCCACTGTGCCATCAATTGTCACCACTGTGCCATGCCATCAAACACAGCAACTGTGCCATCAATTGTCACCACTGTGCCATGCAACACAGCAACTGTGCCATCAATTGTCACCACTGTGCCATGCCATCAAATGCAGTCACTGTGCCATCAATTGTCACCACTGTGCCATGCCATCAAACAGCAACTGTGCCATAAATTGTCACCACTGTGCCTTGCCATCAAACGCAGCCACTGTGCCATCAATTGTCACCACTGTGCCATGCAACACAGCAACTGTGCCATCAATTGTCACCACTCTGCCATGCCATCAAATGCAGTCACTGTGCCATCAATTGTCACCACTGTGCCATGCCATCAAACAGCAACTGTGCCATCAATTGTCACCACTGCCATGCCATCAAACGCAGCCACTGTGCCATCAATTGTCACCACTGTGCCATGCAACACAGCAACTGTGCCATCAATTGTCACCACTGTGCCATGCCACCAAATGCAGCCACTGTGCCATCAATTGTCACCACTGTGCCATACCATCAAACACAGCAACTTTGCCATCAATTGTCACCACTGTGCCATGCCATCAAATGCAGTCACTGTGCCATCAATTGTCACCACTGTGCCATGCAACACAGCAACTGTGCCATCAATTGTCACCACTGTGCCATGCCATCAAATGCAGTCACTGTGCCATCAATTGTCACCACTGTGCCATGCCATCAAACAGCAACTGTGCCATCAATTGTCACCACTGTGCCATGCAACACAGCAACTGTGCCATCAATTGTCACCACTGTGCCATGCCATCAAACGCAGCTACTGTGCCATCAAACGCAGCCACTGTGCCATCAATTGTCACCACTGTGCCATGCCATCAAACGCAGTCACTGTGCCATGCCATCAAACGCAGCCACTGTTCCATCAATTGTCACCACTGTACCATGCCATCAAACGCAGCTACTGTGCCCCTCAATTGTTGCCACTGTGCCCTTTAATTGTCACCACTGTGCCCTTTAATTGTCACCACTGTGCCCCATGATGCCACTGTGCTCATTGTCACCACTGTGCCCCATGATGCCACTGTGCCCATTGTCACCACTGTGCCCCATGATGCCACTGTGCCCATTGTCACTCACCACTGTGCCCCATGATGCCACTGTGCCAATTGTCACCACTGTGCCCCATGATGCCACTGTGCCAATTGTCACCTCTGTGCCCTTTGTCACCACTGTGCCCCATGATGCCACTGTGCCCATTGTCACTCACCACTGTGCCCCATGATGCCACTGTGCCCATTGTCACTCACCACTGTGCCCCATGATGCCACTGTGCCAATTGTCACCACTGTGCCCCATGATGCCACTGTGCCCCATGATGCCACTGTGCCAATTGTCACCTCTGTGCCCTTTGTCACCTCTGTGCCCTTTGTCACCACTGTGCCCCATGATGCCACTGTGCCAATTGTCACCTCTGTGCCCTTTGTCACCACTGTGCCCCATGATGTCACTGTGCCCCTTTCCCTGTAAAAAGCACTTACCTGAGGATTCCATGTCCTCCCTCGATGTCTTCTGCCGCTGTTGTGAAGCTTCAGCCAATCAGGTTCCTGATAACCAGAATCCGGGAACCTGATTGGCTGAAACGGCGTTTGTCTTATACAAGGAGCGCAGATTGCTTGCACTCCGAGTATAGACATCCGAGAGCCGGAGAAAAGCCTATCAGAGCCGCTGGCTTTGATAGGCAGTTCCCCTCAGCCAACCAGCTGCCGCTATTCGGGTAACCGGCGTCCCACGTCCGGTTATATGAATAGACCAGGCAGCTGGTAACCAACCAATAACATACATTCGTGCATTTATGCACGAATGTGTGTTATTTGCGAGAGGGGGTGGCGCTGCAGCGCCCTTTATAGATGCCCGCCAGAACTGCGGTTAAAATGTCAAAATGACATTTTAGCCGAATAAAAATTCTTAAAGGGCCCGTTTTTGTTTTTTTTTTACTGTGGGAGGGGGGGGGGGGGGGCGGGCGGCGCCCGTGCGTCCCTATGGATGGGCCGCCACTGTGTAAAAATATGTGGGTTAAACTCTTATGACCTAGAAAATGGCTACTTTATCAAGAAGTAGGGACATTTGTATACAAACAGTGTATTATGTAGCCAGCATCAAAGCAGAAAAGACAGACCTACTAAATATCAACTCACCGCACTCTCTATGATTTGCTTACACAAAATAAAAAAAGACAGCTCACACAGTAGTAATGTCATTTTACACAAAGGATCAGACACTCAGATCATTGTTGGTCCTTTCAAAATGTATATCCATGGAATATTACTACAGTAGTTATTCTAGTAAGTTAAAGTGGAATTCCAGTCAAATTCTACTTTAAGCTAGCCATAGACAAATCGAAATTCGGCCAAAGCAGCAAGAGCAGATCAAATTTCGATTCCAATCTATGGACAGACTGGTTGTACTGAAGGTGATCGATTGATCGACTTTAATACAACCAGCCTGACTTTATTTTTTTGTGACCACTGCTAGCGGCTATAGCGAGAATACAGAAGCACAGCTGGGGTATTCCTCCATCAACACTGACTATGTGAATGGAGAAATTGAGCGCTTTTCTTTCCATCAACCCGTGCTCGAGGGAAAGAAAATTCCTTGATCTATGGCAAGTCCAAGGCTAAATCTACTTCCACCCCCATTCTATCTACCCTTTAAAAAAGAATTATACCTATACTTAGGCCTAGTACATACAGGCCAAATATCGGGCGGCAATAGGAACCGGTCAACATTTGGTCCGTGTTTACTGGAGTGGGCCCTGACAGAATTACCAAAAAAGGTCTGTCGATTGGCTCCTGATCAGTGAATGGCTATGAGGGAAGACCGGACTGTTCTGGCGGGGGGTTTGTCCCCCTGTCAGAACACAATAAAACAGCTGGAGAAATCGCTGTACTAAAATCAGATAGTTAGCACATCGGATCCTCCTGAGCTATCAGTTTATTTCGTTCAGCCCTGCTTGGTTGAACGAAACAAAACTACTAGTGTGTACAAGGCTTTACCTATTCTGAAGCTGCTCTGGTCACATGATTGGGTCCCAGCACCGGCTTCAGTGTAAAGGAGAGGCAGCGACAATGGCTGTAGAGCCTGGGTGATGACGTCACCTACAGGCTAACTCTGTGGCAGCCATCACTGGCGCTGAAAGCTGGTCATGTGTCCACACCACAGTGGCTTTAGAATAGATAAGTACCGTAACTTTAAGAGGGAAGTTTCAGGAAAAAAAAATTCCACAGCCCCCTGCATATAACACAGTTTTACCCTCTATTTTCAGGGTAAAAAAGTGAGTGTTATATGCCAATAAATACAGTATACACATCTTTTCTTTTACAGAGTATTAGTATTATACAAGATTTATAAAGTGCCAACGGTTTGTGCAGCACTTTAAAATATAAAGGGAGAAAGTACAATTGCAATACAATAAAAGACAAGAGGGAAAGAGGACCCAGCCCACAAGAGCTTGCAGTCTAATTAGGTAGATAGAATAGTCTTAAAAGGGGATGGGAGTAGATTTAGCTTAAAGTGACACTAAAGGTTTGAATAATAAAAAAATAACAAACATGTCATACTTACTCCACTGTGCAGCACGTTTTGCACAGAGTGGCCCCCGAACCTCGTCTTCGGGGGTCCCTCTGCGCCTGTCTCAGCTCCTCCCCGCATCAGATAACCCCCTCTGGAAAGCGCTTCCCAAGGGGGTTACCTCGCGGGCGCACTCCTGAGTCCTGTATTTGCGTCCATAGACACTGCAATATATCAGGTACACAGGTCAGCTAGGGGTCAGACATTAATGGAGAGTGGAATGGGGATAGATGGGGGGAGGGTTATGGCAGGTGACAAGAAAGTTCCCATGTTGCAAACAGCCATTGGAAATAATAGTGCCATTTCTACTACTATAAATTATATGAAAAACACTAGAGAAAAATGTAACAATACATTTAAGTGTTTGTTCACCAATGCCAGAAGTCTGCCAAGCAAAACAGGTGAGTTGGAAGCTCTGGTGCATGAGGAGAGCTATGATGTAATCGGTATTGCTGAAACTTGGCTTCAATCCTCACATGACTGGGCTATTAATATTCCTAGCTATGCTCTCTTTCGGAAAGACAGGGTAAAAAGGAAAGGTGGAGGGGTCTGTCTCTATGTGAGAAGTGACCTCAAAGCAAGCGTGAAAGAGAACCTGGTTGATGGAGAGTGTGATGAGGCTGAAGCATTATGGGTGGAACTGCATACAGATGTGCGTAGTTCAAAATTAATCATTGGAGTTTGTTATAAACCACCCAATGTTAATGAGGAGGTGGAGACTCAGCTCCTTGCACAGATGGAAAGGGCTGCAAGGGCTGGGACGGTGATAATAATGGGGGATTTTAACTACCCAGAAATTGACTGGATTAATGGCACTTCTGGGACAGTTAAAGGACAACAATTTAAAAACCTATTGCAGGACAATTTTATGGTGCAGTTTATTGAGGCCCCAACTAGGAATGATGCTCTGTTGGACCTGATAATCTCAAACCATGCAGAGCTTATTACTAATGTTCAGATAAAGGAACACCTGGGTAGTAGTGATCATAACATGATTTCATTTAATGTTAACTATAAGCAAGAAATACATACAGGAAATATTAAAACACTAAATTTTAAGAGAGCAAATTTTCCAAGGATGAGGGCCGCTCTCCAGGACTTGGACTGGGAGGGACTATTGGCACCGATGAACACAGAACAGAAATGGGAATTTTTCAAAAAGACTGTGTGGAACCTCACTGCAAAGTATGTTCCCATGGGCAATAAGTTTAAAAGGATAAAAATAAAACCTATGTGGCTCACGGGCAAAGTTAAAAAAGCTATAAACAATAAGAAAGTAGCTTTTAAAAAATATAAAAATGAAGGAACACTAGTGTTGTTTAAATGTTACAAAGAATATAACAGGATATGTAAAAAGGAAATCAAGGATGCAAAAATTCAAAATGAACGACAGATTGCAAAAGATAGTAGGACAAACCCCAAAAAATTCTTTAAATATATTAATAGTAAAAAGGTGAAGTCTGAGCATGTAGGCCCCTTACAAAATAATCTAGAGTGGGTGACTGGGGACAAAGAGAAGGCAAATTTATTAAATGCTTTCTTCAGCTCTGTGTATACAATGGAGCATGGGGGAGCTCATGTCCAAAATGGGGGTGGGAGTGACACAGCCCCAAATCCACAATGGCTCAAAAGTGATATGGTCCAGAAATATTTAGACAGAATAAAGGTGGATAAAGCACCTGGACCTGATGGCATCCATCCACGGATCCTAGGTGAGTTGAGCTCTGTCATTTCAAAGCCACTGTATCTAATATTTAGGGACTCATTAAAGACAGGAATAGTACCACTGGATTGGCGTAGAGCCAATGTGGTGCCTATATTTAAAAAGGGAACAAAGTCTTTACCAAGTAACTATAGACCTGTTAGTCTAACTTCTATAGTTGGGAAGATACTGGAACGTTTAATAAAAGACCATTTGGATGAGTTCTTGCAGGAAAAAAACTATTTAAGCAGCAGACAACATGGATTCATGAAAGACAGAAGTTGTCAGACAAACCTGATTTCCTTTTATGAAGAGGTAAGTAAAACCCTGGACAGAGGAGTGGCTGTGGACGTGATATATTTGGATTTTGCAAAAGCGTTCGATACAGTTCCGCACACACGGCTCATGTGTAAGGTAAGGTCTACAGGATTGGATATATCAGTTTGTAAATGGATAGAAAATTGGCTGAAAGACAGAATTCAGAGAGTCGTGGTTAATGATTCTTACTCTGAATGGTCCAAGGTTATCAGTGGTGTACCCCAAGGTTCAGTGCTGGGACCCTTACTTTTCAATATATTTATAAATGATATTGGGTCTGGGATCAAAAGTAACATTTCTGTCTTTGCAGATGACACCAAGCTATGCAGTGGAATAACGTCCTTGCAGTGCAGGATGTCGCCAATTTACAAGCCGACCTCAATGCTCTGTCTAATTGGGCGACTGAGTGGCAGATGAGGTTTAATGTTGATAAATGTAAAGTTATGCACTTGGGGGCTAAGAATATGCATGCATCATACATACTAGGGGGAGTACAACTGGGGGGATCTGTAGTGGAGAAGGATCTGGGGGTTTTAGTTGATCATAAGCTCAATAATGGCATGCAATGCCAAGCTGCGGTTTCCAAAGCGAGCAAAGTCCTTTCTTGTATTAAGAGAGGTATGGACTCCAGAGACAGAGATATAATTTTGCCCCTGTACAAATCATTAGTAAGACCTCATCTGGAATATGCAGTTCAGTTTTGGGCACCAGTTCTCAAAAAGGATATCGGAGAACTGGAGAAAGTGCAGAGAAGAGCAACCAAACTGATAAGAGGCATGGAGGAGCTCAGCTATGAGGAAAGATTAGAAGAACTAAATCTATTCACTCTTGAGAAGAGGAGAATTAGGGGGGATATGATCAACATGTACAAATATATAAGAGGTCCATACAGTGTACTTGGTGTTGAGTTATTCACTTTACGGTCAACACTGAGGACAAGGGGGCACTCTTTACGTCTAGAGGAAAAGAGATTTCACCTCCAAATACGGAAAGGTTTTTTCACAGTAAGAGCTGTGAAAATGTGGAACAGACTCCCTCCAGAGGTGGTTCTGGCCAGCTCAGTAGATTGCTTTAAGAAAGGCCTGGATTCTTTCCTAAATGTACATAAAATAACTGAGTACTAAGATTTGTAGGTAAAGTTGATCCAGGGTAAATCCGATTGCCTCTTGGGGGATCAGGAGGGAATTTTTTCCCCTGCTGTAGCAAATTGGATCATGCTCTGCTGGGGTTTTTTGCCTTCCTCTGGATCAACTGTGGGTATAGAGTTGGGTGTATGGGATTGTATTGTGTTTTTTTTTATTTTGTTTGTTTATTTTTTTTGTGGTTGAACTGGATGGACTTGTGTCTTTTTTCAACCTGACTAACTATGTAACTAACTATGTAACTATATGACTTTTTTGTTCTTGGGTTTAGATACCCTTAGGAATGCTTGCTCATGTAAATGAAAAGGGGAGAGAACAAGGTAAGGGGTGCTGGCAGTCGCCGACGACCTCACTTTCCATAAACATAAATTGTCCTTGTCTCTAGTAGAGGATATTGAGAAATGAGTGTCATGCTCAGAGGAGAGCTGAGAAATTGTAAGCATTTTAGTCAGTAATCAGTTTCTGTTGACCGAGTTAAGGTGTAGGTATCCATAAATATCAGTATAGAGTGACTATTAAATTAGTAGTTTGGCATTGCCTGGGATATCTATGACTGCCAATGTCCCTCTTTTGGATTTTCTGGCAAATAGTTCTTGCTCCTCTGAATTGGCACTGGGGTGTCTATTGAGGACATTAGGACCTATTTCTAAAAACACTGGACAAAACTGTTTGTGTGTCTCCATTTTTAACAAAACTCTAAAAAATGTATATAGTTACATAGTAGGTGAGGTTGAAAAAAAGATACAAAGTCCATCAAGTCCAACCTATGTGTGTGATTATATGTCAGTAATACATTGTATATCCCTATATGTTGTGGTCGTTCAGGTGCTTATCTTATAGTTTCCACATCCTTGCCGCTCTTACAGTAAGGAACCCTCTACGTAGTTTAAACCTCTTTTCTTCTAATTTTAATGAGTGGCCACTTGTCTTGTTTAACTCCCTTTTTGAGAAAAAGTTTTATCCCTATTGTGGGGTCTCCAGTATGGTATTTGTAAATTGAAATAATATCCCCTCTTAAGTGTCTCTTCTCCAGAGAGTTCAGTGCTCACAACCTTTCCTCATAACTAATATCCTGCAGACCCTTTACTAGCTCTGTTGCCCTTCTTTGTACTCTCTCCATTTCCAGTATATCCTTCCTGAGGACCGGTGCCCAGAACTGGACAGCACACTCCAGGTGCAGCCAGACCAGAGTCTTGTAGAGAGGGAGAATTTTCATTTTATCTCTGGAGTTAATCCCCTTTTTAATGCATGCCAATATTCTGTTTGCTTTGTTAGCAGGAGCTTGGCATTGCATGCCATTGCAGAGCCTATCATCTACTAGGACCCCCAGGTCCTTTTCCATCCTAGGTTCCCCCAGAGGTTCTCCCCGTGTATAAATTGCATTCGTATTTTTGCCACCCAGATGCATTATTTTACATTTTTCTACATTGAACCTCATTTGTCATGTAGTTGCCCGCCCCATTAATTTGTTCAGATCTTCTTGCAAGGTTTCCACATCCTACAGAGAAATTATTGCTCTGCTTAGCTTGGTATTGTCCACAAATACAGAGATTGAGCTGTTTATCCCATCCTCCAGGTCGCTTATGAACAAATTAAATAGGATTGGTCCCAGGACAGAACCCTGGTCCCAGCAATTTATTTCTCTTATTTGTAAAGCAATGGAGCAGAGTGGAGAATATGAGTATAGGTGGGTTGGCGGGTGCTTGTTAAAGGCTCTGCCACTATGAATAGACGTTAGCCAAATTTGCTCTCAGATCTTTTTTTTTCTTTCCTTGTTCCTGTAGCGAGTAACACCTTTTGTATGCTAATTGTGACAAGGCATGTAAAAGTCTTACAGGGGATATTGCCAGGATGACATAAGTACACAGGAGCTTTGTATTCCAGCACTCAGGGCTTATAATGCTGATTGGGAATTTATTGCTGAAAATGCACTGGGTTGTCATCCTAAAGAGAAAGTTTGGAGCACACTGGATTTCTCAAAGGTCGACAGGTACTTTCTGTACTTGCAACAACATAAAACATTATTTTTCTTTTTTTTCTCTCTTATTTTCCCCTGACCTATACTTTAAGGATGATGTTATGATTTATTTAATGAAGCCTTTTCTATATGTAATGATTTGGAGAATTCTTTAAATGTTGAAGATTGGAGATTAGATTTGTAACTGGAATGTCCCTGCTCCGTGACACCTCATAAATACACAGTGGACTCATGAACTATATGGTATTTGCAGACATTTTGTACATTCCATCTGTAAAGTATGGATCAAAACTTCATAAAATAATCAAAATATGCTAGATTGATGCAGTGGTTTGGTACAGGCTATGCTTTTTTTACTGCTCTTTAAATTTAAGCAATGAAAGGATTGTGTGATCATTTCCAATTGATCATGAGTTGTTGCAGTGCTTGGCGAAAATGAGCCAATATTATAGTGAGCTGCAAAATCTGTTCACCGATTGGGCTGCCTAGAGACCTCAGATGGCAGCCAGATGTGCTTCCAAAATGTGCCTAAATGATCATTTTTAGGGAAGATCAGACCTGTTCACAGGCAAAGTTTATGCTTGCCACGCTTGAAGAGCTAAGAGATCATTGAAAAAACAGAAGTAAAATGCAGTAGTGAAAAAAACAGTTTCAAGACTGAACCATTTGGCTGATTACACTGTTTTTTGTTTTCCGAATGCAATGTATGTACAGGGTCTTAATGTTGTTGTTTTTTTATTGGACTGCAATATATCTATGGATATATTTCAAAATAATGTTTTAAAAACTTGCAATTCTCTTTTAAGATGTTTTTAATTTTTTATCTGGTTAATATCCACTTTAACTCTGTCAGTAGGCACAGATAAAGTTAACAAGAATCATCTGTATCCAATATATGTCTTGGCTTGCTTCTTGCATTTGTAAACTACAAGTCTAGCAAGTGTCAGCAGCTGAATTTATCTCGCAGTCACATAAATCTGTCAAACTGGGTAGAACCTAAAGCTGTCTGTAATTGAATTATATCATTTATGTAACTGGAGTTCCAGGTACAAATAGAGGAGGGAATGTTTTGGTAATATAAATTGTTCCATAACAAAACCACAGCAGGTGAAAGGCTTGGAAGGATGCAAACTCAGTAACCAACTTCTATGTGCGTAATCGGACATTTTCCGTTTGTGTTATACATTTCACTGTTTTATTCTTGGCATAGGTTCAGGTACAAGCCAGTTCCAAATATGAGACAATATGCCCAGCTCTCCACCTCTGCTAGGATGGAATTTGAGGAATCCCACCCTATTTGTGGAATACGTCTTCACTGTCCCTCTGACTGACCACCTTCCAGCTTCAAACAATGAACCTCTTGTCTTTGCTTTTTTCTTTGTCTGAAAAAAATCCTTCCCTCCACAACATTATTGAATTCCTATGTGAAGGAAAAGGTCTATAAAACAGCATGTCCAGTCTGTCATCTCGCATAGAAATGTGCTGGGGTTGATTAATAGAAAACAAATTGCCTGTAGCAGCCATTCAGGCACAATGCACAATACTTATGGTAGAATCTTTGTTTATTGTGCGATAAAGAAATGTTTCAGATATATAAAAGATACTGGTGACACGTCAGGAATAGACATAATAGTCATCAGTAATCAAACAAATGTTGTGCCAATAAACTCTTATGCCGCGTACACACGATCAGAATTTCCGATGAAAAAAGTCAGATGGATTTTTTTTCATCGGAAATTCCGATTGTGTGTGTGCCCCATCAGATTTTTTTCAGTCGGTGTTTAGAAATAGAACATGTTTTATTTTTTTCCGATGGAAAAAAATACGATAGGAAATTCCTATCGTCTGTGTGCAACTCCGATGGAGAAAAAACCCACGCATGCTCAGAATCAAGTTGACGTATGCTCGGAAACATTGAACTTAATTTTTCCCGGTTCGTCGTAGTGTTTTACGTCACCGCGTTTTGGACGGTCGGAATTTGGTCTGACGGTGTGTATGCAAGACAGCTTGAATGGAATTCCGACAAAAAATTCCATCGGATTTTGGGCTATCGGAAATTCCAACCGTGTGTACGGGGAAATTAGGATGGAAACGCAAATAATGATTTTAGTCCGCATTGAACATGGTAATTGGTATATCCTTCTGATGTAATGTTAAAAATTAGATTAAAATTTGATTAATAATAAGGCATCACTTGTGTAGGAAATCCTTTATTGTTGCAGAAAAAAAAAAAAGGTTAAAGGTTGGGGGGAGAAGAATGGGTTACATAAAGAAAAAGGAAGAAGATTAGAATAAGGGTTCCACCAAGGGGAAAGAGTAGAAATATAAACATGGGAGGAGGAGATGTATGAGAGTGCCATCTCGTAAAAATGCATTTGTTTGCATGAGTAAAAAGAGGTTTTGAGAAAGCCACCCAAGCAGACCATTGAGTATAAACATTTACAATCTAATATTTGTTTGTCTATAGCTAATAATTCTTCAATACAGTACACATAATGTCATCAACTGTACTGACCTACTGGGGATGGGAGGGTGGTAGTGGTGTCGTTGTGGGATGGTTTGATGGGCCACCACCAGGAAAAACCTTGGTAAAGACTGTGGGCCAGATCCACGAAGCAGTTACGCTGGCGTATCTATTGATACGCCGTGTAACTGCTAGTTTGCTCCGGAGTAATTTTTTTTTTGTATCCACAAAACAAGATGCGCCTGAAGCTGGGCTAGATCCGACTGGCGTACGTCTTAGTATGCCGTCAGATCTAAGGTGCATATTTACGCTGGCCGCTAGGTGGCGTTTCCGTCTATTTCCGCGTTGAGTATGCAAATTAGCTAGATACGGCGATCCACGAACGTACGTACGGCCGGCGCATTTTTTTACGTCGTTTCCGTAAGGCTTTTTTCAGCGTATAGTTACCCCTGCTATATGAGGCGTATCCTATGTTAAGTATGGCCGTCGTTCCCACGTCGAATTTTGAAACTTTTACGTCGTTTGCGTAAGTCGTTCGCGAATAGGGCTTTGCGTAGAATGACGTTCACGTCGTAAGCATTGGCTTGTTGTGGGTTAATTTCGAGCATGCGCACTGGGATACCCCCACGGACGGCGCATGCGCCGTACAGAAAAAACGTAATTTACGTCGGGTCAAGTAAAATTAACATAAAACACGCCCACATCTTTAACATTTGAATTCCGCGCCCTTACGCTGGCAGATTTACTCTATGCCGCCGTAACTTTAGAGGCAAGTGCTTTGTGAATACAGCACTTGCCTCTCAAAGTTGCGGCGGCGTAGCGTTAATACGATACGCTACGCCGGACTAAAATTACGATCCGCTACGTGGATCTGGCCCTGTGTCTTGTATCTTTTAGAATTTAGGAAAATCGACAGAGCTATCTCTTGTGAGGAGTAATGGTTCTCCAGAGATTTCATTGTGTATATTGAATGTCTGAGACCAAAATTTGCGGATTAAAGAAGATTACCACCAGATATGTAGGTACTTCCTATTTCCTCTCTTCCTCTCCAACATGTTTCTGTTGTTGTTGGGAACAATGTAGTTAGACTATGTCTCTATACCATCTAGAGTAGATATCATTTTATAGTTTATTTCCTGTGAATAGCAGGAGATGTTGAACTTATGTGTGAATAATGCCCCGTACACACGATCAGGCTTTTGCCCGGCCAAACTAACATCGGAATTCCGACGGAGTAGAAGAGAACATGTTCTCTATCTAAACTCCGATGGAATTCATGGAAAAAAGTCAGATGAGGCATACACATGGTCGGAATTTCTGATGGAAAAAGTCCGTCTGACTTTTTCCAAGCGCAATTCCGATCGTGTGTACAGGGCTTAAGGCGGTATCCCAATATTCCTTAGTTAGGGTGCTGCCAAGATCTTATTCTTGCCTATTCACCCTAGTTAAAGCAAACTTATTTTAGTTTTCATTTTTGGTGACGACCTGTAGCAAGGTTTCTTTGTCAAGGAATACTTAAAGCGGGGGTTCACCCTATCGACAGGAAAAAAAAAAATTTTTTTTCTTTTACCTTTAAATCAGGCACTGTAGCGCGAGCTACAGTATGCCTGTCCCAAATTTTTTCCCCCCATACTCACCTTGTAGTCGTCCATCGAAGATACCGGGGAATGGGCGTGCCTCTGGAGACGGAGGATGATTGACGGCCGGCTCTGGCGCGTCACGCTTCTCCGGAAATAGCCGAAATAAGCTTGGTCTTCACGACGCGTGCGCATAGCCTGTGCGCACGCGCCGTGAAGAGCCGAGACCTACTCCGGCTGTCTTCGGGGAGAGTGACGTGCCAGGGCCGGCCGTCAATCATCCTCCCTCTCCATAGGCACGCCCATTCCCCGCGGGAGCCGAAATCTACGATGGACGACTACGAGGTGAGTACGGGGTTAAAAAAATCGGGACAGGCATACTGTAGCTCGCGCTACAATGCCTGTCTCGATGGTAACATCATGTGGGTCAGGGTGAACTACCGCTTTAAATTAATGAAAGCATGTGAAACCATATTCAGGGGATTCTTGTGGCTGGAATGACAGGTGTATGCAATCAGCTGCAATCAAATGTACAAATGAATGATAGCCCAAATGGAGTCATCACTGCTTATGTGTATCCACACAACCAGCGGTTACCTGTGGTTAGGGAAGGGGGGGTGACCCTGGAAGCCAACAGATACTTACAGGGTCAGACATCTGTACCTAATTGCAGGAAACCACTAGTTATAAGGTTAGCTGCAGTACGCACATAATTGCCCATGAAAAGGAAGCCTAAAACCACTGCTAGTTATTTTATTGTTGCCCGTGTACTATTGGAGACATTTCCCTGTCTCAGGGATGCAACAGTAAGTTAGAATCTCCCAAAGTAAGGGGAATTCACCTTCTAGACAGTTGTCCTTGGAACAAGTGTTCTCATTGGAAGATGTATTTATTTATTACAGGTACTTATATATCGCCGAAAAGGGGAAGCTCTACTTGTTTGCCTCCACATTTGGCACCTTTCGGGGGGGGGGGGGGAGCGGGTACCTTGTGACAGGTACCTGCTCTCACTTCCGGCTAACTTTGCAGTGGCCACCTCAGCCAGAAGTTCGGCCCTCTCTCTTCCTTCCCCCACTGCCGGGCCATTCACAAATCCACAAGGCTTCACTGCCGGTTTCCTGTTGGCGAGATGGCAGCAGCAGCATTAAAAAATCGGCTCTGGTGAAGACACCGCTGGATTTGTGGACAGGTAAGTGTCCTAATATTAAATGTCAGCAGCTACAGTATTTGTAGCTGCTGACAATTCATTTTTCTGAAGGACACTGGAGCTCTGCTTTATGCACTTTACACATGTATTGTACATTCACATCAGTCCCTGCCCTCAAGGAGCTTACAATCTAAGTCCTTAACTCACATTCATACATACACATACTAAGAGCCAACTAATCCGTGGTGTGTCAGAGAAAACCAGAGTACCTGGAGGAACCCCACACGTGCACAGCGAGAACATGCAAACTCCCGGCAAGTAGTGCTGTGGTTGGGATTTAAACCAGTGACCCCAGTGCTGGTAGGTGGAAGTGCTAACCACTTAGCCAGTGTGGAAGATTGCCCTTTACCTCCATTTTCTTTGTCATTGTGTTTTTGGATGCTTGATCAATGAAGTCCTGATATAGTGTTGTATCTCATTGAGGTTCCAATTACATACAGTATGTGTAGGAATGAAATTCTTCAACATATGGTTTGCACTTGTTGGCTATTACAAATGTCTCCTTCTGCTCATGGCTACAAAGCCAGTTTCTGAAAGAGGCTTCTGTTCTATCTAGTCAGCAGACATTAGCGTTGAATTGTAAATATGGACGTAAAGGGGACTGAACCAGGTACACTTCTTCTTTTTAATTAAAGGAGTTGTAAAGGATTTTTTTTTTTTTTTGCTGAAATGACTGTTTACAGGGTATAGAGACATAATAGTTAACTGATTCCTTTTAAAAATGATTAAAAATAGATACAAATCAATCATATATTGTACCTACAGTTTCAGTTTTGTTTTTGCATGTTTCCTGCTTCTCTGCTGCACAATACAGGGCAGTGATGGTTTGGAAAACGAAACTGATTGGTGTTGAGGGGTTTTAGACACACAGTAATCACACCTCCTTCATTAGTGACCACAGAGAGAAAGCTCCCATGACTTTTTTTATCAGGAAACAGACAACCAGGAAGTGTTCAGAACAGAGAAGGATTAGAGCAAAAACGAACAATGAGGACATGAAACCAGCACTTCAGTAAGGTTAAAGGAATCTTTTTAGCTAAAACATTTTTTTCCTTTAGTGACCCTTTAAATTAGGAAAACAATGTGTTTTTCGTGGTAATTACCCTTATGTTTGCTTGTATTTCCATTGCATCAGAATTTGTAAACCAGACCTATTGTATTACTGTCAGTGACAGAAGAAATGATTGATATATTATCGTTTCTGTAAAAAGCCACATAAAAGAGCTTCAGGCTGATGGAAGTAAGCAGTTTTAGAATAGTAATCGTACAGCATTTTCCGTTTAAGTATTATATTCCTTTTAGCAACAAAGGAGACAGTTGTGTAATTCTGGTCATTTGTGTGATGAGTTATGATAAGGGTGGTCATTGACAGGTCTTAGTGCTTCTGAGTGCTTGTACTTTCAAGCACTTTAAAATACCTGATAATGATACTCAAGTATAAGATAAGTATAAGATGTCAAGCCAAAAAGAGACTTGTCCATCTCTTTCTGTCCTGCTAAAAACAGCTTCTTCAGACAGGAAGTGAGGAAAAATCTGCAAGAAATTAAAATATAACAGGGGTTCTTGCCTTCCTTTACTCTCCAACAGCAAATAGAGCCCCAGATAGCCCTAAAACCCTGACGGGGTTTACAACTCTTCCCCACTGTATTCTAAACTGGGGGGAAAAAGTTTTGTCTGAACATACATATGAGCCTTGATAAGAACTTTCAACGTATTGTTTGAAATCTGAAAGTATTTTATGAACCTTTATGACTTTGTTTTGAGGTGTATTATATGTTCTTGTCTGTAAAATCTGTTGTAGGATGGTTATCAGAATGGAGTGGAAATCTTGTTGGAAATGCTTAAAGCGGTGTTTCACCCTGCAGAACAACTTTTTAGCATAAAATTCGGCATAGTAGCGCGAGCTACAGTATGCCTGTCTTAATTTTTTTATCCCCGTACTCACAGTGTAATCGTACATAAAAGATTCCGACTGCCCGCGGGGAATGGGCGTTCCTTTCAAGAGGGAGGGTGATTGACGGCCGGCTCTGGCACGTCACGCTCCCCGAAGACAGCCGGAGTAGGTCTTGGCTCTTCACGGCGCCTGCGCACAGACTATGCGCAGGCGCCGTGAAGAGCCAAGCCTATTTCGGCTATTTCCGGAGAAGCGTCTTCTATGTACGATTACACTGTGAGTACGGGGATAAAAAAATTAAGACAGGCATACTGTAGCTCGCGCTACTATGCCGAATTTTTTTTTTTTTTTATAGGGTGAACCCCCGCTTTAAATCGTTTATTAACTTAAAAAAATAATAATGGATCCTGTCCCCTTTAAAGCAAGTTATACAGTGCTTGTCATTTTTGCTCCCTATGTTACGCAAAATACCTGGTTGATCCTGCCGGTTTCTACCCTCCCCTCTGTAAACTGACCACGGTTCATGTGGCTGCTGAGCCCTGACACTGTGGTCAGTTTATGAGCCTCTGTCATCCACAGCTTTCCTCTCTGCTCTCTTCCCACCTACCTGTCAGCTTGTGACAGTGCCCAACCCCCGCTCCTCCTGTTGCTGACATAACAATGTTATTTATTTACCATCCCCTCTCTGTCCTAATCCTGTGTCCCCCTGTGTGTGTGATTTATAAAATAAATGCTGATTTATACCTCATCTCAGAGCGCCGCTCGGCACTCACTAGAGCTGCGTGATTCTGGCCAAAATGAGAATCACAATTTTGTTGCTTAGAATAAAGATCACGATTCATCATCTTTCACAGTATACCAAAATATTAGGATAACTTTACTGTTTAGTTTTTCTTAAATTCATTAAAGTGTATTTTTTCCCCAAAAAATTGCATTTGAAAGACTGCTGCGCAAATACAGTGTGACATAAAATATTGCAACAACTGCCACTTTATTCTTTAGGGGGTGCTAAGTAATTTTCTAGCAAAAAATAATGATTTTTTATTTGAAACCAACAAGCGTCAGAAAAAGGTTTAGTCTTTAAAGGAGAAGTATGTGCTGTTTTATACTTACCTAGGTGGATGCAGCATCAGAACGATGTTCCCCGGACTCTGCACTGAGAACTGAGCCATCAAACATCGCCGATGGCTCTCACAGATCCCAGAGTGGAGAGCTGCTGACTGTCATTTAGCAGCTCTCCTGCTCTGCTCTCCACGCTCACTGGAATGCTGAGCTGAGAGGCTGAGACTGCCATCAGTCTAGGCACCTGGCAGATCCAGACTTCCAGAGTCGGGATCACGCAGTGCCTGGACTGATCTGTGTGAGGTCAGCGGAGAGTCGGCTTTAGACCACTCTCTGCTGAAAATGGGTCACAGGAGTGCAAAAACAAATTGCACTCCTGTGACCCATAGGAAAAGCCCAGCCAAATAAACTCAGGCTGGACTTCTCCTTTTAAGTGGTTAAACTTCCCTCATAAACAGACTGAAGTTAATTTATTTGATCTAAAGAACAAAACGTTACAATGTTTATAGTTGGCTCCTGGGCTGAGGAATGTTGTGATACTTTATTTATTTTTTGTCAGCTGTCGGCTTGAGTAGAGAATTCTCTGCATATAAAGAATCAGAAAAAGCTTTATTAAAGCGGGGGTTCACCCTTAAAAAAAATTATAACATTGCATGGAGCCGACCTATGAGACCGACAGTATCCTGTTTTTTTTTTTGTTTTTTTTCGCGTACATACCATTTTAGGGCTATTTTCACCCCCAGCACCCCCAGCTGTGATTGACGTGCTTCCGACCAGCGCATACTGTGCGTCACGAGTTGCCGAAAGAAGCCGTACATCGGTGTGGCTCTATACGGCGCCTGCGCACCGACGTTCGGCTTCTTTCGGCAACTTGTGACGCGCAGTATGCGCCGGTCGGAAGCACGTCAATCACAGCCTGTGATTAGGAACGCCCACCCCCGGGAAAGCCGGGGGTGAAAATAGCCCTAAAATGGTATGTACGCAAGAAAAGAAAAAAAACAGCATACTGTCTCATAGGTCGGCACCATGCAATGTTAGAATTTTTTTTTAGGGTGAACCCCCGCTTAAAGATCACGAGGAAAAAAAAATGGCAATCTCGATTCTTAACGATTAATCATGCAGCTCTAGCGGTCACATGATCAGACGGCTCTCTCCTCCTCTCGTCCCACCTGGCGTCAGCGGGAGAATCTCAGCCCCGCCCACTGCAGCTATCAGACAGGGAGAGGAGAGAGCTGACCAGTCATGTGAGAGCCGAACGGCGCTCTAAAATTAGGTATAATCAGCATATCTTTTTTAAATAAACCACTCACACAGGGGTACACAGGATTAGGGCACATATGGGATGGTATAAATTAGTCAGAGTGGCCTAAAAAACACTTTAAGCCCCATACACACGATCAGAATATCGTGCAGAAATACCGCTTTCGAAGCGATCGTACAGCTGTCGTCCGAAATTTTACAAAGGGACAAACACGAAAATCTTTTATTTTATTTAGTCCGAAAATACAATACAAATACATTACATCACTTCCGAATTTTTATTCTGTTGTACGAGAATTTTTGTATTTTAGTACCCTATTCGTTTTCCATATGGAGACTAGCATTCAAATAAAAAAAAAAAAAACGTATGATCATTCGTCCAATAATCTCATTGGGGCAGATCCACAAAGAAATTACGCCGGCGTATCTATTGATACGCCGGCGTAATTTCAAAATTCCTGCGTCGTATCTTTGTTTTGAATCCTCAAAACAAGATACGAAGGCATCTCGGCTAGATCCGACAGGCGTACGTCTTCGAACGCCGTCGGATCTAAGCTGCAATTTTTCGACGGCCGCTAGGTGGCGTTCCAGTCGAAATCCGCATCGAGTATGCAAATTAGCTATTTACGGCGATCCACGAACGTACGTCCGCCCGGCGCATTTTTTTACGTCGTTTGCGTTTGGCTTTTTCCGGCGTATAGTTAAAGTTGCTATACTGAGGCGTACTCAATGTTAAGTATGGCCGTCCTTCCCGCGTACAATTTTGATTTTTTTACGTTGTTTGCGTAAGACGTTCGCGAATAGGAATTTGCGTAGAATGACGTCACCGTCATAAGCATTGGCGGGTTCCAGGTTAAATTTCGAGCATGTGCACTACGTATTACCATAAAACACGCCCCCATTAGATCCATTTGAATTCCGCGCCCTTACGTAGATACACTACGCCACCGTAACTTATGGCGCGGATTCGTTGTGGCTTCCATTTAAAAAAGAAAAGTTAAGGCGGCGTAGCGTATCTTAGATACGCTGTACCCGGCGAAGATGTCTGTGGATCTGCCCCCTTGTGTGTACTATGATTTAGACACATTTCTTTAAGCGCTCTTTGTGATAATATCTTTGTATCAATCAACGTAGAAAAAAAGATAAAACCTTGCTTATAGTGTAATCAAGGCTGAAGTGTTTAAAACAAATTAGACCATACTTTATAGGATTTTTATTTTTTTTGCCTTTCTCTGAATCAACAACTAGGTAATTTATTACAAGCAGAATTTAAAAAAAAAAACTGTGAAAAATTACCAGTAGTGGAGTATTCAAATTTTCTTCTGCATTTAACTAAAGAACTTGCCAGGGATTTCAGCAAGTAACAGCAATTTGAGAGAGGACGAGAAGACGGCTCATCTAAAAAGTTTGAATTCCCTTTCTGCAAACACAAAGCAAACACCATTAACATCCATGTTAAATATTGGACAACATGATATTATTACCTGGGACACCTTGTTAAAACAAAACTGCACTGCGGTGGTATGTTTTTGTAAATCAATTGTGGCAGGTTACTTTGAAGCCAGTATGTAAAGAACAAGGTCTATGTTTGACCTCTTATAGAGACATTAATAAGAAATACTGGCTTCTAATCTGTTCAGAGAACTCAAGAGCGCATTTGTGCTAGATGAGTAGAAAATGGCACATCAGAATGTTGCTTATCTACTGGGGGTGCATTAGAGAGAGCAAACTTGGCCCTCTGCTATTCACTAATATCGCCGGAAATATGACCTCTAACCCCTTAGCCAATACATATACAGAGCGTTCCCTCTCTAAGTGCTAAAGAAGAAATTCTGGTTTGCTAGCTAGATAGTAGGTAGTTATCCTGTTAAATAATTACCTATGTATCATCGAAACATGACATGACATTAACAAATCTACGTGGATTTTATTACCCAAGATATACTATAGGTAGCAGAACTCAAATACGAAATTCATAAAAAAAAAAAAAACAAGACAGCCATAGTTGTTTTTCCACACACTACTTATCACTATACCAAGGCTGAAGCCTTTGATGCCATGACTGTCTATAAACCTGAGAATGCATGTCCTAATCAGTTGGGGTTTGTACCTAAACACAATCTCAGCAATCAGCCTGCTGAACTAAACACAATCAAGACATTTGTATTCTACTATGCATTTTTTCCTTTGCTTTTTTTATTTTTCACTTATAGCTTTCAGAGTTTGTAAAATACCCCTCAAACCATATATTTTCTGAAAGCACATGACCAGTAAAAAAAAAAAAAGGTGCTACTGATTTGTTAAGGTCCCAATGTTTATCAAAACAACATTTTTGCTAAAAATCCACTAATATCATTATCAGATAAAAACACAGCAAATTTTACAAAATTCCTACTAAATATAAAAGCTTGAACTGTAACGAGTTAATAAATAACAAATATTTGTAACTTTTAAATTGCGCTTTTTGGTGAAATGGTGAAAATCTAACATACGCAAAAATGTAAATATCCAAACGTCTCAAAAAATCTGAAGATTTTCATTTTCGCCTTAGGCCTTGTACACACGACCAGACATGTCCGATGAAAACTGTCCGCGGACCGTTTTCATCGGACATGTCTGCTGGGAGATTTTGGTCTGATGTGTGTACACACCATCAGACCAAAATCCCCGCGGACAGAAAACGCGGTGACGTTGGCGGCGACGATGACGCGTGACGTGTGCGAACCAGGAAGTTCAATGCTTCCACACATGCGTCGAATCACTTTGACGCATGTGGGGGATTTCGGTCCGATGGTTAGGTGTACTAACCATCGGACATGTCCGTCGGACAGGTTTCCACCGGACAAGTTTCTTAGCATGCTAAGAAACTTTTGTCCGCTGGAAACCTGTCCGCTAGGCCGGAAAACTGTCCGGTCGGCCCTACACACGGTCGGACCAGTTTCAGCGGACATGTTCGGTCGTGTGTACGAGTCCTTACAGCTTTCAGAATTTGTGAAAGACAAAAAAATTGCGTTTGTAAGACCGCTGCACAAATACGGTGTGAAATAAAGTATTGCAACGACTGCCATTTTATTCTTTAGGGTGTCTGAAAAATTATGTTTTGGGGTTCTAAGTAATTATCTAGCAAAAAAAATTATTTTAACTACTTAAGGACCAGGCCTAGTTTTCAAACCTGTTGTTTACAAGGTAAAATCTGTGTTTTTTGCTAAAAAATTACTTAGAACCCCCAAACATTATATATATATATATATATATATATATATATATATATATATATATATTTAGACACCCTAGAGAATAAAATGGCGGTCTTTGCAATACTTTGTGTCATACCGTATTTGTGCAGCGGTCATACAAGTGTATTTTGTTTGGAAAAAATACACTTTTTTTTAATAAAAAAATAAGACAACAGTAAAGTTTGCCCATTTTTTTTATAATATGAAAGATAATGTTATGCCGAGTAAATTGATACCCAACATGTCATGCTTCAACATTGCCACCCCCCCCACTCGTGGAATGGTGGCAAACTTTGCCTCTTAAAAATCTCCATATGCGACCGTATATTTTATGAAAGCATAGGATCTCTAGAATAAAACAAATGAATCACAACAATATATTCGCAAAAAATACACTAAAACCATTATCAGATAAAAACACACAATTTTTCAAAATTCCTGAAAAATTCCTGCTAAATATAAAAGCTTATCCTGTGTTGAGTTAATAAATAAGAAATATTTGTACATTTTAAATTGCACCTTTTTGAAAAATGGTGAAAATCGAACGTACCCAAAAATTCTCAAAAAATCTAGAGGCTTTCATTTTTTACTTACAGCTTTCAGAAATTGTGAAAGACCCCCCCCCCCCCCCAACCCCTATATTTTCTGAAAGCACATGACCAGTAGAATAGAAGGTGCAACAGATTTTAGTATGGGGGGGGGGGGAATTCATGATGGTAAAAAACCTTGAGCCTGTAGAACCATTTCAGGGAAAAGAGAACAAAGCAATTAAAGGTAAAGATTTTGATCTGCTGTTCAAGAAGATTAAACCATATTTTAGTGAACAGAGTGTTGGAAAAATAACATTGTGCGTTTTAAAAACAACCATTGGACATTTAGAACTACTGCAGATAGTCAAAGTAAATATATTCTCACCTAAAAGAACTCTGGTATGTAACTATACTGTGTTTCTATATTTTTGGTCTCAGTAATCAAAGGTTGGGTTTACAAAGTGCATAAAAACTCATTTTCTGACTGTATCTTTTTCTGACCATTTCTGAAAATTTTTCAGACTGTTTCGATAATGAATTAAATACTGAAGACATTTTTGGACTTCTTCCCAAATGTGGTTTCCTGCTATTTTCAACATTTTAGATTCCCAGCATACCATAGACATCTCTATATCTGTAAGAGTACCTAGTGATAGACTGAATGATTTTATACATTTGAAGATTTTTTTTATTTTTGGAAAGAGTACAAAATGTTCAGAGCCTTTGCCAGGACTTTTTTTTCTGTCTGTGTGCAATTGTGGAGTTTTCTTCTCACTTTACACCCAGGATACATAACAGAAAGTACGTTGAAATCTCTCCAAAATGAGGGGAATTCCCCTCTTAGGCCCCATACACACGAGAGAATTTATCCGCGGATACGGTCCAGCGGACCGTTTCCACGGATAAATCCTCTCAAAGATTTCCGCAGATTTCTATGCGATGGAGTGTACACACCATCGCATTGAAATCCGCGCGGAAATCCTCTGGCGATGACGTGTCGCGCCGTCGCCGCGATTATGACGCGGCGACGGCGCGACGCTGTCATATAAGGAATTCCACGCATGCGTCAAATCATTACGATGCGTGCGGGGAATCCCTTTGGACGGATGGATCTGGTAAGTCTGTACAGACGAGCGGATCCATCCGTTGGAATGGATTCCAGCAGATGGATTTGTTGTGCATGTCAGCAAATATCCGATCTGCTGGAATCCATCCCAGAGGAGATTTCTCCGCGGAAACAGATCCGCTGGCGTGTACACACCATAGGATCTATCCGCAGAAACCCATTTGCTGGGATTTATCTGCGGATGGATTCTATCGTGTGTATGGGGCCTTAGACAACTGCCAACCGAACAAGTCTCTACATTGGAAGTTTTTGTGCCATATTGTTTTCTGGTGACAACTCTAAAATTGTGGATGTCTCTTTATTGTATTTAATAGCGACAATGGTTACTAGGACCAATTGAGAGGCTGAATCTTCCCAGTGGGGACATACCCATGTAGAATTGGTGGGGGCCTGATGCCTGTAGATAAAGAATGTTGAGGGAGATAGGGCAAGTAATACCAACTGGTCACTACGGCTTATAAGCACTGTAACGAACTAAACAATGTAGATCCCCATCAAGGCCAACCTTTTCTAACTCCAGCAGTTTTAGAAAGCTGTTTAAATTTTCCTGCCTACATGGTCACTTCACTTAAAGGGGTTGTAAAGGTAAAAAAAAATCCCTAAATAACTTACTTTACCTTAGTGTAGTCCTCCTTCACTTACCTCATCCTTCAATTTTGCTTTTAAATGTCCTTATTTCTTCTGAGAAATCCTCACTTCCTGTTCTTCTGTCTGTAACTACACACAGTAATGCAAAGGCTTTCTTCATGGTGTGGAGAAAGCCTCTTGAGGGGGCGAGCAGGCAAGTCAGGACACTCTCTACTTTGCAGATAGAGAAGGGAGCTGTGTGTTAGTGGGCGTCCTGACACTCCTGCTCGCTCCCTCCCCCCTCAAGAGGCTTTCTCCACACCAGGGAGAAAGCCTTGCATTACGGTGTGTAGTTACAGACAGAACAGGAAGTGAGGATTTCTCAGAAGAAATCAGGACATTTAAAAGCAAAATGGAAGGATGAGGTAAGTGAAGGAGGACTGCACTAAGGTAAAGGAAGCTATTCAGGGATTTTTTTTTAACTTTACAACCCCTTTAACCACTGTAGCTCTCGGATGTTCAGTTAATTTCCCTGTATATAGTATGAAAGTTTTGAAGGAGATGTGGATCATCTTATGTCATTAAAGCCTACATTTATTTCAAAGTTAAAAAAAAAAACAGCACAAGGAACGGTATATACAGTCAATGCAAGGTGTCCCTTGTGCTGTTATCTGCATATTTGGTTGAAATCCTAAATCCTCTGATTCCCCCACCCCAACAGCCATAATCTTCAGGTGCTGTGGGGATTAATATTAGATGGGTCCTCATCACAAGGTGCTAACTATGCTCCCTCTTTCTGCCCCCTCCTCATTTATAAAAGCTATAGTATAGCTTCTACCATTAAAAAGCAATCTATGACTAGAGGATGGGTGGGTGGATGAAAGGTCTGCCTCATTCATTTATTATCTTTTCATTCATGGAAGCTATAGTACAGCTTCTATGAATGGAGGAGGGGTGGGGGTGCGGAAAGGGCAGGCCAATTATGGCTGTGGGGGTAAGGAGGGATCATAGGATGTTGGTTTTCAACCAAAACTGCTGCCAGCATCTCAAGAGACACCCTGCATAGAATGTACCGTCCTTGTGCTGATTTGTTTTGTTTTGTTTTTAGCTTTTTTATTTTTTTTCAGTTTTACCTTCTGAATATATACTTTTTGTAAATGGTATATTTTAACAGAGATATTTTAAATAAAAGTTTAAGAGTCGGTTCACACATAGGCGGCACGACTTCGGGGGCAACTCTGCAAGTCGTCCTGAGGACGACTTCAGAGGCGATTCGCAAAACGACTTCTGTATAGAAATACTACAGGAACCTTTTTTCTAAGTCGGAGCGACTTGCGTCGCTCCTATTTGAACGGTTCCATAGCATTGAATGGGACGCGACACGTCAGGCGGCTGAGCCGCCTGTCGTGTCGCCCCAGTGTGAACCGGGTCTAAAGCCCAACACCTTCCTTTGCAGTGTGGCTGCGCCCACATTGCAATGGTTAACTGCTGTTTTTTTTTTCTTGGGGATGGAAAAATACTTTTACTTACCTGATCACTTTTACTTACATCTGAGTAGATATTAGGCTTTAATATATACTTTATTAATAGCTAGCTGTTGTAGTACATATTGGACTGCCAGGGCTGCATTAGGAATCCCAGTCCATACACATAGGGCCATCCTACAGCTAACACCAGACTTTGTATAAATGCATGTTTTGTTAAGTTAAAATTAACTTGCGTTCCATCAGGGAGCAGTGACCTTTGTGTACTGAAAAAGAATAGACCTATTATTCTAATAGAATTAACGTGTTTGGTGTCTGCAGATAAAGTCTAGCCCGGTTTCAGGCGCGACATGGCTCAGTTACAGCTTAGTACTAGCACATAGTCACCTCTGGAGGGATATGCCGGGAGTTTGAGATTTCATTCTACATTCCTGTCTATCTGACCTTGAAGATGAAGTCCTCTGACTTGGCACTTACAGGGCACAGGTGGAAAACATTAGCACTTGCTAGACATCCCTGCGGTCCTTGAAGGTGTTTTCTTTGCATTTGTTAGTCTACAGATGGCTTCAGTTAACTTATAAGATTAATTTGTTTAGTTAGTGACCCCTTTCAGACAAACAGTTTTCTTTGTCTTTTGTATACAATAAAATGAAGGAAAGGCATGCAGGTTTGTCTCCCAGCTGAAATGGAGCTTTCAGTTGTCAGACATCTGGATGAAACTTGATTGCTCAAGGGTAACTGGTATGTGGGGGGAACAGTATAGCTCTAAATAGGATCTTTCTTCCAATAAACTGATATTTGAGATATAAATAATGCAGGCATTGCCGGATCAAAATTCACCTGTTGGGAGTTAACAAAATAACATGACTGAATATGTGAGTATTGCGTTTTTGTATAATTCATTCAAAAGAATTAATAAAGAATGTCAAAGGCCGGTTCACACTGGTACGACATACGGTCCGACTTTGAGAGCACATGTCGCATGACGTGTATAAATTAATGGTTTGCTATGGGAGCGGTCTTAACTGGTCCGACACAGGTAGGTCCAGTGGCGGTCCAGGATTTGGGGAAATATCTTCAGAAGTTAGGAGAATCAGAAGGGAGAGAGAGGTGATATAGGAGTGTGACTTATGTGGGGGGACACGCCCCAGCGTGTTGGAGGTTTTATTGGTATGTGGGTTCAGAATTAGCAAAAGCTGATGGGTGCAGTAATAAAGTAAAGACAGGAGTGAGGGTGATATATATATATATATATATGTATAGAGAGAAAGAGAAAGAGTGTTAGTTATCTGTGTGCATAATGCTGATTATTTTTGTGAAATTACATTACTTTTTAAACTCAGCTGCGCTGTAATCTCACAATATCTCAGGCGATCACAGGCTACCCACCCCCTTCTACTCAGATCGCAGCCTTTTTCAGAGGAAAAACTTCTCCTCTGTTCTACCCTCTGAGAACACAAGTTCTAGGCTCTTTAAACAGGCTACAGAGGAGATCATTTTCCCCTAAGTACTGTGGAGAACTGAACCAAGATAAAACTCCTCAGTTTATTAAACTTAGACCTAGTTACCTGTCAGGTCTGCTTCCCTTGTAAAGGCTGTGGGTAGATATAGAATCTGCCTAGTGCCTGCTGTCAGTTACAGTGCGAGAGCGGACCTAATGGGGAAACTAGTGTCTCAGCTTCCCCATCAGGCTCCATGCACTGCAGCATCACTGGTTGCTAGGAGGCTGCCGGCTGTGAAACTGACAGCATCCATAACAACCAGTGACAGAGAGAGGGGTAGCAGCAGCAAATATGCCACTCTCCTACATTGCGTACAGCAACAGGCACTCCACCTGTCTCTGTACGCCAACTAAAAGTAGGTCTTAATTACTTCCAGTTTCATTATCTATGAACTGGAGGTAATTATTTTTGAATTTAGTACATTACCATAGCCACTTTGCACATGTCAGTAAAGTTACTGAAAGGGGCGGTAGGGATTTTTTTTAATCAGTCATGGCTCATTTTACAGGAATATACCACCAGAGAAAGCAGTGCTTTATTAAATTCCCCAATTATTCTCATTAATTTTATGTAAGTATCTTTTTAAATGTAGTGTATTTTGAAAGAAATCACTACTGAATTATACAGTACAGCACAAGAACTCCTCTATGGTCCAGCCAGCCATGTACCTGGGATTCTTACCTTGGACGGTTGGTAGAGATGCACGATTCTGGCCAAAATGAGAATCACGATTTTTTTGGTTAGAATGAAGATCACGATTCTCTCACGATTCTCACGGCGTAAAATCTTTTACATTTATACAAAAAAAAAACTTGACTGGCTATTTTTTTTTTTAAATTCATTAAAGTAATTTTTTCCAAAAAAATTTCATTTAAAAAGACTGCTGCGCAAATACAGTGCAACATAAAATATTGCAGCAACCGCCATTTTATTCTCTAGGGTCTCTACTAAAAATTATATAATGTTTGGGGGTTCTAAGTAATTTTCCAGCAAAAAAAAATAATGATTTTAACTTGAAAAGAGCTGTCAGAAAAAGGTTTGGTGTTTAAGTGGTTAAACGTTCCTAATTTACATACAGAAGTTTATTCCTTTTGATGTGATACAATGTTTAGACTTAACTTTCCACTGATAAAGAATGTTTTCAAAATTTGGCAGGCTGCCCAGACTTTGACTTTTGGCTGAGAGCAGACAGGAAATTCTTTGCATACCAAAGTGCAGAGAGAAAATTATTTTCATGTCAAAGATCGTGAAACCCTGTGTCAAGAATCGCAACAGGAAAAAGATCACGATAACGATTCTTGACGATTAATCGTGCAGCTCTAATGGTTGGCCGTTTGGACTCAAGGAATTGGGAGGCCATCAAAGAAGAGAAAATGTGTTTCTTGAACCACTTAATACAAGCTATTTCTATGTTCATTAATCATTTAGTGCTTCATTGGTAAAGTATGTCAAAGATTTGGAGACCCTCTTAACCCCCTAGTGCTGGCCAAAACAAGTGTAGCCCTGGGGATGTTTATCCAACCTGTTAGCCTTCTGCTGTTAATGGTCTGATAACAAATAATGCACAAAAATCCAGGTGTATAGGCCTGCATTGGTTAGGATTTAACTTCAGCACAAATCAGTGTAGTATGTGGCTTTTTGGGAAAGCAGTGAATATTACATGGTACAGATTTGTACTAGAAATAAACTCAGGTGGGAGAATTTGTCCACAGGACAACTATTAGTACTCCACAAATCTGGCCTCTATGGAAGAGTGGCAAGAAGAAAGCCATTGTTGAAAGAAAGCCATAAGAAGTCCCGTTTGCAGTTTGCGAGAAGCCATGCAGGGGACACAGCAAACAAGTGGAAGAAGGTGCTCTGGTCAGATGACACCAAAATTGAACTTTTTAGCCTAAAAGCAAAACGCTATGTGGCTAAAAACTAACACTGCACATCACCCTGAACACACCATCCCCACGTGAAACATGGCAGTGGGAAGCATCATGTTGTGGGGATGCTTTTCTTCAGCTGGGACAGAGAAGCTGGTCAGAGTTGATGGAAAGATGGATGGAGCCAAATACAGGTCAATCTTAGAAGAAAATCTGTTAAAGTAGGCAAAAAACGTGAGACTGGGTGGAGGTTCACCTTCCAGCAGGACAATGACCAAAAACATACAGCCAGAGCTACCATGGAATGGTTTAGATGCAAGCATATTCATGTGTTAGAATGGCCCAGTCAAAGTCAAGACCTAAATCCAATTGAGAATCTGTGGCAAGACTTGAAAATTGCTGTTCACAGACGCTCTTCATCCAATCTGACAGAGCTAGAGATATTTTGAAGCTGTAATTGCAGTGAAAGGTGGTTCTACAAAGTATTTACTCAGGGGGGCTGAATACAAATGCACACCACATTTTTTAGATATTTATTTGTAAAAAAAATTGAAAACCATTTATAATTTTCCTTTCACTTTACAATTATGTGTCACTTTGTGTTGGTCTATCACATAAAATCCCAATAAAATACATTTACGTTTTTGGTTGTAACATGACAAAATGTGGAAAATTTCAGGGGGTGTGAATACTTTGCTACCTCTGCGGATATAAATACTGAGGGGTTGTTATGATAATATTTTAAAATGTGCCCCTAAAAGTGGTCAAGCCAGGAAGGGGGGGGGGGGGGAGTGCTGCTATTGTCAGGCGATTGTCTCCAAATTGTATTTAAGGAGACCTATGGTATATTTGCAGACTTTTTTAGGTGAATGTGAATTCGATTTTCTGCTCACTAAAAATATTTTTATGAGTGTAAATGTTTTAAAAACTTGTTACTGTCTGTATCATTTGATGTATGTATGTGGGAGCAGCTGTATTTGCTTATTACATACTGTATATAGATTTTGTTTCCTCATTAGCATTACTGCGGGTCTGTGGCCTTTGTCTTAACTCTTTGGAAGTAACAGACTTCAAAGAAAGCTAATGGGGGAGAAAGATAAATGTGAAGAAAGTGTTACATAGCGCAGACTCCAAAAAGTTCCTGCATACACCAAGTTCTCTAAAGAGGCCTGTTGGAGCCTCAATGGTGCCTGTTGAATTTAAACCACAGATTCTAACTTCAAATAGTAAAAGAAGCTGTTAAGCTGGGTACACACTATTATTTTTAATTATTATTATTTTTTTCATTCAACCATCGGATTCCTGGATCCACACAAGTTAGGCCCCTTTCACACAAATGGTCAAATCTGGTCTGCCTGACCGTTTTTCAGGTGGACTCATTTGGAACCTCCATTCTGCTTTTTGGAGAATGTGTCCTTTGTGTCCATTTACACCCGCCTACATCCAATCCGATTCGGCAAAAACAAGCTAAAGGGTGATCTGTTGCCCTCTGTCTGCCTGATCAGATGGTCGACCCATTTACCATCGACTGCCCATAGAGGAGAGCTGTGTCTGTGTCCGCTCTGCATAAGTGGAGTGTGCACAGGCCTGTCAACTGGGGAATCAGCAAATACATCCTCTGCTGAGCAAGCGGATCGCAGGCAGAGTCTGCCCTATGTGAAAGAGGCCTAATGTGGACAGGGAATCCTTCCCGCTGTGCTGTTTTATTCTTGCAGCCGATTGGGATCAGGAATCCAAAATTTGTTATCAAATTTCCAATTTTCTACTGACACTCCAGGAAAGTTAAAGACCAACTGAACTTGGGCGCTTAATACATTGCATCAAAACAAAATATGTTCAAAGTCTTAAGCCCCATACACACCATCAGATTTTCTACAGATTTTTGTCTTCAGAGTTACCAAAACCATATAATATAAGGTCAAACCTTAATGCCGCGTACAGACGGTCGTTTTTTGTGATGAAAAAAAAAGTTGTTTTTGAAAACGTCATTTAAAATGACCGTGTGTGGGGAAATTGTTTTATGTCTTCTGAAAAACGACAAAAAAAAAATTCGAACATGCTTGAATTTTTTGTGTCGTTTTTCAAAACGTCGTTTTTTGTGTCATTTAAAATGATAGTGTGTGGGCAAAACTACGTTTTCAAACCCCCGCATGCTCAGAAGCAAGTTATGAAGCGAGCTTCAATGGAACCGAGTGCCGTCGTACGTGCTGAACGTAACCGCACTTTGCTAGAGCATTTTGAAAAAACGATAATGTGTAGGCAACGTAGTTTTTGAAAATTAAGTTTCAAAAACGTCGTTTTATTTCATGATTTAAAACGTCGTTTTTTTTCATCACAAAGAAACGACCGTCTGTACGCGGCATAAGAGTTTCCATTTGTATGCAATCAGGCAGGCCTTTGCACTACATGGTTTTGGTAAATCTGAAGACAATCTGATGGTGTGTATGGGGCGTGAGAGCCGGTTCACACAGGGGCGGCACGACTTTGGGGGCGACTCGGCAAGGAATTCTCAAGACGATTTGAGATGCGAGCATCTACAAGTTTGCGCACAAAATCAGCAATCAAATCTTGGGACAGCAAGATTATCTGGAAAATGTTCTGTAATAAGAAATGTGCATTTACTGTAAAAGAAAACTAAAAACAAAACAATATAATTTTCCTTTAAGTGATCTTTATCTTGCTAATAGGATTATGGCAATAAAGGAAAAAGTGTTTTGTTGAAATCCTTTTCTCCCTCGGAGCACCTGTGTCTGTTCCCTAATGGAATTGGCTCCAGTTAAAGATAAAGTCTGCTGTGGAGTCGGTCTATGGCCTGCCTTGACATCTCAAGGTTATCTATAAGCACAGCGCCTGATTTTCAGCCAATAGCCAGGTAATACAGGTAATCACTTTGAAGTGGAGGATTACAGGTAGAGCGTTGAGCCTGATAAAACCAGTTTTGTCCAATATAATCCAACATCATCTTTTTGCAATCATTGTAATACCTGAAAATACATTCCCAAACTGTTAAAATAGGTCAAACGCTATAATTCATTGGAAGGATATAATATAAGCAGCATTTACTGTTAATTCCTTTCATTTACTTCATTATAAAGCATTGATATATTTCTGCGGTACTGTACTGAGAACATTCAATACTTAAGGGACCATCAGAAGAGTTTACAATCCAATGTCCCTATCAGAGTCTTAATGTTGTAAACACAGTAAGTTCAGTGGGGGTTGAAGCTAAGTAACCTCATGCTGCCCACATAACGTATATGTGCGTTGGTAAAAGGGGTGGGCTTTAACATCTACATGCTACCCATATGCATCTTCAGGCAGCATAGGATTCTGTGCTTAGAGAGCACTTAGTACACACTTCCAGCACAAAGACATTTGGGAACCGCCGTGACCTTGTGACTACTATGACAGCCCAGTGGTCACATGATTAGGCAGACCTTTTCTCCCCCCCCCCTGGGGGTTGTATCCAAGTTAAAGGGAATCCAGGATGGATGGGAAGGGGTTAAATGAGAAGGAAAGGCTAAAATAACCCACATTTTAAACACTGCCTAACTGATTCTATACTTGCTGCATACGGTTTGTTAGAAATTTTCAATGGAAATAGATTTTTTTTATATTCTTTCAAGTAGTCATGTGACTGTAAAGCTGCAGTGGGTGTGTGTCTGGGGGGCATTTACCCTTTTAGGTTCAACAATATTTTAGAATGGTAGAGGTGAACTTGAAAGATATTGGGGGCCTCAACTCTAGCCCCTGACTTCACCAAAAGGCTGTGCATAATATTCAGTATATAAAATGCTACAGAATATTGTCAGAGACTGCACAATTACTTGAGGGAACAGACAGAGACTATGTACATGTTACAGGTGTGGTTGGAGACATGCTGTAGGAGGCAGGCAGAAATTAGAAACACGTTATATGAGACTGCTATAGACTACTGCTATTACACTCTTTTTAAATATCAACACTACTACGCTCCTACTGCTGGCTGATTGTAAGGAAAATATGAGAGGGCCACAGCTTGAGCAGAAGAGCATTAGAGCAATGGACACTGGTGGGATGATGCCACTGGTCTGATTCAGCATCATTGTCAATCCCTGCACAGATGGAAGCACTCACCAGAGCTTTTTTGGGGACCTGAACTCTTTGCAGCAATTATAAAGAGATTTAATTTTTTTCAGGCTTTTCCCCCTTTTTTAACCTGGTAATGCTGACAAAAGGCCCCTTTTACACGAGAGGTCTGATCAAGTCCAGCTGAAAAACAGACAGCCGGACCCATTCTCCTCTATGGGCAGTGGGATGTAAATGGATTTGTGTCCGCTTACACCCAGTTACCTCCGGGTCCAATCCAGCAAGCAAAAACAGATCCATTCCCCTCCATTTGGCTGGGTCAGAAGGCTGTCGGGTGTAAATGGACAGCCAGTTGGTTTATATCTGTCTGCCCATAGAGCAGAGTGGGCAGTGTCCATGGCCACTTTGCATAGCAGAGCGGACATGGACCTGTCACCCATCCACTCGGCACAACCTGTGTGAAAGAGGCCGAACACAGTTCTTGTCCCTTCATTTCCACACTCACTTCTCTATGGCAACGGTTTAGACTTCAAACATGTCTGCCTTCATTCATCTCCATTACATGATGGATGGTGAAATCGTAGTTAACAAAGGAGATAACATTGTTTGTGCTGTCTTTTGCACCCACATGAAGTGATAAGAACTCTGTATTTCTAGTACGCTCAGCAGATTTTTTTTTGTAATTGCTAAAAATGTTCTTAGCTTTAAAAAAGACAACTAGTACATCCACCACAACTATGGAATGGCAAGCTGCAGTATATATTTATATATATATATTTAGTTTTTTGGGGTTTGGATGCACTTTAAGTTAAAATGCAGGGCAAATCAGCAGGTTCACTTAAAGCGCAACTAAAGTCCACTATACTTGCCTCCTATTGAGTGATGCAATGTCTGGAAGTCAACGTTTTCCACCAATCTTCTGGGTTCTTCGGCCATCTTGAGTGGCTATCCCAGGATGACTTACCTCCCCGGTTTGTGCACAGGAGTTAATACATCTTGGCACAAAGGCATGCCTTGAATTTACACTGAGCTTAGCAAATGCAGCTTAGTGTACATTTTGAAGAAAATTGCAAGCTGGAAGGTAATAAACATGGTAAAAGACTTTTTTGCAATAAACAAGTCTCCCTTCTTGCAAATTTTTTATTTTTTTGTAAAGATCTGCTTTAAATGTCAGCTTTGCCCCTGAATATATTTACTTTCTGGTCACTACTCCATTGCTTCATTTGCCCATCTGAAGAAAGGGTATCTGTGCTACCAGATATAGGGAACATGCTACAATGCAGGCTGGATATCCTAAAGCCTCATACACAGGACCGGTTTTCCCGGCAGGAAACTGCCAGGAGAGCATTTGGCCGGGAATCCCGGCCATGTGTATGCTCCCTAGCAGTTTTCCCGACGGGAAAACTGCCCAGGAAAAATAGAGAACCTGTTCTCTATTTTCCCATCGGGATTCCTGCCAGAGTGTTTCCTGCTGAGAAAACCGGTCGTCTGTATGCTTACCTTTTCCTGCTCGATAAAAGTTTGACGCATGCGCGGTAGAATACAAGTTTAGTGTGGGGTGTAGCAAGATGGCGGCGATGTCATCGAATGTGATGAGCGCCGGCTTGTAGTCAATGACGTCACCACGTTTTTGCCATTCAAAAGAATGGCGGTTCTTTTGAATGTCCGTCTGTAATGCACGGCAAGCTTGCCAGGAATCATGTCAGGAAAACCAACGTTTTTTTCCTGACGGGATTCCCGGCCATGTGTACAGGGCTTTAGAGCCCATCACCAGGCACTAGCAATGTCACATGGAGTTGGGAAGGGAGTCATTAGCCCTGAGTGAGCTATGACCAAAGCAACGTGGAGCTTACGCAGGGCTCTTAGAGCTTTATCTTTGCTCTCATGGAGCAAACAGAACGTGAATATAATCAGGTGGTATCCTGGCATTTGCTTTTCCATGTAATGTCATATTTCTTTCTGGTAATGACACTGACTGGTGTACAGTGTAAGCAGGCCTTGTTTAGTTGACCTTTGACACTAAAGGGCAGATAAAGATGTATTTTTAAACAAAGCGGGTTTTCAGCATTGCTGTGTTGTCAGGTGATCACAGTCAAATTACAGTAATTATCAAATAGGGGTCATTGGGTTCATCTCCCAGAATCTTCACTGAAACCTTGGCTCTTTGTGGCCAAGAATACAGTGTAAATGAATGTGCAACTTTACCCCCTTTCCCAGAGATATGCCTTCACATACTGTACAGATCTTTAAAATAACTTAGTTTTATATTGTTCTTAATGGGTCATTACATCAAACACTGATATTTCAGATTTTGGTAGATGATGCAGAGTTAAAAACTCAAATTTCTCTTATTCAGCCCCATGGACTGATGAGTACTTGAACAGTGCTTGAATCTGATTGGATGCAAGCCTTGTTCATCCATTAATATTTACAAAAGTGCGGGGTTATCGGATGAAATTCGGGCAGTAATACATATCTAATACCTCATGCACACTGGGCATTGAGCCGTGGTGCATGAAGTGCTGGCATTTAGCTATGAATGTAGGAGACAGGTGTACCGCTCAGCCCTGCTGACAGTAGCCTGTCAAACTTTAGGAAAGCCTGACAGCTGCTGCAACTGGGCGGTTCAGCGGTATATACATTTAGGACAGTATGCGGCCAGGGACGAATACCTAGATAGCAAGTCTGTGTTCCAGGCATTCATCCCAGGCTGTATATTGCCCTAAGCACTCAACCCTATCCAACAACAGCAGCTGTCAGACTATCATAGAATTTGACCGGCTACCAGCAGTGGGGCTGAAGGGTGCACATGTGCCCTGGAGCTGCAGCTAAACACCAGAACACCCACAGTATGGTGCCAAACACCCAGTGTGCAAAAGCCCTTAGGGACTCTGTTGGTATGTGAACCATTGTGTGCAGAGCAATAATCTGACATAATTAAATTGCACAAGATGCCTTCATACCATACCAGTTAGCATCAATACTTGTGTGATGTGATGAGGTTATCCTTTGGCTTTCTCATAAAATGTAATTTTTTACATGTAGGGATCTGTTTGGAAGCAGGCTCATCAGACAATATGAAGGGTCCAGGTTTAATACTGCACATTCCAGTGTAGCCATGTTATGAGGGGTCATATGAAGTTGCCCTCTCCACACAGGCTAAGGTGCTAACCTGCAGGTAACCAAATGAGCCAGAGCATTTGCTAAAGGAAGAGTGGACTATGAATATATAATTGGCAGTGAAAAGTTAGGTCCGTCGCTCTATCAAGTGAATAAAGCTAATCTAAATAGTAATGTGGAAAATTGCTGCTAGACCTAAAGTGTACACAGTGCACACAAATTGGTAATGAGTAAAGAAGTGATCAGCGCAACTTTCTAATAGTAAAAATGCACATGTATGTGCTAAAGTAAACTGACTAATAAATCATATGCAAATATCTGCTGACCCCTGATGAAGTCACGTGTCGTGATGTAATGCATAGTGAGTGGCCGGATACCTAACGAACAGGAAGTGAAGTAAGAGGCGTCTGCAATGCTGTATTTTGTACTTCTCTGCTGTTTTTTAACTTTTTCCTTGTAAGTGCCCATTTGGCCATTTAAATAAACCGATTGTATTATACGTTTTGCACTATGGGAATTTTTTGTTTATCCCTTCTATATGCCTGACTCCTGCGAATAAATCACGCTGGGGAGTTTGGAAGCCATCATCCTTATTTGGCACACAATCTGGAGAGACACCACGGGCCATTACTGGCATTAGAGACCAGGAGATTTACCCCCGTTCCCCCAGTTAAGGAAATCGTTAAGGCTACATATACTCCTTACTGAGGTAAGAGTCCAGAGAGCACTGAGTGATAGTCACAAAGATTTCCTACAGAAGACACTGTTTTTGGACACTACGTTCATCACAGTCACTTTAGCACTTTATTTATTTGTTTACATAAGATATTGTGGACGTTATTTCAGCACTTTACTTGGAATTTTTATTGCTTAGTTGCACAGTCATTTTGCCTTTTTTTTTTTTTTGCACAGTTGGATATATTGCTTATGTTACATTGCTCATCTTGCACAGCAGATATTTGCATATGATTCATTAGTCACATACATGTGATTTTTTACTATTAGAAAGTTGCGCTGATCACTTTTTTACTCATATAATTGGCAGTGCCTCCACCCAGAACATGGCTCCAGCGTTTGTAGAGATGATGCCTTTCTAGGACAATAATTAGTAACTCACCCAAAATAACTGACAGCAGTAGTATTAATACAGAAGTGGAAAAAATAATGGCGCCACTCTAAGGCCGCGTACACACGATCAGACCATCCGATGAGAACGGTCCGATGAAGCTCACTGATGGTCTGATGTGCCTACACTCCATCGGGTTAAAAAAACTATCGTGTCAGAACACGGTGACGTAAAACACAACGACGTGCTGAAAAAAACGAAGTTCAATGCTTCCAAGCATGCCTCGACTTGATTCTGAGCATGCGCGGGTTTTTAACCGATGCTTTTGCATACTAACGATCGGTTTTGACCTATCAGGCGTCCATCGGTTCAATTTTAAAGCAAGTTCCTATTTTTTTTGACCGAAGGTTAACCAACCGATGGGGCCCACACACGATCGGTTTGGACCGATGAAAACGGTCCATCAGAACATTCTCATCAGATGGACTGATCGTGTGTACACGGCCCAAGTGTAATAAGTAGTGTAACATTTATTGGATAAAAACAGCAGCACGCTTACTCACAAGCGTTGGTGAGATTAGGCATGTATCACCAAAGAAACGTCCCCGGCTGTCACTGTATGCGGCTGTGTTGTGGAGCGGTTGGCGGTGGTGGATGCCGTCGCTTCCTCTGTCTCTGACACAATGGGAGCCAAGCTGTGAAGTCAATTCCGGATGGACGCTGGATCAGATGGAAGGCAATACTTCCGGGTGATGTGGGGGAGCCAGTAGGCGAGTCAGATGTCCTCACTGTTAGCGTGAGGGGGGGGGGGGTCGCACAGTTTACAAATACAGGAATATGGCAAATTACAAAGCAAACAAATATACAATTGTATAAAAACTAACAATGAACAAATGCATGAAAGGGCAACACAATGGCCCAGATTCAAGAAGCACTTGCGCCCGCGCAACCATAGTTGCGCGGCGCAAGTGCTTACTTGCTCCGGTGTAACGAGTGCTCCTGATTCAGGAACCTCGTTACACCGAATGCAGCCTAGGATGTGACAAACATAAGCCTCCTTATGCCTTCACATCCCAGGCTGCATTCTTGCGTTGGCCGCTAGGGGGCGCGGCCTTTGTGATCGGCGTGTAGTATGCAAATTGCATACTACCACCGATTCACAAAAGTTGCGCGGGCCCTGCGTACGCAAGGTACGGAGTTTCCGTACGGCGCCTTTAGCATAAGGTTGCTCCTGCTAATAGCAGGCGCAGCCAATGCTAAAGTATAGCTGCGCCTCCCGCTCGCGACGTTTAAATTTCACGTCGTTTACGTAAGTGAACCGTGAATGGCGCTGGACGCCATTCACGTTCACTTACAAGCAAATGACGTCCTTGCGACGTCATTTGCCGCAATGCACGTCGGGAAAGTTTCCCGACGGAGCATGCGTTGTTCGCTCGGCGCGGGAGCGCGCCTAATTTAAATGATTCCCGCCCCCGGCGGGATCATTTACATTAGGCAGCCTTGCGCCCGGCTGCTTAGCATATTGCCCGCGCAATTTACGGAGCAACTTTGCGCGATTCTACTTGAATCTGGGCCAGTATGTATAACTTATGTGCAAAACTTGTGGGGGAAGGGGCAAAAAGGGCGATCAAATATATATATATATATATATATATACCGTATTTATCGGCGTATACCGCGCACTGTTTTCCCCTTAAAATAAGGGGAAAATCGTGGGTGCGCGATATACGCCGATCCCGCTTCCCGCGCTGTGTTTGAACGCCGCCATATACCAAGCGCAGGACACTCGGGTACACTCGGCCAGGCTCGGCTCCCCTCGCGGTCACGCCCTGTGCCGCCTCCTAGCCTTTATGCGAGAGGAGCCAAACGTGGCCGAGCGTGCCCGAGTGTACTGCGCTCGGTATATGGCGGCAGGCGTTCAAACACAGCGCAGGAAGCGGGGATCGGAACAGCACGGGAGAAGCGGGGAGGACACCACCGAGCCTGCAGATGGACGCCGGACCGGACAAGGCCGCCGATGGATGCCGGGCAAGACACCGACGAGGGGCATTCAAACTGTAAGTATTTAATTTTTTTCAGGAAATTTCCCTTCCAGGTTGGAGGTGTGCGCTATACGCCGGGGCACGCTATACGAAGAAAAATACGGTAACTCAAAGGACTATATCAACAGTTTAAAGTTTTAATTAGCTCTCATGAGCTCTCCTGTTTTTATTTGTTTTATCTGAATTTCCATTGCTGTCATTTAAAATGATCGTGTGTGGGCTTCACATCATTTTTCGGGTTCTGAAAAACGACAATTTTTTTCCTGCACATGCTGCATTTTTTAACAACGTTTTAAACGATGTTGTTTTTCGGGTTGTAAAAAATGATTGTGTGTGGGCTAAAACGACGTTACAAACCTGCACATGCTCAGAAGCAAGTTATGAGACGGGAGCGCTCATTTTTTTCTAAAACTACCATTCGTAATCACGCTGTAACAGACAGAAAAGCGCAAATTGTCTTTTACTAACATGGAATCAGCTAAAGCAGCCCCAAGGGTGGCGTCATCCGCACGGAACTTCCCCTTTATAGTGCCATCGTACGTGTTGTACGTCACCACGCTTTGCTAGAGCATTTTTTTTAAAATGATCGTGTGTGGGCAACGTTGTTTTAATGATGAAGTTGGAAAAACTTTGTTTTTTCTACATGCCGAAAAACTTTGTTTTTTTCATGCCGTGTGTACGCGGCATTACTCTCTCTTATGTGTAGTATTAATACACCCAGCACAGATTTCTAAGAGTAAAGATATGATATCAGCAGGTGATTAGTGTAACTTTATCTATGATAAACGGATGGCATTACATACAACCAAAGCAATAACAGGGAGAAAGTACATATGTTTGAGAAGAATCGTGTATATACAGTATCTTACAAAAGTGAGTACACCCCTCACATATTTGTAATTTTTTTTATATTTTTTCATGTGACAAAACTGAAGAAATGACACTTTGCTACAATGTAAAGTAGTGAGTGTACAGCTTGTATAAATTTGTGTAAATTTGCTGTACCCTCAAAATAACTCAACACACAGCCATTAATGTCTAAACCGCTGTCAGTGAGTATACCCCTAAGTGAAAATGTACAAATTGGGCCCAAAGTGTCAATATTTTGTGTGGCTACTAGGGTTGTCCCGATACTGATACTAGTATCGGTTTTGGGACCGATACTAAGCATTAGCGCGAGTACTTGTACTCGCGCAAATGCTCCCGATGCTTCTGCCGATACTTTTTTTTTTCTCACCTCGAGCGGGCTGAGAGGGGGGCTGTGAGCGGGTACAGAGAGGGGGCGGAGAGCGGCGGCTGAGAAGGGTTGGAGAGAGCGGCAATGAACATTCAAATTGTTTTCCTCACCTCGAGCGGGTTCAGAGAGGAGGCGGAGAGCGTGGGTGGAGAGCGGGGGCTGAGAAGGGGCGGAGAGATAGCTGGGGAAGATCGTGCTAAATGATGAGAGGGGCGGAGAGTGGACGTAGAGAGGCTGTGAGAGTGCTAATAGTGGGCGGAGAGCGGGTGGAGAGTGGGAGGAGAGCGGGCGGAGAGTGGGAGGAGAGCAGGATGGACATTGTAGCAGGCAGCCCTCGGCAAGTAAGATTGTGTGAACTTGTGAAGTGATTCAGGCTGAATGAATACTGTCACTACAGTAGTACACAGGGGTGGACTGGGACAAAAATTTGGCCCTGGACTTCATCCAGACCGGCCCACTTAATTTTTGCACACACACACAAACAGTAAACTATACGCAGTTGTCGGCGGTAAAAATAGCGGCGTTTTACCGCCGACGCTATGGGCGGCTCAGTGTGAAAGGGTCTAATAAATCAGTTACTATGACCAGCGGCAGTGCATTTACCCCCCCCCCCCCGCTGCATATTAAAAAAAATCAGACACATACACTGACCCCCCTCCTGAAACAAACACTGTCCCCCCTCCTTATACAAACACTGTCCCCCCCTCCTTACACAAACACTGTCCCCCCTCCTTACACAAACACTGTCCCCCCTCCTTACACAAACACTGCCCCCCCTCCTTACACAAACACTGTCCCCCCCCCTCCTTACACAAACACTGTCCCCCCCCTCCTTACACAAACACTGTCCCCCCCCTCCTTACACAAACACTGTCCCCCCCCTCCTTACACAAACACTGTCCCCCCCTCCTTACACAAACACTGTCCCCCCCTCCTTACACAAACACTGTCCCCCCCTCCTTACACAAACACTGTCCCCCCCTCCTTACACAAACACTGTCCCCCCTCCTTACACAAACACTGTCCCCCCCTCCTTACACAAACACTGCCCCCCCCTCCTTACACAAACACTGTCCCCCCCTCCTTACACAAACACTGTCCCCCCTCCTTACACAAACACTGCCCCCCCTCCTTACACAAACACTACCCCCCCTCCTTACACAAACACTGTCCCCCCCCTCCTTACACAAACACTGTCCCCCCTCCTTACACAAACACTGTCCCCCCTTCTTACACAAACACTGTCCCCCCCTCCTTACACAAACACTGACCCCCCCCCTCCTTACACAAACACTGTCCCCCCCTCCTTACACAAACACTGTCCCCCCCTCCTTACACAAACACTGTCCCCCCCTCCTTACACAAACACTGCCCCCCCTCCTTACACAAACACTGTCCCCCCCTCCTTACACAAACACTGTCCCCCCCCCTCCTTACACAAACACTGTTCCCCCCTCCTTACACAAACACTGCCCCCCCCCTCACACAAACACTGACCCCCCCCTCACACAAACACTGTCCCCCCCTCCTTACACAAACACTGTCCCCCCCCTCCTTACACAAACACTGTCCCCCCCTCCTTACACAAACACTGTCCCCCCCCTCCTTACACAAACACTGTCCCCCCCTCCTTACACAAACACTGACCCCCCCCTCCTTACACAGTCCCCTTCTTTTTGGTATCCTTTGCAACAAAACACAGCTCCCTTTATGTCAGTGCCCCCTCCCTTACCTTACACAGCAGGGAGAAGACACTCAGAGGATGCAAAGCGTCCAAGCAGAAGGCGGGAGCTGTTCAACTTTCAATGTTACAGACAGACGATTGGTTGCTAGGACTGCCCCTAGCAACCAATCACAGGCTTTTTAACTTTTTAACAGCAACTTCTGCTCGGACAGTCTGCTTATTGTATGGATGAGAGCGGCTGTGGGGGGAGGAGGAGGAGTTACACGGGAGAGAAGAGGTCTGAGAGGACACACAGGCAGGATGTTCAACAGGTTCACTGTTGTCACCCTGCACAGTGCACTCCACCCGCCATGCACCCCCTCCAGCAGCAATACTCTGCAGCCTGCACTGGAACCGTGCACTTGCAGTAGTGGCAACGGGTGCGGCCACCACCTTCCTCCCCAGCCAGCAGTCAGACTCTGCAGCCGCACGACCCGATACCAATGTGCGGGGCCCCCTTCGTCCAGTACATAGCAAACACTGCCTGTATACATTCTGAGGCCTCGTACACACGGCCGAGGAACTCGACGTGCCAAACACATCGAGTTCCTCGGCCAGTTCAGCACTGAAGCCGCCGAGGAGCTCGGCGGGACGAGAGCTCCCATAGAACAACGAGGAAATAGAGAACATGTTCTCTATTTCCTCGTCGAGCTCCTCGTCGGCTTCCTCGGCCGAAAGTGTACACACGGCCAGTTTCCTTGGCAGAATTCAGCCAGAAACTCGGTCGGAAGCTGAATTCTGCCGAGGAAACTGGTCGTGTGTACGGGGCCTGACTGTCAGAGTGTATACAGGCAGTGTTTGCAAATGTACTGGACGAATGGGGGCCCCACACATTGGTATCGGGCTTGCTGCTGCAGTGAGAGTGGAGCTGTCACATCTAAGCACTGATGATGGGGGTGCCCCCGCATATTGGCCCCGCCCATCCCCGACATCGTTTTGACAGCTCCACTCTCACTGCGGCCGCACGCCCCCGCTTGCCCACCAATCATCACTGGATGTTTACACTCAGGGCGGACTCCGGGCTTTTTGGGGACCCATTCGGGGCTTTAGCCACCCCCTCCCGACACCCCTGAGTGACAACTGGCCCACTGAGCCATCGGCCCACCGGGAAACTCCCGGTAGTCCCGATGGCCAGTCCAACCCTGGTAGTACACTAAACACAGTTGCAAGCTATGTGCATTTGCCAGAAGTAATTGCGTGTCGTGTGTCACTGTCTAGCATTGCATGTTCTTTCTGTGTCAGTACTATGGAGTCACATAACAAATAGAGCATTATTAATTGTACTTTAGGAATGTATAGCTTTATTCTAAATAACTTTGTTCATTTAAAAGAAATTGATCAATTTATGTATAGATTTGTATTTTATTTTAGATCCGATTTTTTTCAACTGTCACATGACATTTAAAAAAAGTATCGGTATTCGGTATTGGCGAGTACATGGGAAAAAAGTATCGGTACTTGTACTCGGTCTTAAAAAAGTGGTATCGGAACAACCCTAGTGGCTACCATTATTTTTCAGCACTGCCTTAAACCTCTTGGGTGTTATGTGCACCAGAGATTCACAGGTTGCCACTGGAGTTCTCCTCCATGACCACATCATGGAGCTGGTGGATGTTAGAGACCTTGTGCTCCTCCATCTTCCATTTGAGGATGCCCCACATATGCTTAATAGGGTTTATGTCTGGAGACATGCTTGGCCAGTCCATCATCTTTACCCTCAGCTTCTTTAGCAAGGCAGTGGTCGTCTTGGAGGTGTGTTTGGGGTCGTTATCATGTTGGAATACTGCCCCGAAGCCCAGTCTCCGAAGGGAGGGGATCATGCTCTGCTTCAGTATGTCACAGTACATGTTGGCATTCATGGTTTTCTCAATGATCTGTAGCTCCCCAATGCCGGCAGCACTCACGCAGCCCCAGACCATGACACTCCCACCACCATGCTTGACTGTAGGCAAGACACACTTGTCTTTGTACTCCTCACCTGGTTGCCGCCGCACACGCTTGACATCATCTGAACCAAATAAGTTTATCTTGGTCTCAAAAGACCACAGGACATGGTTCCAGTAATTCAGGCGACGTTTAAAAAAAAATTCTACAGGTTGCATGTTTTGAGTTAGACTAAGGCTAGACGTATTGCTCTCGCTCTAACGATCGCAGAGATACCTCACGTGTAGTTTGAAAACCATTTTCATATGCGGGCGCTGCTCACATATGCGTTCGCTTCTGCACACAAGCTTGTTGGGACAGGGCGCGTTTACATTTTTATTTTATTTTTCTTATTTTACGTCTTATTTTATTTTTTTACACTGTTCTTTTTTTTAAAAAAGTGTCACCTTTGTTCCTATTACAAGGAATGTAAACATTCCTTGTAATAGAAAAAAAGCATGACAGGTCCTCTTAAATATGAGATCTGAGGACCTCAGATCTCATATTTACACTAAAATACAATAAAAAAATACTTAAAATTCTCTTTGAGAAGTGACGTTTTGATGTCGCTTTTGCCCTGCAGTGGTATGGAGACGGGTGGGGGCCATCTTCCCCTCACTCATCTTCATACAACACAAGACAACAGACACAATCGCCTCCGGAGATTGGCTGCAGAGACCACTTTTAGCTGAAACCGTACCATTTGCTCTTGAAGAGCATACCGGGGTTATGGTAGCTAGCTGCTGCCATAACATCGTATTCCTCTTCAAAGTAGCGACGTATAACGACGACAGGCAGTCCGGAAGTGGTTAAATTAGGTATATGCGCTTAGCCAACGATTGACAGAGTTAATACAGTCTCAAAATTCATTAAAATTGTCATGCATATATAAACAACATGAATCATAGCCAAACCACTAAAATGATACATACAGCGCTTCGCAAGACCAAGCTCACTTCATCAGGGGTAGTGTGTAGTGTAGTACATCTGTAGGGGGTATAATGAGCCAAATAAGTATCAAGTATGTTTATACTTATTTGGTTCATTATACCCCCTACAGATGTACTACACACGCATCTACCCCTGATGAAGCGAGTATGGTCTTGCAAAACGTGTTGGATTACTTTTCATGCCTGTGTACTTTGCAATTTCCATTTTATACCATGAAACATGTAATGACATTTTTTACTGTATGTATCATTTCAGTGGCTTGGCTATGATTCATGTTGTTTATGTTTGCATGACAATTGTAATACATTTTGAAACTGTATTTACTTTGTCAATCATTGGCTAACTGCATTCACCTCATTTAAAGTCCCGGGGCGATTTAGTAAAACATGTAACAATTTATCTTAAAGTTCTATGGTCACAGCATACACTTTAATTTTTTAACATCAACATTGTAATCACAATACGAACAATAGCTTTATGTGACAATTCAGTATAAGCTTACTTAAAAATGTCCTTGTTGTGAATGCTGCCTCTCTGCTGGCCCTCTCTTCCTACAACACATTTTTACCAACGTCTCCATGGTAAGAGGTGTCACCAAAGCTGGTCATAGATTTATCAAAATTCAGCCAGTTCAGCATGATTGCAGTTCCAAACAGGTTAATGACTAATTACTCCCATAGCTTGTTAACTGTTGTAATAATTCAAGCAAGATTTTGGTTTCGGGGCGAGATTTAAAAAGAATGTCATGCTAAAAGCTCTGTGGCTAAGGGACACTATTAATTTGGGTCTCCCTGGGACCATATTAAGATATCCATGTTTGGCTTTTAAGCATAAAAAAAATGCCACAAAGAAAGAATACATAAAGTATCTCTATCGTATCTATCATATAATGCTGCGCTATCATGTGGTTTAAAGGCTTTTTCTATGTTTAAAGAGGGGGTTCACCCTATAAATTTTTTTTTTCTAGCATTAAATTAAGCATAGTAGCGCGAGCTACAGTATGCCTTTATTTTTATTTTTTGCCCCGTACTCACTGTTTAATCCTATAGTGAAGATTCAGACTCCCCGCGGGGAATGGGCGTTTCTATCCAGAGGGAAGATGATTGACGGCCGGCTCTGGCGCGTCACGCTTCTCCGGAAATAGCTGAAATAGGACTTGGCTCTTCACGGCGCCTGCGCCTAGTCTGTGCGCAGGCGCCGTATAGCGCCGTGAAGATTCGAGACCTACTCCGGCTATCTTCGGGGAGCGTGACGTGCCATAGCCGGCCGTCAATCATCTTCCCTCTGAATAGGAACGCCCATTCCCCGCGGGGATTTTGAATCTTCACTATAGGATTAAACAGTGAGTACGGGACAAAATAAATAAATAAAGGCATACTGTAGCTCACGCTACTATGCTTAATTTAATGCTTGAATGTTGTTATTGAGGGTGAACCACCGCTTTAAACATATGTGCAACTGATGGGTCACTCACATCTGATTGGGGACAACAACTTTATTAACTGTAATAAATTGGTGGTTGATTGCTTTACTAACTGTAATAAGTTGGTGGTTGATTGCTGTTTAACCACTTAAGACCCGGACCAAAATGCAGCTAAAGGACCCGGCCAGGTTTTGCACTGTGTTGCTTTAACAGACAATTGCACGGTCATGCGACGTGGCTCTCAAACAAAATTGGCGTCCTTTTTTTCCCACATATAGAGCTTTCTTTTGGTGGTATTTGATCACCTCTGCAGTTTTTATTTTTTGCGCTATAAACAAAAATAGAGCGACAATTTTGAAAAAAATTCAATATTTTTTACTTTTTGCTATAATAAATATCCCACAAAAATATATTAAAAAAACATACGTATTCTTCTACCTATTTTTGGTAAAAAAATCGCAATAAGTGTTTATCGGTTGGTTTGCGTAAAATGTATAGCGTTTACAAAATAGGGGATAGTTTTATTGCATTTTTATAAAACATTTTTTTTTTACTACTTATGCCGGCGATCAGCGATTTTTTTCATGACTGCGACATTATGGCGGACACTTCGGACAATTTTGACACATTTTTGGGACCATTGTCATTTTCACAGCACAAAAATGCATTTAAAATGCATTGTTTACTGTGAAAATGACAGTTGTAGTTTGGGAGTTAACCACAGGGGGCGCTGATGGGGTTATGTGTTACCTCATGTGTGTTTACAACTGTAGGGGGGGTGTGGCTGTAGGTGTGACGTATAAAAGGGATCACATGATCGATGACGCCGCCACAGTGAAGAACGGGGAAGCCGTGTTTACACACGGCTCTCCCCGTTCTTCAGCCCTGGGGACCGATCGCGGGACTCCAGCGGCGATCGGGTCCGCGGGTCCCGCAGCTTCGGACTGGGTCGCGGGCGCGCGCGCGCGACCTACGGCTGGACAATAGCACAGCACGTACCTGTACGTACATGTGCCCAGCCGCGCCATTCTGCCGACATAAATGTGCAGGAGGCGGTCCTTAAGTGGTTAATGCGCACAAAGCTAAAGATGAAGTGGGAGTTTTGTGTATCTGTCTGTACAACCAAAAACTTAAATGTGTTTTATTGGGATTTTATGTGATAGACCAACACAAAGCGGCACGTAAATGTGGAGTAGAAGGAAAATAATAAATGATTTTAATTTTTTTACAAATATATATCTGAAAAGTATGGGGTGCATTTGTATTCAGCCCCCTTTACTCTAATACCCCTAACTAAAATCTAGTGGAACCAATTGCCTGCAGAAGTCTCCTACTTGGTAAATAGAGTCCACCTGTGTGTAATTTAATCTCAATATAAACACAGCTGTTCTGTGAAGCCCTCAGAGGTTTGTTAGTGACCCATTAGTGAACAAACAACATCATAAAGGCCAAGGAACACACCAGACAGGTCAGGGATAAAGTCTTACAGATACAACCGGCCCTTTGTGGACAACCATAATGCTGATGCAGCAATGAAATTGAATTTGACACTCCTGATCTATAGCATCACAAAAATATTCCTAAAGAGTCAGATCCTTACTGAGAAGAAAACGCTTATTTTCTTCATTTTTGGTTCGCTTTAGCATGCCACAGACATGATCCAGGTATTACCCTGCTGAGGAAACCTTACTCCAGAGGTAAACCCATGATCTGGTAGAGAACTGCAAGTTTCACTGTTCATTGGACAACTGGGAGTTGTGGTTAGTAATTTGTAAGCTATGGCTTAAGGTAAAGTCAAACATGGCTTCAGCATTACTGATAATACCATTTAGTACGGAATTACAGGCTTACACTTATGGCCTTGTTATTTATCTGTAAGCGGAAATCGCTTATTTTTCTAAGGAGTAAAGATAAAGACTTAGCTGTCATTCTATGTTTTATTGCAGATATCTTCGGTGAAGCATTCACAAGGACAGCTAGGCTTAGCTCTAATTGCTTTCATTTATTGGTTGCAGGCCCATATTTGTTGACAAGACAAACAAGTATTTAAATGTACTATGGGCAAATTTAATCCCACTATAGCTCATTTAACTTTAACCTCATTTAAGCAATCCGTTTTGTTAAGACCCACAGCTCCTGGGGGTAGAGGACTGTCCCATAGAAGAGAGGAACAATGGGAGTGGGCCTGGGCCTAATCAACCAAGGACATTTGTTTTATTAGCTGATCACATTCCAGGACTGGAAAGGTACAACAATAAGAAATTCCAGTTTCAAGTAGAATACACTCATTGACATTTTTTTTTTCTAGATTTGACTGCTTCTTGTTTTTGTTTTTTGTTCCTTCCTTTACCAAAGGTTTAGGTCTGGTTCACACCTATGTAGTTTGCTTTCATAGTTTTTATGGTTGGATAGATTAAAAAAGTGCAAAACGTGTAAACAATGCATGACATTGATTAATGATTCTTACTCTGAATGGTCCAAGGTTATCAGTGGTGTACCCCAAGGTTCAGTGCTGGGACCCTTACTTTTCAATATATTTATAAATGATATTGGGTCTGAGATCAAAAGTAACATTTCTGTCTTTGCAGATGACACCAAGCTATGCAGTGAAATAACGTCCTTGCAGGATGTCTCCAATTTACAAGCCGACCTCAATGCTCTGTCTAATTGGGCGACTAAGTGGCAGATGAGGTTTAATGTAGATAAATGTAAAGTTATGCACTTGGGGGCTAAGAATATGCATGCATCATACATACTAGGGGGAGTACAACTGGGGGGATCTGTAGTGGAGAAGGATCTGGGGGTTTTAGTTGATCATAAGCTCAATAATGGCATGCAATGCCAAGCTGCGGTTTCCAAAGCGAGCACAGTCCTTTCTTGTATTAAGAGAGGTATGGACTCCAGAGACAGAGATATAATTTTGCCCCTGTACAAATCATTAGTAAGACCTCATCTGGAATATGCAGTTCAGTTTTGGGCACCAGTTCTCAAAAAGGACATCGGAGAACTGGAGAAAGTGCAGAGCAGGGCAACCAAACTGATAAGAGGCATGGAGGAGCTCAACTATGAGGAAAGATTAGAAGAACTAAATTTATTCACTCTTGAGAAGAGGACAATAAGGGGGGATATGATCAACATGTACAAATATATAAGAGGTCCATACAGTGAACTTGGTGATGAGTTATTCACTTTACGGTCAACACTGAGGACAAGGGGGCACTCTTTACGTCTAGAGGAAAAGAGATTTCACCTCCAAATACGGAAAGGTTTTTTCACAGTAAGAGCTGTGAAAATGTGGAACAGACTCCCTCCAGAGGTGGTTCTGGCCAGCTCAGTAGATTGCTTTAAGAAAGGCCTGGATTCTTTCCTAAATGTACAGAATATAACTGAGTACTAAGATTTGTAGGTAAAGTTGATCCAGGGTAAATCCGATTGCCTCTCGGGGGATCAGGAAGGAATTTTTTCCCCTGCTGTAGCAAATTGGATCATGCTCTGCTGGGGTTTTTTGCCTTCCTCTGGATCAACTGTGGGTATGGAGTTGGGTGTATAGGATTGTACTGTGTTTTTTATTTTGTTTTTTTATTTTTTGTGGTTGAACTGGATGGACTTGTGTCTTTTTTCAACCTGACTAACTATGTAACTATGTAACATGCTTTTCTGCAACGTCTCTATTGAAGTCCTTTAAACCAAAAACACACCATTTTACGTTTACGAAAGTCCCTGACCCTTTCCAAAAGTGCTGAGATGTGAACGTGCCCCATAGGAAACCATATTAAATGGACTGTAGTGTGTTTCTGCAAAAAGCATCAATAAACGCATAGGTGTGAACCAGGCCTTAGTTAAGTATGGTCAGACTGGAGCAGGACCAAGTAACATTTAAAGCCCAACTGCAAGTTGGGTACCCCCTGCCCCTATGTGTGTTCCTCTGGAGCCCCCAACTCCCTGCTTTAAATTTTGTTTTAATATACATACCTTCTTTAGTTTTTTAATTTTTTCTGTTGGTAAAAGGTCCTGAATATCACATATGAAGCATGTGTGAAGTTCTCTGCATTATTCTCCTATGAGCCCAAGCCTTGGTAATGATATTCCCAATGGCGGGAGTCCAAGGTACCCTGGCTTTACAAGAAGTAGGTTACATGCAGCTGTCATCATTCAGTCCGAAAGAGATTGGTAGCCCAGGACAGAGGCCATGAGGGCCAGCGCTGGAGCATGGAGAGGGTGAGTAGTGTTTGGTGGCTATGGCTATGTCATCTTTGCAGAAATCCATATGTAGAAAAAAAACATAAACGTAAAAGGGTTACTAGAAATTATTACTGTAAGAGTGTAGAAATCTAGTGATGAAAAGTATTTGCTGCAGGGGCTGATTCTGTATTTTTGCTATTGCTGGGCTATTGATTTTGTTACATTTTAATAAATATATTATACGTTGGAGTTTAGCTTTTATGCTGTTATGCTGGTCTCTGTCATAATCTTTCCATTTTTGGATGATAGATCCCAAGATGTTCAAAGCTTGGGATATTTTTTTATAACCTAACCCTGCTTTAAATTTCTCCACGACTTTATCCCTGGCCTATCTGGTGTGTTCCTTGGCCTTGATGATGCTCTTTGTTCACTAAGGTTCTCTAACAAACCTGTGAGGGCTTCACAGAACAGCTGCATCTACAGTTGTATTCAAAATTATTCAACCCCCACTGAAATTGATTGTTTTGGCCAGTTTGACATTGATTTTGATCATTCAGTCATCCTGCTTACAATTAAATCAAAGAGGCACGTGTAGGTCAGACAAATATAACATAACATTTATAATGAAATAACCACAAATGTCTTTTCTGTGCTCACATCATTATCAGTTTTATTCAACCCCCAAGTGACATTCAATCTTAGTACTTAGTACAACATCCTTTTACAGTTATAACAGCTTTTAAACGTGAAGCATAGCTTGACACAAGTGTCTTGCAGCGATCTACGGGTATCTTCGCCCATTCGTCATGGGCAAAAGCCTCCAGTTCAGTCACATTCTTAGGCTTGCCCACTGCAACTGCTTTCTTTAAGTCCCACCAGAGGTTCTCAATCAGATTTAAGTCTGGTGACTGCGATGGCCACTCCAAAATGTTCCAGCCTTTAATCTGCAACCATGCTCTAGTGGACTTGAAGGTATGCTTGGGATCATTGTCCTGTTGAAAGGTCCAACGTCTCCCAAGCCTCAGGTTTGTAACGGACTGCATCACATTGTCATCCAATATCTCCTGGTACTGAAGAGAATTCATGGTACCTTGCACACGCTGAAGCTTACCTGTACCTGCAGAAGCAAAACAGCCCCAAAGCATGATTGACCCCCCGCCATGCTTCACAGTAGGCAAGGTGTTCTTTTCATCATAGGCCTTGTTCTTCCTCCTCCAAACATAGCGTTGATCCATGGGCCCAAACAGTTCTAATTTTGTTTCATCAGTCCACGGATCACAATCCCAAAACTTCTGTGGTTTGTCCACATGACTTTTGGCATACTGCAGTCGACTCTTCTTATTCTTTGGAGACAGCAAGGGGGTGCGCCTGGGAGTTCTGGCATGGAGGCCTTCATTACGCAGTGTGCGCCGTATTGTCTGAGCAGAAACTTCAGTACCCACATCTGACAAATCTTTTCTCAGTTCCTCAGCAGTCACAAGGGGACTTTTCTCCACTCTACGCTTCAGGTAGCGCACAGCAGTCGAAGTCAGCATCTTCTTTCTGCCACGACCAGGTAGCGTTTCAACAGTGCCCTTTGCCTTGAATTTGCGAATTTTGCTTCCTATGGTGTCTCTTGGTATGTTTAACATCTTTGCAATCGTCTTATAGCCATTGCCCTTCCTGTGAAGAGTAATCACCTCTTCTCTTGTCTTCCTGGACCATTCTCTTGACTTCACCATGTTTGTAACCACACCAGTAAATGTCTAGAAGTAGCTGAGTATCACAGTCATTTTAAAGCGGCCTGATTGGTGCTTATTAGGCTTTATTGCTGCTCCCTGACATCCACAGGTGTTTTCAATACCTGATTGAAAACACTTCAATGAACCTCTGTTCTTCAGAGTGGTAGTCTTTAAGGGGTTGAATAATTGTGTAAATGAAGAATTCACAAAATAAACATTTACTACTGTATTACAAAACCAATTGATGTCATTTTAGTTGCATATGGTTCTTTAAGAAGTCCTTGTAGGATTTCATTCTGAATACAATTACAAATGTACACTAAATTCCCTAAAACCCTTTACAGCATTGGGGGGGTTGAATAATTTTAAACAAAACAAAAATACTAAGATTACATTACACACAAGTGGACTCTTATTTACTAATTAGGTGACTTCTGAAGGCAATTGGTTCCACTAGATTTTAGTTAGGGTTATCAGAGTAAAGAGGGCTGAATACAAACGCACGCCGCACTTTTCACATATTTATTTGTACAAAATGTGAAAACCATTTATAATTTTTCTTCCACTTCACAATTATGTGCCACTTTGTGTTGGTCTATCACATAAAATCCCAATAAAATACATTTACATTTTTGGTTGTAACATGACAATATGTGAAAAATGTCAAGGGGTGTGAATACTTTTTCAAGGCACAATCTTCCTCTAAGTTTAGTTTCTCCCTTTTAGTGAATGGGAGAAGCCCATTCAATTCAAAAAAGTACCTGTTTCCTGTCTTCTGAATGTTCCTTCCTGTTACTAAGGCCACGTAAACTACGCAGAAGCAGTCGCTATGGTTGTTGACTGTTGATGGTTAAATATTATTATATTGATAGAGCTTGTACAGTTTGTGATTTCAATTGTCATTTAGGGCTCATGCACACAGGACGTTTTAAAAACGCCAGCACTACAGCAGAGCTAAAAACGCTTGTTTTTTCTGCGTTTAGCTGCATTTTTACATTAGCGTTATTGCGCGTTTTCCCACATTTATGCACATTTTTTGGTGTTAGTGTTTTTGGATTTTTTTTCATTAAAAACACTCCCTATATGGTAAAAATGCCTAAGAACCTTTTTTTAGGCGTTTTTCGCTTTTACAGCTCATTTTTACTGCTCCTGGAAACACAAGGCTGTCGTTTTCTCTACTGCCCCTAAACGCTTATGCCTCCAAACGCCTCTGACAGTTTATGTGTGCATGGACACATAGGCTAACATGCAGGCCATCCACTAATAGAATTTTGTTCAAAATTTTTCATTGTAAAAACATTTGAGTTTCTAATTATTCGTGGGGTCAACCCGAAGCTCATTTTCAACATTTTTGGAAATTTTTTCTCGAATAAAAATATTTCTAACAATGAATGTGGTTTCTGTTCAAGAGAGTCCATTAATTTCAAAACTGATTGTTAGAAACAAATACAATTTTGAGGTACCGTATATACTCGAGGCACCTAATTTTACCACAAAAAACTGGGAAAACGTATTGACTCGAGTATAAGCCTAGGGTGTCCATCTGCATGCCTTACTGTGCCCATGCCTCGAGTATATATGGTACTTATAAATGTCTTTTGTCAAGTCATTAAATGTGCTGAGAATGTTTGTAGGAATGTTCTTACAAATGTTTGATGGAAAATCTACTAGCGAATGGATAGTTTACAGGTAGTGAATACTGTATGACCAGCACAAATATTAATCAAACTATAATCCAATAGTGTAGTCATTATTAATTCCCCCGAGGTTAGTCAGATTAATGCATTGACCATGTGCAGTCTGAAAAGTGCTGTACTGTGGTCTGATGGCACTCTCAGGTCACTATATACTGCTACTAGCACAAATATAATTATATAATAAAATAATAATTCTTAAAGGAGTTCTCCAAGCTAAAACTTTTAACCCCCGCTGTGCCCGGGCTGTAAAACTATACAAAATAAACTTTCACTTACCTGCCTACGATCCCCCGTTGTTCCGATATCGCCGTCCCGTTCTCCGGTCCCCGTCTCTTCCACTTCCTGCGGGTCGGTGACTCACAGTGCGCTCAGCCTATCAGCGGCCGCAGCAATGTCCCGTCGCGGCCGCTGATAGGCTGAGCGCACTGTGAGTCACCGACCCGCAGGAAGTGGAAGAGACAACGGGGGATCGTAGGCAGGTAAGTGAAAGTTTATTTTGTATAGTTTTACAGCCCGGGCACAGCGGGGGTTAAAAGTTTTAGCTTGGAGAACTCCTTTAATGGAGGCACAAGTCCTCTTGCTGGTTCAGAGTGTGGCCCTTCCTGCTTTAATGTACCTTTGGGATCCATGGTGAGGGATAACCACCAGGCCTACATCTTGAGGAGAGCCTCCCATCCACTGGCATTTGCTTTTAATGGAACATAGTTGCTCAGCTCCTTAAATGTGCTGTACACACTCATGGTTTAATAGTGTTTATTTAATTTGATGTGGCCGGCGATTGTAGCTTTGTATACTGCAGTAAATGCAAAAGTAGAAGAAAAGAAAACCTAAAAAGACATGTTTACAGATGCTTGTGGCAAGCGTGGGATGGGTATGCTTCACTGAAGACAACTTCACTTCCTCTCCGATTACGTGAGGGTTGTATAAAGACTTCCTGTAAGCCTTTGATGTTATGGCTTTGTGTGCTGCAGTATCATTAATCTTAACCCTACAGCAGTAGGAAAGCTGGTTATAGATAGAACATTATGTTGTCAGAGATGACAATAGATCCAATATACTATCCATTCCATAAATCTTCTCAGACGTTTACTTCATCGCACGCGTATGTTTGTATTTGCCAGGGTCATCGATTCTTATCCCAACCACAACATTATCTGCATGGAGTTTGCATGTTCTTGTGCTTGTGTGAGTTTCGTCTGGGTACTCTGGTTGCCTCCCACAATCCAAAGACATGCTAGTAGGTTGGCTTCTGTCTAAAAATGGCCATACACCAGTAAAATGTTCAAGATTTATTTTCAGGCATTTATTTGATCTTTCAATTTTCAGTGGGTCAGTTCGATGTTCGCTTTTTTTTTTTTTACCTGAATGATAAGAACATTTGAAGGAGCAGGAGCAGAAGGAAAATTTCTTCTTGAAGGAACACATTTCTGATGCCGCGTACACACGACCGTTTTTCGTGCTGTAAAAATTATGTTTTTTTATGTCATTAAAAACGATTGTGTGTGGGCTCCAGAGCATTTTTCACGACGTAAAAAATGGGCATTAAAAATTTAGAACATGAAAAAAAGGCGCATGCTCAGAAGCAAGTTATGAGGCGGGAGCGCTCGTTCTGGTAAAACTAGCGTTCGTAATGGAGATAGCACATTCATCACGCTGTAACAGACTGAAAAGCACGAATCGTCTTTTACTAACACGAAATCAGCAAAAGCAGCCCCAAGGGTGGCGCCTCCTGAATGGAACTTCCCCTTATAGTGCCGTCGAACGTGTTGTATGTCACCGCGCTTTGCTAGAGCATTTTTTTTTCACGATCCTATGTAGGCAAGGCCGGTGTAACAATAATCGGGTTGAAAAAACTTAGTTTTTTCTAGACCATTAAAAATTTAATTTTTTACATCCCGAAAAACGGTCGTGTGTACGCGGCATAACACGGTATGTTGTTTTTGCATGTTCTTTTGTAGGAATGTTCATATAAATATTTGTTCAGATATTTGTAACTGCTCTATAGCTCCCGAAAAGCTGGGTATACATAAAGCAAAAGTGTCCCCCACAGTTCTCGCTGGTTCCTCTCTCTGACCTCAATGTCCCTGTAGGACACAACTGTGATGTGGAGGTCAGTGGGAGGAACTGTGGGGGGACCCAGAAGATCAACATTCCTGGAGGTGTTGATTTCCCAGTGGAACTCTATGGATGACAACCTGTGAACAGAGCAGTGTTTGAAGTATTTATTATCCTTTTTTCTTTTTTTTGTTACAGCATAACACCAGTGTTATCTGTATAGTACACTAACAAGTATTCTATGTGCCTTTTGGTGGGCTGAGACATTGTTTGTTTTCCAATTTCTTTTTATTGATAATTTTCCAAATACAAAAAAATCTGATATTTATACATAACTCGTTTACATCATATATTATTCACATATTCTCTTCAATATATCGAGTTTTAATAAATACGTGTTGCCTTATCCTAAAAACCTTTTCAACATTCACTCATACTCATTCCCACAAACAAACAAACAGAAAAAGGACCTCCCCTGCCTCTTCCCCCTCATTTCTCTATTCTCCTTCAGTTATAGTTATCTATTTTTGCCTAAATTCATCCCATTTTTTTCATATTATTGGCATTTTATTTACTATATATCCTTCGTCTCTTATCTGCCTTTCCATACATTGTATTTTGTTCATTTTGCATATCCACTCTGCTATGTTTGGTTCTTTATTATTTCTCCAGTTACAAGCTATTATTGTTCTGACTTCTGTTGTCATATAATGAAAAATATCTTTCTTAATCGTGCCACATGACTCCAAAACAAAATTGGTGTCCTTTTTTTCCCATAAATAGAGCTTTCTTTTGGTGGTATTTGATCACCTCTGCGTTTTTTATTTTTTGTGCTATAAACAAAAATAGAGCGTCAATTTTGAAAAAAAAACAATATTTTTTACTTTTTGCTATAATAAATATCCCCAAAAAAATATATATAAATATTTTTTTTTTCCTTAGTTTAGGCCGATACGTATTATTCTAGTTAATTTTGGTAAAAAAAAAACGCAATAAGCGTTTATTGATTGGTTTTCCCAAAATTATAGCGTTTTACAAAATAGGGGATAGTTTTATGGCATTTTTATTAATACATTTTTTTTTAACTGGTAATGGCAGACACATCGGACACTTTTGAATTTTTTTGGGGACCATTGTCATTTTCACAGCGATAAGTGCTATAAAAATGCACTGTTACTGTGAAAATGACAATGACAGTTAAGGGGTTAACCACTAGGGGGCGCTAAGGGGTTAAGTGTGCCCTAAGGGAGTGATTCTTGCTGTAGGTGTGATGTCACTAATCGTCGTTCCCTATATCAGGGAACAGACGATCAGTGTCACTGCCACAGAGAAGAACGGGGAAGGTGTGTTTACACTCACCTCTCCCCGGTCTTAAGCTCCTGTGACAGATCGCGGGACACTGGCAGCGATCAGGTCCCACGGGCGCGGTCATGGAGCTTCGGACCAGGTTGCGTGCGCCCCACGGCTGGGCTCTTAAAGGCAACGTACAGGTACATGCCTGTGTCCAGCCGTGCCATTCTGCCGACGTATATGTGCAGGAGGCGGTCCTTAAGTGGTTAATGCTCTTTAAATTATCTAGAGTTGAAGATAAGACTGAGATATTGTTTGCATTTTGGATTTTTACTGATTTTAGTCTGATACCTGTAGCCAGCTCACACCAGACGCAGTTCCGTTCAGTTCCGTCTGCTTTTTTTCTGCACAAAATGCATGCACAGTGTTTTCCATGTATTCACACCATGCAGTCAGTTTCCGGTAATTTTCTGCACCAGAAACTGACTGCATGGTGTGAACTAGAGCCAACTAGAGCCATTGGAATACATGGAAAACACTGTGCATGCATTTTGTGCAGAAAAAAAGCACACGGAACTGAACGGAACTGCGTCTGGTGTGAACTGGCCCTTAGACTTTCATAAAACAGAACATCTAATCTGTATACACAGAACGTTGTCTTCTCTGAATTTACAGATCACTTCTAGGAGAATGTTCATAGCTCTGATTTTTTATGTTTGAACTAGATGGACTTTTTTTAACCTGACTAACTATGTAACTATGATCAGTAAAACCTTAAATAAATCATTTTCTTTCATTTTCTTCTAGGGGGAAGTTTGCAGTGGTCAAAAAATGTGTAGAATTAGTGACCGGGAAAGAATACGCAGCAAAATTTCTGAGAAAGCGCAGGAAAGGGGAAGATTGCCGCATTGACATCATCAACGAGATTGCTGTGTTGGAAATGGCCCGCTTCTCACCTTATGTGGTGGATCTTCATGAGGTCTATGAGACAAACAATGAAATCATTCTGGTTATGGAATAGTAAGTGGAAACACAATACACTTTACCTGCTATATATACTGTAGATACTAAATAAAATCACTGGTCTGTGACTGTGATGGTAGGGAAAGTATAGTAATGCCGCGTACACACGATCAGGCCTTTTCCCCCGCCAAATCTCATTGGAGAAATATAGAACATGTTCTATATCTAAACTCTGATGGAATTCATCTGAATTTTCGATGAAACAACTCTGATGGGGCTACACATGATTGGAATATTCAATGGAAAAAGTCAGTCAGACAAGGCAATAGCCATATCAACCAATCCATTTAACCAGTGAAGAGTGATCAGTGAATGGATGCTGTGGGTCACTGTATATAATGTTTTATGTTCTATTAAAAGTGAATGACAGATTTTATTATAGCCCAGCTCTGGGCCAATAAAAAAAATATCCCTTGCAGGGGTCCAGGGGAACAATAAAAGGAGATTTACTCACCCACCCACCTACCACTTCACAGCTAGACCAATTGCCACAGCATTTGCAACCCCCCTCCCCCCTGCACTTCATTGGTCTAGAGTCATGGCATCCTCAAGACCAGAGCAGCGACCATAGCAGGACACTGAGGGAAAGTCCAGCGGTTGGAGCGTGAGGGAGCACTGCCTGCCAGGGGAGCCAAGGATTAGGTAAGTAAACCTGTCACTTTGCCCATGATGCATTTCTGAGTGACAGAGGCGCAACTCACCCGTCCTGAGCACTGTCTCACTGAGCCAGGGGGAGGCTCATTATCACTGTGTAAGCTCTGAAACAGACCAATACATTCTGCCTATGTCAAGATGTAGGCACTAGCTTTGCAACAAGGGGGCAGATGTCTGACCGGTCTCGCATTATACTGTATGACTTACAAAGGAGGCCAGTCACTAGTAGGCAATAGGGTCCAGACTGATATAGTAACTAAAGCTGGCCATACATTCATAGACTTTTTGTACCGACACTGGTAGATTTTCATTCAGCCTGCTAATAGCGCAGATGGACAAATTTCTTCTATTGTATCCTGCCACCTGTGTCAGCTGTTAGATTACACAAATAGCAGCTAATCTTCAACCGACAGTTGTTCTAACTTTCTCCCCATCCCCCCCTCATCAACATTTTAATGACATTTTTAAATAAAAATCATAATTTCTGTTGGTCTCTATGTAATTCAGACAGATCGTGACTGGTGGGAGGGGTCAGCAGGGGGCTGTACATAGCTTCTTGAAAGCGTCACAGCAGCCTGCCTCAGAACTCTTCTCAAGAGCCCAGAGTCCTGATACAAGCAGGAGGAGTTATAAAAACTTTAAAATGCCTTAATGGGAGGTTGTCAATCTAGAGGAGCTGATAAAAGCTTGGATCTGCATTTACCAGCATACAGTTGCAGCCTGTCATTGATTTGTACAGGCTGCTGTATGCAACACCTGTCATTCCCAGGCTCCCGGGAAATGTGTCCACTTTACACAGTGCCAGGTCCTCTTTGCCTGGGTGAATGCTGGCTATTTCTTGTAATTGAGTTATACCACAGTGTCACCATAAACTGATCATCCAAGCATTGGGCATGTGAGTAAAGTGCTGGATGGATTGAACAGTTAGCTTGTTAAAACTAGGTGTTATTTACGAAAGGCATATTCACTTTGCACTACAAGTGCACTTGGAAGTGCAGTCACTGTAAATCTGAGGGGAAGATCTGAAATGAGGGGAAGCTCTGCTGATTTTATCATCCAATCATGTGCAAGCTAAAATGCTGTTTTATTTTCCTTGCATGTCCCCCTCAGATCTGCAGCTACTGCACTTCCAAGTGCACTTTCAGTGCAATTTCAAGTGCACTTTGCATTTGTAGTTTGCACTTGTAGTGCAAAGTGGATTTGCCTTTAGTAAAAAAAAAAACCTCTGTGTCTCTATCTGACAAGCTTCAGAACAATGAGCAAAGGGAAATTCTCTCATTGAGGACGCAGACCGCAATGAACACAAAGTTCTCAGTACAATAAGAGAAGTATACAACTGTCTCTGATAGTATTTAAAGCGGAGCTCCACCCTAAAGTGGAACTTCCACTCATCGGATCCCTCCCCTCCTACGGTGCCACAATTGGCACCTTTCGGGGGGAAGGGGGGACAGGATACCTTTTCCACTTCCGGGAATCCGGCCTTGGCTGTGACGCGGCAGTGACATCACCGGGGGGGCTCCATCCTCCTCCTCCCCTGGCCGCCAGGCTAATAGGAGAGAGGAGCGGGGCCTCACACATTCGCAGTAGGGTTCCTGGCGTGAAGCCGAAAGGCTACACTGCCGTGTTCTCTTATTCTCAATGGTGGCGGCAGCACCCGACAGCTGATGAAAACATCAGCTGCGGTGCCGACATCGAGGGACACCGGGACAGGTAAGAGTCCATTTATTAAAAGCCAGCAGCTTTTTTCCCCGGACCTCCGCTTTAATTGCCATTGCCAAGAATCTGCAGATCCCTGTGGCAGAAATTACAGGTGTTTGCGAAGAGAGGTAGCCGCTCAGCCCATACAGTGCAATGGCCGGCTCTGTGCTGTTTGCGGTTAGGAACAAATGATCCTGGCTGAACGCACTTTGTGTGATCATCACAGGTAGTCGCTGGATGTGCAAACAGCTACACCATCCGCCTACATTGCAGTTTTTGGGCTGAGCGGTCGCAGCTCTTCACAAGCACCTGTTATTTCAGCCTCAGGGATCCACAGATTCTTGCTGCTGGAATTTGCAGGGTGTGCATTGTGAATGTAGCCTAAAGCGTTGAAAACTTTGTAGTTCAAAACTGTGTAGAAATTCCTAGTAAATCTCCTTATTAAACCTGCAGTATCTTTCTGAGAATCTTGCATGTCAGTCTATGTAGATCACACACAGGTGACCACATCCTAGCCAGCTGACAGACACTGTCTGTAAAATATGTTCTACATTGAAATGTCACCTTATAAGGGGATTGTGAAAGTATGTCAGTAAACCATGCAAATAAACCTTTACATTTGTGGTTTGCTCTTACAGAAAATCCTACCACTGCTGACAACTTCTCTGAGCTGTTTGTGTACCACAACAACCATAAAGAATCAATTTACATATCAGTCTTTGACAGAAATATATAGTTCATCATTTGATGTTGCAGAGGAAGCTGTGAAGCCAAATTTAGGTTTGGTGAAGTCATGACGGTTCAGGGATATTTTATTATTCTAGTCAGGGCTTTTTTTCAGGGGGAACTTGGGGGAACTCAGTTCCACCACCTCTGGCTCAGACCCTTTGGCGCCTGCTCACCACAATCACTTGTAAACACAGAAGTCTGGTTTCTGTGTTTACAAGTGACAGCTCTGCACTCTGTTTGTAACCACCTGAACTCTGCACTCTGTATGTAATGCAATCCTGGTATTTAATGACCCTTTAAGACCCTTATACTGTTTGTGAAACCTGAACGGGGTCATGGTTGAGTTCCTGCACCTATTTTCTGAGAAAAAAAGCTCTGATTCTAGTGAATTTAGTGCCTATTTACACTAAAGAGTTTTTTTGTGGTGTGTTAGTGCATACATGCTAACAGGCCACCCAACAGTCTTGTGTAAAGGGTTGTGGGTAGGATTGCAGCAATACACTAACTTTCAGTGTTTAGAAATCAGTGCTGGCAATTTTCAGTGCAGTGTCTCCAGTGTAGATCACATTGCCATTCTATAAGGAGCAGTAATACGTACCTCTTCTGTTGGAAGGACAACAGCATGTAATGTAAATTACTGTGAAGAATACTTTGTGCATTATACCTATCTTATACCAGTAGGTGGCACTGCAATGTTATAATGTGTATTCTATGGTAATGAATTTAGAGAAAGTACCTAAGGGCCAGATTCACGTACAGCGGGCGCAGCGTAACGTAACCGATTTAGGTTACACTGCCGCAAATTTTACCTGGAAATTTGCGGCGGTGTATCCTAAATCCGTCCGGCGCAAGGCGGGCCCAATCGAATGGGGCGAATCCCATTTAAATTAGGCACGCTCCCGCGCCGGACGTACTGCGCATGCTCCCGTCGCAAATTTCCCGACAAGCTTTGCGCGAAGTTACGACGCGCCAACGTTTTGTGAATCGCGACGGGTAAAAAAGACTTGCGCCGGGGAAAAAAAAATTTTTTAAAAAAAATTGAAAGCGACGCGGGAAAGACGGGTATACTTTTACATGGTGTACTAAGTTTACACTTTGTAAAAGGTACCCTATCTTTGCGACGGCAAACTAAGACTTGCGGCGACGTAACGACGGGAAAAAATTTTGTGGATCGCCCTAACTGCTAATTTGCATACCCGACGCTGGTTTACGACGCGAAATCCCCCCAGCGGCGGCCGCGGTACTGCATCCTAAGATCCGACAGTGTAAAACTATTACACCTGTCGGATCTTAGGGATATCTATGCGTAACTGGTTCTATGAATCAGTCGCATAGATAGAAACAGGGATACGACGGCGTATCAGCAGATACGCCGTCGTATCCCTTTTGTGAATCTGGCCCTAAGTTCCTAAGTGTGTTTGTGTGTGTAGTTGTATCCTCCTCTTTCCTGTTCCATGATAAAAACATGCTTTGATATTCTCCACAAAAGCCTCCAGCACATGATTTCATGTTTTACTTCCCCTTTATTCCCTTGCAAAGTAAAAGCATAATGGGCAAGCATTGCATACTTGCCCATTATGTGCCACTTACCTGCAAACAAAGCTCGCAATGTCCCTGCTGGTGGCCGCGTCCATCTTCACCCCTCTTCCTTCTGGGGTCGTGGACTCCGGCTCTTTGACTGTCGCATTACGTCACTTCTGCGCATACGCGGGAGCCGACGGTCACCCTATAGAAATGTCACGATCATGCCCTTTTTTTAGTGCACATGTGCCATTGATAAATACATTGCTTTGCAAAAGTATTCACCCCCCTTGGCATTTTTTGTGTTTTGTTGCCTCACAACCTGAAATTACCATGGATTGTTTGAGGATTTGCATCATTTTATTTACAGAACATGCCCACAAGTTTTTTTTTCTTTTATTGTGAAGCAAACAAGACAAAATAACAGAAAAATTCAATGTGCATAACTATTCACCCCCCTAAAGTCAATACTTTGTAGAGCCACCTTTTGCAGCTATCACAGCTCCAAGTCGCTTTGGATAAGTATCTATGAGCTTGCCACATCTTACCACTGGGATTTTTGCCCATTCCTCCTTGTAAAACGACTCCAGCTCCTTCAAGTTGGATGGTTTGCGCTTGTAAACAGCAATCTTTAAGTCTGACCACAGACTTTCTATTGGATTGAGGTCTGGGCTTTGACTAGGCCATTCCAACACATTTACATGTTTCCCCTTAAACCACTTAAGTGTTGCTTTACCAGTGTGTTTGGGGTCATTGTCCTGCTGGAAGGCGAACCTTCGTCCTAGCCTCAAATCACACAGAGTGGTACAGGTTTTTCTCAAGAATATCCCTGTATTTAGCACCATCCATCTTTCCCTCAGCTCTAACCAGTTTCCCAGTCCCGACTGAAAAACATCCCCACAGCATGATGCTGCCAACACCATGTTTCACTGTTACATAGTTAGTCATGTTGAAAATAGACAAGTTCAACCATAAGAAATAAAATAATAATAGTATTGTACAATCACATATACCCAATTATATACCCACAGTTGATCCAGAGGAAGGCAACAAAAAAAACAGCAAAGCATGATCCAATTTGCTACAGCAGGGAAAAAATGTATTCCTGATCCCCCGAGAGGCAATCGGATATTCTCCGGATCAATTTTACCTCTTGTGATGTGTTGGGATTGCACCAGACATAGCGTTTTCTTTAATGGCCAACAAGTTACATTTTAATCTCATCAGATCAGAGCACCTTCCTCCATACATTTTGGGAGTCTCCCACATGCCTTTTCACAAACTCAAAACGTGCCATTTTCCTTGCTACAAGTAACGGCTTTCTTCTGGCCACTCTGCCATAAAGCCCAACTCTATGGAGCGTACGGCTTATTGTCATCCTATGTACAGTCTCTGCTGTGGAACTCTGCAGCTCCTCCAGGGTTACCTTATGTCTCTGTGCTGCCTCTCTGATTAATGCCATCCTTGCCCGGTCTGTGATGTTTGATGTGGGGCCGTCTCTTGACAGGTTTGCTGTTGTGGCATGTTCTTTCTATTTGGTTATGATAGATTTGATGGTGCTCCTAGGGATCATCAAAGATTTGGATATTTTTTTTATAATCTAACCCTGACTTCTCAACAACATTGTCCCTTACTTGTTTGGAGAGTTCCTTGGTCTTCATGGCAGTGTTTGGTTAGTGGTGCCTCTTGCTTAGGTCTTGCAGCCTCTGGGGCCTTTCAAAAAGGTGTGTATATGTAATGACAAATCATGTGACACTTAGGGCCAGATTCACAGAGCAAGTACGCCGGCGTATCTACTGATACGCCGGCGTACTTTCAAATTTCCCGCGTCGTATCTTTAGTTTGAATCCTCAAACCAAGATACGACGGCGTTTGGGTAAGATCCGACAGGCGTACGGCTTCGTACGCCTTCGGATCTTAGATGCAATACTTCGGCGCCCGCTGGGTGGAGTTTGCGTCGTTTTCCGCGTCGGGTATGCAAATTAGCGATTTACGACGATCCACGAACGTACGCGCGGCCGTCGCATTTTCTAACGTCGTCTGTAGTCGGCTTTTTCCGGCGTATAGTTAAAGCTTGTATTTTGCGGCGTATAGATAGACTTGCCATGTTAAGTATGGCCGTCGTTCCCGCGTCGAAATTAGAATTTTTTTTTTTGCGTAAGTCGTCCGTGAATAGGGATGGACGTAACTCACGTCTAAGTTCAAAAAATTACGTAGTTGCGACGTCATTTTGCGCAAAGCTCGGCAAGAAATTTCTGGACGACGCATGAGCAGTTCATTCGGCGCGGGGACGCGCTTCATTTAAATGAAACCCGCCCCCTGATTGCCGATTTGAATTCCGCTGACAGAAATACACTACGCCGCCGTAACTTACGGCGTGAAATCGTTGAGGATTCGAAATTCCGCCAGGTAAGGTACGGCGGCGTAGCGTATCTCTCATACACTGCACGGATCCAATTCTCTCTGGATCTGGCCCTTAGATTGCACACAGGTGAACATCATTTCACTAATTATGTGACTTCTGAAGGTAATTGGTTGCACTGGAGCTTTTTATGGGCTTCATAACAAAGGGGTGAATACGTGGCAATTATCTGTTTTTTATTTCAGAAAAATAGTTTTATGTATATATTTTTCTAATTTTACTTCACCAACTTAGACTATTGTGTTCTGTTCTGATCCATGACATATAATTCAGATAAAAAAAAACATTGAACTAAAGGCTGGAATGTAACACAATAGGTAAAATACCAAGGGTTGAATACTTTTGCAAGGCACTGTATCTCCTAAACCATGCAGGTTTAGAAGATATTTTTTATAGGCTTACCTGTAGTTAAAAGTGGTCTGTAAGGGTTTATAACCACTTTAAGTGCATTCATTTTGAATGGGCTCAAATCGCACCGCATTGCAAGACGTGCATGCAGCAATTTTGGCACTGCACTGCAGCCGCATTAGGGGTGTCGTTAAGATTGCACTAACACCCAATGTTTTTCCTGCACCACATTTGTGTAAACCTAGCCTAAAAGAATTAGGAAGCATAATACAGATACTCCTCATTTAACGACTTACCTGTTTAATGACCACCCGAACGATCATTGTATTGTACAGTATTTTTGTTTGTGTTCTGTACTTTTGCAAATTAAAACAACGTTATTAAGCTGCAGTTTTGTGTTTTTAGAGGGTTTTTTCACAATACAGTAGTTAAGAATGCTTGAAATATTGATTACTTGTGGCTCCTGATTTAAAGCGGAGCTCCACCCTAAAGTGGAACTTCCGCTTATTGGATTTCTCCCCCCCTCCAGTGCCACAATTGGCACCTTTCGGAGGGGAGGGGGGATAGGATACCTGTCTTTGACAGGTATCCTTTCACACTTCCGGGAGTCCGGCCGCAGCCGTGGCGTGGCAGTGAAGTCACTGTAGGGCTCCCTCCTCCCTTGGCTGCCGGGCTAATAGGAGAGAGGAGCGGGGCCTCATGCATGTGCAGTAGGGTTCCCGGCGTGAAGCCGAAAGGCTACACTGCCGGGTTCCCTTACCCGCAATGGCGGCGGCAGTGTAGCCTTTCGGCTTCACGCGGGAACCCTACTGCTGACATTGAGGGACAGCAGGACAGGTAAGTGTCCATTTATTAAAAGCCAGCAGCTGCAGTATGTGTAGCTGCTGGCTTTTAATTTTTTTTTTTTTCCCGAACCTCCTCTTTAACAACCAATTTGTTTATTGAAATGGAACCTGGTGGTTAAGTGAGAAGTACCTGTAAAGCAGCTTTATATATATACAAATGTAGAAGGAATATAACCTGGTGGTTAAGTGAGAAGTACCTGTAAAGCAGCTTTAGATATATACAAATGTAGAAGGAATATTTCTGAACCGTAATGGCCATTTAGTTTGCACACCACAGCACACTGGGAAAGATAACCTAAAAAGAGAATAACAGAAATAAAAGAAAGTGATTTTGGATAGATACGAATGTGTAGAGAGAATGGTAGAAAACAGAATCGTTTTGGATAGATAAGGATGTGTAGAGAGGTAGATAACTAAAAGATGAATCACCCAAAATAGAAAAAGAATATTCATGGAATTTCCTATCCCCATAAGCAGTGGTGTCAAACTGAAATAAATTGGGCAGACTTTAAAAGTACGGTATTTAGATAAAAGTTATCATTTATTCTGGATGATTAGACAATTATTAAGAATAATATACATCAGTTATCCTATTAATCCTGAATATTCATTTTGGGTGGTTTTGGTTATAAAAGATTACATTATTCTCCACCTGTCAAGTGATTTGGTTGAGACTGGGGAAAAAAAACAATTTGGAATTTTAGATATGCAGACCAGGGTTGTATAGGGACAAGATTTGGTGCATTCGGTGTATTCAGTCGATAAAGGTTTTATTCATTATTATAATGCAGGATTTCAATAGCGGTTTATGCGGCACTACAAAACAAAGGGAGACAGTACATTTATAAAGGAATTAAAGAATGCACAGCCTAGTTTACCTAATGTTAGGCAACTTACACCAGCCCACAAATGCCAAACTTTCTGGAAAATAGTCATTATCCCTGGCCTGATTACATTGTTTAACAACTCTGAACAAATATTTAAAATTGAACTCTAGGCCAGCAGTGAAAAACACACTATACAAATAGAGTAGGTGTACTACTTTACCTGCAGAAATTATGTAAAATTCTATTTAACTAGTCTTGCGATCCAGGCACATGTGTCAGGCAGGATATCCAGCTCCTGCACTACCGGATGCTCCACATTGCACCCCAGATAGTGAAGGAGAAGCAGCATACTGATGAGGCCATCTCCCTGTTCGTACATCTTCTCAGGAGGCTCTTAGGTAGGGTGACTACATTTCCAAACTACCATTCAGGGACACCCTCCCTTCCCAAAAATCAGCTTGTGCTGTAACGAATGACATTACAGTGATTGGGCACAGGAGCCGGGATTTATGATTTCTTCAATCAGAAGCAGGGGGCAGGGTTTGTGCTCCTCCAGACATTCCCGGCCAGGATAAGTACTGCGAGTGAGTAAAGTGGTGATATGGGGGCCTTTTTTGGGGGCATCAGATTGGCTCAAGGGGGTGGCTGTGTCAGTTTCATTCCGGGACACTGTATTGTCCTGGAATGAATGTGCCCGGGACAGACCTGCAAAATGCAGGACTGTCCCGGGCAATATGGGACACGTGGTCACCCTACTCTTAGAGCAGGAGGCACCAGAGTAGAACCTGACTGGTATACAGTGTCCCCCCCCCCTTCCTTGACCAAATCAGGCTAATATCAAAACACATTCAAGTACTTAAATCGTATCTATGGTCAGTAAAATCCTATATTCATTTTCACATTGTACTTCAATTATTTCTAACCTTCTCCTATTGACCTGAGCATAGGCCATCTTTCCTCAGCTCATCTACGTTGCCAGCCTCCGCAACGTCCGGATTGGTTCTTGGGGCTACCGATCATCCAGGTAAGCCTGAGAAGCGACGGGAGGGGGAGATCCCTCAGGCCACTTCTAGAACTGATCCAGTGATGAATCTGCCGCTCTGACCACTTTTATCGGTTAGAGAATCTCTGGCTGAAAAAAACAATACCGTGCCATGGCTTATTGCTCCAGCCATAACCCCATTATTCCACTTCCGACTGGAATGTCTTTTGTCTATGGCCTGGTAAGCAAGTGGTTAATAAGGAAGTAAACCCTGATGGGTGTTAATTCTTCCTTGTTTCCCTGTAAAGGTAAAACATAATGGGCTACTATGCATCTCATAGTAGCCCATTATGCGACACTTACCTGCAGGAGAAACCTGCAATGTCCACGTCTTCCTCGCTAGTAGTGTGCGGCCATTCTTCACCCCTCTTCCTTCCGGGGCCGCGAACTCCGGCACTGTGACTGGCCGAAGTCGCGTGACGCCACTCCTGCGTCCTACGGCGATTTGCAAATATCTCCTAGACCGTGCAGGTCTGGGAAATATTTCAAGCACCTACAGGTAAGCCTTAATCTAGGCTTACCTGTAGGCTAAAGTGGTTGTAAAGGGTTTACAACCACTTTAAAGTTGTAAGGCTTATATATTTAATTAATATAACATAAATTAGATAATATAAAATATTTAGAAAGTAATTCACCAGGGTCTTTTTCCAAACTGTATTTTGCTTTTGTATCAATACAAGAAAGAGCCAGAGTAAAATTGCGTGCAAATAAATATTGAGAGTATATTAGATATTTCAGAGAGATAAAATTGATAACCATAAAGTAACCTCCGTCATTGAAATTAATGCAATGCAAAAAAAAAAGGGATTAATCGCACAATTCTTTTAGCAGAGCTACTGAAAAGCATCTGACGTTCTAATTTTAGCTGACAGGGCCGACAGGTAGACAAGATTAAGTCTGAGATGAAAACCAAGATGTCTGGAAGACAATGTGTCATGTTTGTCTGGAGTGTTCCTTCAATAAAACAGAATAAAATATGTATACAGTAATGTGTGTAAATGACAATCCTGTGGAAAATCACCGGAAACGAGAACCTAAACTACTAAATAGGATTATAACTTTCCTCCCCCAAAGCATTTAATGGATTTTTAATGTAACATGCACAGGTGACTGGATGTTATAAATGAAAAGCCAGGTGCTGTTTAAATTCTACTGCAGATTACCCACAAACAGGGCCGTCTTTACCGCAGGGCAAATGGGGCAGGTGCCCTGGGCCCTGTGACTGTTGGGGGCCCAAAGCAACCCCCAAAAAAAAAAAAAAAAAAAAAAAAAAAAAATTTTTTTTTTTTTTTTTTAGGGGTCCGGAGGCCCCCAGGGGCCCGGAGGACCCCAGGGCCCCAGATGGCAACCCCCCCCCTTTTTTTTTGTTTTTTTTTTTAATTAAAAAAAAAATTATATATTTTTATTAAAGGGACAATTTAATAAATTTTTATTTTATTTTTTATTAAAGGGCCAATTTTTTTAGAGGTCTGGGGGTCCCCAGGGGCCCATAGTTCCCCAGGGCCCCGGATGACAACCCCCCTTTTTTTATAAAAAAAAAATCTTTTTATATATATATATATATATATATATATATATATATATATATATATATATATGTTTATTATTATTATTATAGGACCCAGAGGTCCCCAGGGCCCCGGATGGCAACCCCCCTTTTTTTTATAAAAAACATTTTTTTATATATTTTATTTCTTATATATATATATATATATATATATATATATATATATATATATATATATATATATATATATATATATATATATATATATATATATATTTATTTATTTTTTTATTAAAGGGCTCAGAGGTCCCCAGGGCCCCATGTGGCAAACACCCTTTATCTTTTTTATAAATGTTTATTTTTTTATTTTTGTTTATATATTTTTTATTTTATTTTTTTATTTAAGGGCCCAGAGGTCCCCAGGGCCCTGGATGGCAACCCCCCCTTTTTTTTTATAAATGTTTCTTTATATATATTTTTTATTAAAGGGCCCAGAGGTCCCGGATGGCAACCCCCTTTTTTTGTAATTTATTTTTATTAAAACAAAAATATTAAAGGGCCCAGAGGTCCCCAGGGCCCCAGATGGCCACCCCCTTTTAAAATATATTTTTTATATATATTTTTTATTTCTTTTTTTCTTTTTATTAAAGGGCCCAGAGGTCCCCAGGGCCCCGGATGGCTACACCCCTTTTTTATATATATTTTTCTTTATTTCTTTTTTTGTAAAGGGCCCCCCGCTTCTAAATTCGCGGCAGCCCCCCCCTTGCTTCTCAATTTCAGGCGGAAGCACCCCCCATCCCGGTTCTCTGCTCCAGGGGGCCCAGGCCTGAAGCTGTGTAAGTGGCCCCATAATTCCTGATGGCGGCCCTGCCTCCCGTTAAGCCCCTGTGCTGCCCACAAATCAGGCTGAAAATCATCAGCGGCATGCAGCCAGTGACAGTACTGCTTCCCTTCCCAGTGTTTTAAAATGTACAGCACCCCTGGCTTCCCTTTAGACGTGCACTTCTCCCTTCCTGCCACTGGGTGCTGCTTGTATATAAAAGTGAATTAGAATGTGATTTTATAACATCCCCAGTTTGCTCTTCCCGAGGCTGACTTCTTCATGTCCTGCTCCTCAAGGTATTATGTCACTGTTTGCTAATCTATATTGTAAATTGAAGTTTTCTGTAGAGTGTGCCCAAAGTCTTTATAATATTTGATGATTCACTGCAGGTCTGGTCAGTGTTTTAAAAAGTTCCTCTATTTTACACATGGCATGGCATGGGGTCAAGGCACCGTCTGTCCATTCTGCTTTAGCACCATGGGACCCATGCCATGCCATGTGTAAAATAGAGGAACTCTTTAAATCACAGACCAGACCTGCAGTCCAGGCTGAGTAAAGCCTCAGAGCACATGACATTACTGTCTGTATTTAACTGCTTGATGGGCTTATTTTGGGCCGGGCTGGTTCATGTATGTGTTTTGGCGGCCCACATTTGCGCAGGCACAGCAGCCCATTCATTTGAATGGGCCGCCATGCCTGCGTTTCCTGCAAAGAAAAGCGCATGCCTCATGTAATAGGCTGCGCACACGGCACGCCTATGCCCATCAAGCACTGAAATACAGCACTGTCTGTCCATTCTGCTGTCTGCTGTGACTTATCTGCAGTTCCCGCACTGTCAAACTTGCTGCATTTCTAGACGTTTAGGTCACGCTTTTAAAAACACAGTGCGTTTGTGTGTGCAAGAACTGCAGGTAAGTAGCATGGTGCAAAAGCAGAATGGATTTCAAGGCAACTGTATTTTTAAAATGCTGAATGCACCTTTTTTCTGCAGGAAACAAAGGCATGGCGGCCTATTCAAATGAATGGGCTGCTGTACCTGCACAAATGAGGACCGCCAAAACATACATGTGAACCAGTCAGGCCCAAAATAAACTGGAGGGGGGCCCAAAAAAAATGTTTGCCCTGGGCCCAAACCATATTAAAGACGGCCTTGCCCACAAAGACTATTCTTGGCCTATTATTTGATTATTTTTTTTCCATGACGTCCATAAAGCAGCTGGAGTCACAGAAGAGCGCTGCTGTTTTCAGTCCTTTGTCTGTTGGCCTTGTGCTTCATTGCTCATTAGCCGCTCGCTCGTGTAGACAGCAAATGAGTCTTGCAGGCCCCTGAACATGGAATGCGCTGAGACAATAAATTCTCATAAAGGCATCTTATCGAAGCCAGGGAGACAATTAACCCCTTCCGTTCACGTTTGATGGCCCTTATGTAAATGAGGGCAAAAAGTGTCCAACAATTTACGGATGGACAATGGGAAATCATTATGAATGGGAACATTTCCCTCCGACATAAATCGCAGAGTCAAACATTACACAAATGAAATGGCAAACGTCTGCTGTGTTTCACGTGAAATTTATTGACAAATGCCACACTTTTTTTTTGGTGAGGGATTAAAAAACATACCGTATTTATCGGCGTATAACACGCACCCTAACTTTTAAGAGGGAAGTTTCAGAAAAAACTTTCTACAGCCCCCTGCGTATAACAAGCAGGCACAGTTTACCCTCTATTTTCAGGGTAAAAAAGTGAGTGTCATACACCAATAAAAACAGTAATTGAAATCAAGATGTGTGATACAGGTAGATATGGACAAGATGTAACCGTTTTCTACAAGAAGCTGTATAAATTAGAGCGGGTTTACACCAGATTTTGTAACAAACTTGCTTAGTTAAGTAAATTTAAAAATCTAAAAAATGACAAATCCTATAGGTCTAAAATTGTGGGGATAAATCGTGTGTACCCCACATGGAGGGGATCGAATTGGACCAGGAATCTCCCACAAAGAGAAACCAAGTCGAGTTTTTTTTTTTTTTAAACACTTTGACTCCAAGGGGACTTAATATTTAATTGGATTTAAATGGTTTTATTAGTGATTCATAATATACTTCTTATCAATTTTTTTTAATATTCCAGTTTTTTAATATCTCAATTTATTTTAGACTTGCACAGGGTACATTTTTACATTCCTTATGCATGGATTTTAGGATAAAGCTTTGTGATTTCTGATAATCCTTTCAGTATTCAGATTATTGCTTACATTTGTATAACATAGTTGCATCATTTATAGGTCAATGTGCTCACTTTCAGCCCGCGATTTACATTGACAGTGTGAACCTGGGCTCAAATGAAGTTTGCCGTTGAGGTTTTCTGATTTAGATAGTGCCGCTCGTTACCTGTTCTTTATGGAGACATTGAGATAAAAATATGTGTTGTAGTCTGATGCCGCATATACACAATCGGAATTTCCGACAACAAATGTTCGATGTGAGATTTTGATCGGATATTCCGACCGTGTGTATACTCCATCAGACATTTGCTGTCGGAATTTCCGACAACAAATGTTTGAGAGCTGGTTCTCAATTTTTCCGACTTGTCGGAAAATTCCGATCGTCTGTGTGCAATTTCGACGCACAAAAATCCTATGCATGTTTGGAATCAATTCGACGAATGCTCGGAATCATCGAACTTCTAAGTGTTGTACGTGACCGCATTCTTGACGTTCACAATTTTCTACAACATTTGTGTGACCGTGTGTATGCAACACAAATTTGAGCCAACATTCCGTTGAGAAAAAAACCACGGTTTTGTTGTCGGTTTTCCGATCGTGTGTACGCGGCTTTAAACTTAAATTTGGTGAGTGAGGTTTAACGTGGAGAAGAACAAGTCAAGGAAGAGGCTCAGAGATCGACTCTCGCACTGACTAGGAAATAACAGGGAGGGAGGGGAGAGGGAGAGGGGAGAGACTACACACAGCGAGATGATGAAGGCACATAAACTGACCACAGTATCAGGGATCAGCAGCCATGATTATCATGCTCAGCACATACAGGGGGACACAGGAACAGGCAGGATCAACCAGGTATTTTACAGCATAAAATGGGACAAATGACACCACAGAAACACTATGCTATAGATCAGGGATATGCAATTAGCGGACCTCCAGCTGTTTTAAAACTACAAGTCCTATCATGCCTCTGCCTCTGGGTGTCATGCTTGTGGCTGTCAGAGTCTTGCTATGCCTCATGGGAATTGTAGTTCTGCAACAGCTGTAGGTCCACTAATTGCATATCCCTGCTATAGATCATGCTTTAAAGAAACAAGATTCATTTTTTTAGGGTTACAACAACTTTAAAAGCTGTTTCAGTAATAAAGTTTACCTCCGTTTTCATTTATATATGTAAGGCCCCCTTCACATGAACATTTTGATCAGGTCCGCCTGTCCGTTTTTCAGGCGGACCCGATCGGAACGTCCTACATCCGATCTGATAGGCTAAAAAGCTAGCGAATCGATTGGGATGGCAGTTTGCTGCAAACGGACAGGCAGTTCATTTACATTCGACCCCCCTAAGAGTAGGGCAGGCTGTGTCTGTGTCTGCTTTGCATGAGCGGAGCAGACACGGACCCATCATCTGCCTGCTCAGCGGACAGATTCCCTGCTGAGCAAGTGGATCGCAGGCGGGGTCCACACCGACCCTTACTCGCCTGGAACATGTTACAATCCAGACATAGAAAGGTGAATCCTCTTTACTGTTCAGTCATTTCTCCTTTGGGATCCTTCTAAACTACAAATGGCTCTGTATGAAAGTACAGAAACTTTGAAGGATTTTGTACGGTAAAACTGGTAACCCCGGTAACCCCATTTGTCAATTTACTATAGTGACACAAGCATGTTAAATACTTTCCTCTGGCTATAATACTGTCAGTTTGTAGCTGTAATGGGATAGCAGGAGGAGACCTTTGTGACCACAAACATAGAAATATCTGGTTGACCTTTTAACCTTATATATAGCAAAGAGATTATCGGGGCTGGAAAAAGCCCAAAGTGCCTCAGGGATACCCTGACTACGTTGCATATATACTACACAAACATCTTACAGATCTATCCACTGTTTCTGCCTACCTGACCATCTGCATACATTGATGAAAGTATGAGGCCTCGTACACACGATAGGTTAAACAGAGGACAACGGTCTGATGGACCGTTTTCATCGGTCAAAACCGATCGTGTGTGGGCCCCATAGGTTATTTAACCATCGGTTAAAAAAAAGCCAACTTGCTTTAAATTTAACCGATGGATTCCTAACCGATGGGAAAAAAACGATCGTTAGTAGGCACAACTATCGGTTAAAAATCCAGGCATTCTCAGAATCAAGTCGACGCATGCTCGGAAGCATTGAACTTCATTTTTTTCAGCGCGTCGTGTTTTATGTCACTGCATTCTGACACGATCGTTTTTTTAACCGATGGTGTGTAGGTGCGACAGACCATCAGTCAGCTTCATCGGTTAACCGATGACAACGGTCCATCAGACCGTTCTCATCGGATGGACCGATCGTGTGTACGCGGCTTAAGCGCCCCCTACTATTTTGTAAAACAACCTTTGTACTGCAGTAATTTAAAGAGGAAGGAAAGTCCCATGCATATACTGTACCTATAGGTAAGCCTATAATAAGGTTCGCCATTTAGGAGATATTTACTGTATATGCAGCCGATTACGTCATCAGCACATGCGCTCTGCAGGAGCGGCCACCCGTGCTGTGACCAGCGGCTCCCACTCGCAAGCGCGGGAGTGATGTCACAGGAGTCACAGAGCCGGAACCAGCGGACCCGGAAGGAAGACGGGTGAAGATAAATGCGGCCTCCAGCGGGGATGACGAGGGCTTTGTTTGCAGGTAGGTTTAACATAATGTGCTAGTATGCAATGCATTCTAGAACGTTATACCTTTTACTTTTGCAGGTCAGGAAAAAATAAATAAACAGGGTTTTAATTCCACTTTAAAGCAAATGTCAAACCTACCTAAGCAATGTATGGTACTGCAGTGCTGACTCTGCTTAAAGCCCAACTGAACTTTTAGTTTAAGTCTGGGCTCACACTAGAGCACAGAGCTGCTCACAGCAGGGGGTTTGGTCCATTGAGAGTCGGTCACAATCTCCTGCTATGCAAAGAAATCTGTATCCGATTCGCAATAGTGTGAACCCAGCCTATATCAGCTATACATGCCACCTGTAATAAAACAATAGATGTCTTATAGCGTGTTTTCTTTATAAAAGAGCCACCTCCCGAGCAGAAAGGCCTATCCTTTGCCACCATGCTACAGTGTGAGACTCTTGCTGTCTGTGTGGAAGCAGTGATCTCTTTGCAGAGGTCTGACACCCCCCCTGTTAAAGGGGTTGTAAACCCTCATGTTTTTTTGCATAGGATGCATTAAGGTGAAAAAAACTTCTGTCACTGACTCAGTTTACTGTAAAAAAAAAAGTGTGAAATGCAAATCTCCGGTGGGTGTAACAAGATGTTTGCTTACCCCCTTCTCAATGTATCCTTACTATGGACAAGTGTGGGGTGTAGCAAGATGGCGGCAACAAAACTTCACTTCCGTTACACTTTCTGATGGGTCGCCATATCTGATGAAACACCGGCTCTGTTACTGGCCGGAGTCACATGTGCGTGGGAGCTGCCAGTCATGGCATGACCCCTTTAGAAACGACACGATTGCGCCCTTTCTAAAGTGCGCATGCACCAAAGACATCGACGCGCGGCTTTATTGTAAATATCTCCTAAACCATGGAGGTTAAGGAGATCTTTCCAGCACCTACAGGTAACCCTTAAAGCGGGGGTTCACCCTTAGAGGGCACTTTTCCCCCTTAGATTCCTGCTCGTTATTACTAGGGGAATCGGCTATTTATTTTAAAATATGTGCAGTACTTACCCGTTTACGAGACGCATCCTCTCCGTCGCTTCCGGGTATGGGCTTCGGGAATGGGCGTTCCTTCTTGATTGACAGGTTTCCGAGAGGCTTCCGACGGTCGCATCCATCGCGTCACGATTTTCCGAAAGAAGCCGAACGTCGGTGCGCAGGCGCAGTATAGAGCCGCACCGACGTTCGGCTTCTTTTGGCTACGAGTGACGCGATGGATGCGACCGTCGGAAGCCTCTCGGAAGAATGTCAATCAAGAAGGAACGCCCGCTCCCGAAGACCCATACCCGGAAGCGACGGAAGAAGATGCAGCTCGAAAACGGGTAAGTACTGCACATATTTTAATATAAATAGCCGATTCCCCTAGACCGAACGAGCAGGAAGCTAAGGGGAGATTTTTTTTTTTTTTTAAATGGGTGAACTCCCGCTTTAATATAGGCTTACCTGTTGGTAAAAGTGGTTGTATAGAGTTTACAAACACTTTGAGCTCTGCTGCAGCTGGGGGGCTATGGTCCTTCACAACAGAGGAGGGGTAGAATTGTCAGGCTATAGTTAATGCAGCTTCCTGAATGTAGTCCATGTGGTCTGATGCCGCGTACACACGATCATTTAAAATGGTCGTGTGTGGGCTTCACATAATTTTTCGGGTTCTGAAAAACGACAAAAAAAAAATTTGAACATGCTGCATTTTTTATTGACGTTTTAAACTATGTTGTTTTTCGGGTTGTAAAAAATGATCGTGTGTGGGCTAAAACGACGTTAAAAACCTGCGCATGTTCAGAAGCAAGTTATGGGACGGGAGCGCTCGTAATGGAGTAAGCACATTCATCACGCTGTAACAGACAGAAAAGCGTGAATCGTCTTTTACTAACACAAAATCAGCTAAAGCAGCCCCAAGGGTGGCGCTGTTTAAATGGAACTTCCCCTTTATAGTGCCGTTGTACGTGTTGTACGTCACTGCGCTTTGCTAGAGCATTTTTTTTTAACGATCGTGTGTGGGCAACGTCGTTTTAATGATGAAGTTGGAAAAAAAGTCTTTTTTTCTAGAGGCTGAAAAACGTTGTTTTTACAAACCGAAAAATGATCGTGTGTACCCGGCATTATACTCACCTTCACCCTCAAACCAACATCTGTGTGCTCCAGTTGGAAGCACAGCCTTGCTGCACAGTATGTCCTTTCCAGGTCCTCCTCAGTCTGCACATGTGCACTGTGATCCCATTCATTCGTATAGGGAGCTATACTTGGGATGGTCGAAATAAAGATTTGAAATTCTGAATCCAAAATCTTTTTGGTTGGTGGGACTTTAGATGAGGCCGTGGCCATCCGGCACACAGGTCTCCATCCCTGACAGTATGAAAGAAGAGGGACTAATGGGGACAAAGGGAGAAGGTGGGACTTTATATGAAACATAACACTAAGGGCAGAACGAATCAAGACATTTGTGAAGAAGAACTATGTGGTTTTTCAACAGGACCAAACAGGAAAGAACATTAAAAAGAAGATCAAAGCAATTCTAAAACCAGATGGGCTGCTTTTAGTGAAGGGGGGCTGCGTTTGTTAGTACCAATGGTCATTTGTCATTCGGTTAGCTTTAACAGTTTTGGAAATGCTGACCAGGATTAAAAAGTTTAGTGATAAAGAATTCTGATACTTTTCTAATACCTATTTACAGGATTCTTGTTCTACATCTGTGAGTCAGAGACAGTCAGCCAATTAGCATTATCAGAAGTAGACATCTACTACACTCTGTTAATGACAGGTGCACTTTAAAGGGGTTGTAAATCTTTGTGTTTTTTTTTCACCTTAATGCATCCTATGCATTAAGGTGAAAAAACACCTTGCATTTTCCGTCCCCCTAGCCCCCTGTTTTACTTACCTGAGCCCCGAATTTCAGGGGCTCAGGGTGCTGGGGGGATATCTGGGGTGTAGAGGGGTCAGAGTGCTGGGGGGATATCTGGGGTGTAGAGGGGCTCAGGGTGCTGGGGGATATCTGGGGTGTAGAGGGGTCAGAGTGCTGGGGGGATATCTGGGGTGTAGAGGGTTCAGAGTGCTGGGGGGATATCTGGGGTGTAGAGGGGTCAGAGTGCTGGGGGGATATATGGGGTGTAGAGGGGTCAGAGTGCTGGGGGGATATCTGGGGTGTAGAGGGGTCAGAGTGCTGGGGAGATATCTGGGGTGTAGAGGGGTCAGAGTGCTGGGGAGATATCTGGGGTGTAGAGGGGTCAGAGTGCTGATGGGATATCTGGGGTGTAGAGGGGTCAGAGTGCTGGGGGGATATCTGGGGTGTAGAGGGTTCAGAGTGCTGGGGGGATATCTGGGGTGTAGAGGGGTCAGAGTGCTGGGGGGATATATGGGGTGTAGAGGGGTCAGAGTGCTGGGGGGATATCTGGGGTGTAGAGGGGTCAGAGTGCTGGGGAGATATCTGGGGTGTAGAGGGGTCAGAGTGCTGGGGAGATATCTGGGGTGTAGAGGGGTCAGAGTGCTGGGGGGATATCTGGGGTGTAGAGGGGTCAGAGTTCTGGGGGGATATCTGGGGTGTAGAGGGGTCAGAGTGTTGGCGGGATATCTGCGGTGTAGAGGGGTCAGAGTGCTGGAGAGGCATTAATCTAGCAGATATATTATATGCACAGGACAGCTTTGTTACTTTATGTATGTAGAGGGGTCAGAGTGCTGGGGGTATATCTGGGGTGTAGAGGGTCAGAGTGCTGGGGGTATTTCTGGGGTGTAGAGGGGTCAGAGTGCTGGGGGTATATCTGGGGTGTAGAGGGGTCAGAGTGCTGGGGGGATATCTGGGGTGTAGAGGGGTCAGAGTGCTGGGGGGATATCTGGGGTGTAGAGGGGTCAGAGTGCTGGGGAGATATCTGGGGTGTAGAGGGGTCAGAGTGCTGGGGAGATATCTGGGGTGTAGAGGGGTCAGAGTGCTGGGGGGATATCTGGGGTGTAGAGGGGTCAGAGTTCTGGGGGGATATCTGGGGTGTAGAGGGGTCAGAGTGTTGGGGGGATATCTGGGGTGTAGAGGGGTCAGAGTGCTGGAGAGGCATTAATCTAGCAGATATATTATATGCACAGGACAGCTTTGTTACTTTATGTATGTAGAGGGGTCAGGGTGCTGGGGGTATATCTGGGGTGTAGAGGGTCAGAGTGCTGGGGGTATTTCTGGGGTGTAGAGGGGTCAGAGTGCTGGGGGTATATCTGGGGTGTAGAGGGGTCAGAGTGCTGGGGAGATATCTGGGGTGTAGAGGGGTCAGAGTGCTGGGGGGATATCTGGGGTGTAGAGGGGTCAGAGTGCTGGGGAGATATCTGGGGTGTAGAGGGGTCAGAGTGCTGGGGGGATATCTGGGGTGTAGAGGGGTCAGAGTGCTGGGGAGATATCTGGGGTGTAGAGGGGTCAGAGTGCTGGGGGGATATCTGGGGTGTAGAGGGGTCAGAGTGCTGGGGGGATATCTGGGGTGTAGAGGGGTCAGAGTGCTGGAGAGGCATTAATCTAGCAGATATATTATATGCACAGGACAGCTTTGTTACTTTATGTATGTAGAGGGGTCAGAGTGCTGGGGGTATATCTGGGGTGTAGAGGGTCAGAGTGCTGGGGGTATTTCTGGGGTGTAGAGGGGTCAGAGTGCTGGGGGTATATCTGGGGTGTAGAGGGGTCAGAGTGCTGGGGGGATATCTGGGGTGTAGAGGGGTCAGAGTGCTGGGGAGATATCTGGGGTGTAGAGGGGTCAGAGTGCTGGGGGGATATCTGGGGTGTAGAGGGGTCAGAGTGCTGGGGGGATATCTGGGGTGTAGAGGGGTCAGAGTGCTGGAGAGGCATTAATCTAGCAGATATATTATATGCACAGGACAGCTTTGTTACTTTATGTATGTAGAGGGGTCAGGGTGCTGGGGGTATATCTGGGGTGTAGAGGGTCAGAGTGCTGGGGGTATTTCTGGGGTGTAGAGGGGTCAGAGTGCTGGGGGTATATCTGGGGTGTAGAGGGGTCAGAGTGCTGGGGAGATATCTGGGGTGTAGAGGGGTCAGAGTGCTGGGGGGATATCTGGGGTGTAGAGGGGTCAGAGTGCTGGGGAGATATCTGGGGTGTAGAGGGGTCAGAGTGCTGGGGGGATATCTGGGGTGTAGAGGGGTCAGAGTGCTGGGGAGATATCTGGGGTGTAGAGGGGTCAGAGTGCTGGGGGGATATCTGGGGTGTAGAGGGGTCAGAGTGCTGGGGGGATATCTGGGGTGTAGAGGGGTCAGAGTGCTGGAGAGGCATTAATCTAGCAGATATATTATATGCACAGGACAGCTTTGTTACTTTATGTATGTAGAGGGGTCAGAGTGCTGGGGGTATATCTGGGGTGTAGAGGGTCAGAGTGCTGGGGGTATTTCTGGGGTGTAGAGGGGTCAGAGTGCTGGGGGTATATCTGGGGTGTAGAGGGGTCAGAGTGCTGGGGGGATATCTGGGGTGTAGAGGGGTCAGAGTGCTGGGGGGATATCTGGGGTGTAGAGGGGTCAGAGTGCTGGGGAGATATCTGGGGTGTAGAGGGGTCAGAGTGCTGGGGAGATATCTGGGGTGTAGAGGGGTCAGAGTGCTGGGGGGATATCTGGGGTGTAGAGGGGTCAGAGTGCTGGGGAGATATCTGGGGTGTAGAGGGGTCAGAGTGCTGGGGAGATATCTGGGGTGTAGAGGGGTCAGAGTGCTGGGGGGATATCTGGGGTGTAGAGGGGTCAGAGTGCTGGGGGGATATCTGGGGTGTAGAGGGGTCAGAGTGCTGGGGAGATATCTGGGGTGTAGAGGGGTCAGAGTTCTGGGGAGATATCTGGGGTGTAGAGGGGTCAGAGTGCTGGGGGGATATCTGGGGTGTAGAGGGGTCAGAGTTCTGGGGGGATATCTGGGGTGTAGAGGGGTCAGAGTGTTGGGGGGATATCTGGGGTGTAGAGGGGTCAGAGTGCTGGAGAGGCATTAATCTAGCAGATATATTATATGCACAGGACAGCTTTGTTACTTTATGTATGTAGAGGGGTCAGGGTGCTGGGGGTATATCTGGGGTGTAGAGGGTCAGAGTGCTGGGGGTATTTCTGGGGTGTAGAGGGGTCAGAGTGCTGGGGGTATATCTGGGGTGTAGAGGGGTCAGAGTGCTGGGGAGATATCTGGGGTGTAGAGGGGTCAGAGTGCTGGGGGGATATCTGGGGTGTAGAGGGGTCAGAGTGCTGGGGAGATATCTGGGGTGTAGAGGGGTTAGGGTGCTGGGGGGATATCTGGGGTGTAGAGGGGTCAGAGTGCTGGGGAGATATCTGGGGTGTAGAGGGGTCAGAGTGCTGGGGGGATATCTGGGGTGTAGAGGGGTCAGAGTGCTGGGGGGATATCTGGGGTGTAGAGGGGTCAGAGTGCTGGGGAGATATCTGGGGTGTAGAGGGGTCAGAGTGCTGGGGGGATATCTGGGGTGTAGAGGGGTCAGAGTGCTGGGGAGATATCTGGGGTGTAGAGGGTCAGAGTGCTGGGGGGATATCTGGGGTGTAGAGGGGTCAGAGTGCTGGGGGGATATCTGGGGTGTAGAGGGGTCAGAGTGCTGGAGAGGCATTAATCTAGCAGATATATTATATGCACAGGACAGCTTTGTTACTTTATGTATGTAGTATTTTCTTTGCTGTACAGAATGATTGTTCATGTAGTTAATGCGGAGCTCCACCCAAAAGGAGAAGCTCCGCTTGTCTGCCTCCTACCTACTTGTGTCTGTTTACCTGTTCTGTGTCCATTGTAGGGGCCCCAGAGCATTACTTTGCCCAGGGGCCCATAATGCTATTAAGACGGCCCTGGATTATGCACGCTGAGTGTATGGCACGGGAGTGCGCCCGCAAGGTAACCCCATCGGGAGAGAGCTTCCCAGAGGAAGTTAGCTATTGGGGGGACCCCAAAAGAGGACGATTGGGGCCATGTTGTGCAAAACGAACTGCACAGTGGAGGTAAGTATGATATGTTTGTTTTTTTGTTTTTAAAGTGAACCTTTAGTGTCACTTTAATATAATTGATTTAGTAAAAAAAAAATTGATCAGGCGTACAAAAGCAAACAAATGAAAAAAACATTAGAACACAAGTATGATAACGCTTGTATACCTAAAGGTACGCTAGAAAGCTTTCATGGTAGAAAATTGCTGGGTATGCTATATCACAGCTTGGGTTATCACCTCAAATACCCTTTGTATAATCCACCATGGATGGCAAGGATTATTACATTTGTTAGACTTGTCACAGAACATAGGAGAGCTCACCTTTTAATACCATAACAAATGTAGCAACAAGATTGTACTTGTACATTTGGGATGGTTGGGAGTGACATGGAAACAAGTCATTCTGTACTCTCCCTTACACTGTCATTTAATGTGAGTGAGGAAACTGTATGAATAGCCAGAAGCTACATGCTCTCAGGAAGGAGATTGTCAGGGTGTGTATTAGAAATAAGAACTGGATGGAACATTATGATTTGTCTGCCCTTTCATGCTTCCTTCTCTTATGTATAACAGTCTTAAGGTTTGCTGTCAGGTAATATTTACTTGTTGGAACTTTGTAGTCCTGAAACCGTACCTTAGAATTCCTTTGCTGATCTCCTTATGAGCCCGCGTACACACGACCGAGTTTCTCGGCAAAAACCAGCAAGAAACTTGCTGGGAGATATTTTTTTGCCAAGGAAACCGGTCGTGTGTACATTTTCGTAGAGGAAACAGTCGAGAAACTCAACGAGCCAAAAAGAGAGCAAGTTCTCTATTTCCTTGACGGGAATGAAGAAAATTGGCTTGTCGAGTTCCTCGACAGCCTAAAGCCCCATACACACTATCAGTTTTCTTGCTGGTTTTCTCTTCAGGTTTACCAAAACCATGTAGTACAAGGACCTGCCTGATTGCATTCAAATTGAAACGCTTAAGGTTTGACCTCATATTAGATGGTTTTGGTAAACCTGAAGAGAAAACCATCAGGAAAACTGATAGTGTGTATGGGGCTTTACAAGGAACTCGACAAGGAAAACGATGTGTTTTGCCCGTCGAGTTCCTCGGTCGTGTGTACGAGGGGGGTGCGGAAAAATAGGCAACTGAGCCTTGTTTTTTGTTATCCTACGTAAAGTGGAGTTCCACCCAAAAATGGAACTTCCACTTTTTGGAATCCTCCCCCCCTCCAGTGTCACATTTGGCACCTTTCAGGGGGGAGCAGATACCTGTGTAATACAGGTATTTCTCCCACTTCCGGGCATAGATCACCTCGGTGATCGAGGTAATTTACTACCTCTGGCCTCCCCCGCTGTCTTCTGGGAGACATACAGGTCCCAGAAGACAGCAGGGACCCGTGAGGACTCGCAGCGCAACTCGCGCATGCGCAGTTAGGAACCAGGAAGTGAAGCCGCAAGGCTTCACTTCCTGATTCCCTTACCGAGAATGGAGGTGGCAGCAGCCGAGAGGGAGGGAGAGATCGGCTTCGGCTGCCGACATCGTGGGCGCCCTGGACAGGTAAGTGTCCATATGTTAAAAGTCAGCAGCTGCAATATTTGTAGCTGCTGGCTTTTAATGAAAAAAATGTAGGCGGACCAACGCTTAAAGCCGTATGGGGGTGTGCACAAGCCTTCTCCTTTGCTTTGTGACAGGGCAAAAATTCTCTTCCTCGTCACTTTCAGAAGGCACTACCCCCACCAAATGCAACATATTCAAGTTGAGTTGCATGGCAACCGCAAGCCAAATGCCAGACACATGGTTACAACCAGGTTTTCCCATTCAAGCAGCCATTTCGGCTGTCAAAAAAAACAGGCATTCAGGAGACAGAAATATTGCCTCCTGATTGCCTTTCAGCCATGCCTGCACTACTCTGAAAAGCATTCCACCACCTGATCGCTCTTCACAGAGAGACTGTTTGGGGTGATGTCTGTGACAGCTGGGCATTCCCCAAAAAACTGACAGGTAACAGGTGCCCTATAAAGAGTGGGGTAGATCACAGAATGCATTTCATTGCTCTTTTCATTTTGGGGATTAAAATAACAGTTTTACACTTAGCCTGCACCTTCACTCTCCATTTAAAACAATACCAAAAGTCTTCTTAAAATACCGTATAACTAAAAATCTGAAACAAAAATGTAATGTGTTGCAGCTTACCATTCCTTAGTTATGATGGCTGCACTCTTTTTCACTTTTCAGGTTAAGCACATTTTCAGCCCCGGGCCGGGGGTGAGTGGGGGTGATCGATGGAATTAGTGGTTTACAGGAAGTGACATAGACCAATGTTTTTCAACTCCAGTCCTCAAGTACCCTCAACAGGTCATGTTTTCAGGATTTCCCTCAGTTAAAAGAGCTGTGGTAATTACTAAGACGGTGAAACTGATCAAATCACCTGTGCAAAATAATGGAAAGCATGAAAACTTGACCTGTTGGGGGTACTTGAGGACTGGAGTTTAGAAACATTGGTCTATGTCACTTCCTGTAAACGACTAATTCCATCGATCCCCCCCGGTAATGGAGATGAACAGAAGCAGACACATTTAATTCCACGACTGCCTCCATAGATACAGTGTTGAAATTATTGTAGACATAAAGGGACTGGATGTGTATTATTAGCAGGAGAAAATAAAGAGTAAAAAATGAATCAGCCACGCCGTGTCTTTGCAATATATAATTTTCGATTGGGTTTACGTACATTTTAACAGTTTTATTCCACTTTTAGTGTGTGTTCGCATGTAGTGCGGTGACAGGCATTATTCTGAGTTAGAACAACTCCAGGCACTGCTAAGACACACAGAAAACTATTGTTTTCTATGTGTCCTGTTCACACTGCACTGACATGCTGCATTTTATCTCTGTGCACAGGAAGGCATCGCATGTCACTGTAGAGCAGCAGAACACACAGTGCTTCTGTACGGTGACATAAATGAAGTGTCACTTTGTAAACTCTCTCTCAAAAAAAAAAGAAGCTGTGTGATGCAGTAAAATGCACAGCACACTACCCCTTACCACCAGCTCACTGCAGATGGAATGGATAGCTATCGCTGCAGTTTAGACCCCTTTCACACTGAAGCGTTTTTACATCGTTTTAACCTTAAAAATAGCGCTATTAAAACGCTCATAAAACGCCCTCCATGCATCTCAATGGACCCTTTCACACTGAGTCCTGCAAGCAACATCTTTGGAGCAGCTTTTGGGCGCTGAAAAAAATGCTTCAAAAACGCCCCTCTCCATTGAAATAAATTGAAAGCGCTGTAAAAATGCCTTACCCTTTCACACTGAGGCGTTGCACTGGCGGGGCGTTGAGAAAAGTCCTGCAAGCAGCATCTTTGAAGCAGCTTTTGGGCGCTGAAAAAAACGCTCCAAAAACGCCCCTCTTCATTGAAATGAATTGAAAGCGCTGTAAAAACGCCTTACCCTTTCACACTGAGGCACTGCAAAAACGCCCTAAAACATTAGGGTCTTAGCTGTGCTTTACTAATACATTGGGATTGCAGATGAGGCTTCGCTCGAATAATGCTCGAAAAAGGCTCAAATAACGCTCAAAAAAGCCCCAGTGTGAAAGGGGCCTTAGTGTGTGGGCCGTGTGACCTGGCTGTTAAGACTAGTACACACTAATAGCTTTTTTACATTCAACCCGCTCTGGTTGGAGCCATTGTACTAAAGGTACACCCGATACGAAAATCAGAAGTCAAATTTTGTCCGACTAATGATCTGCTGATTTTCGGATCATTAGTACAGTGTTTTCAACAGATGAAGCTGGATGTGCAGACTATAAAATTGTTGTCGTACCTAAAATTAACATCCGATTTTCTTATAACTAGTACGGTTTTTGTACGAAAAAAATCTTAAGAGCGAGACTACGCATGCTCAGAAACAAAATAATACATACAAAACTATTGAACACATTACGTGGCTTCTGAAGTTGTATTCTTTCCTATGGTGAGTAACCTCTTCACTTTCGATATTTGGACGAACGTTCGTCCCAAAATCTGATCGTGTGTACCAGGATTTAGAGTCCGACGTTAGTACAGCGATCTCCCCTGTCAGAACACTCCGATCAGCAATTTCTGCCATTGGCTGAGAGCACTGATCAGGAGCTGGTTGGCTGCTGGTTTTCCAGCATGCAGGTCTGACAGAAGCCAGCTAAACAGCTGACCTCTGTTGGAGTGGCTGACATACATAGGGGCCGAATCTTGGCCGGTTCAATAAAAACTGTCTCCCTACATTCGGCCTGTGTGTACTAGGCATTCAATGACTTTCCTGTAGTAGAGTGGGGGATGGACAGAAAATCTGTCAGGGTTGTCCCATAGATGCAGAAGGCAATACAAGCGTGCCAGAGGTTCTACCACTTCCCCACTCAAGTCTAATAAAATATTTTGAATGGAATTGATTTTCAAACAGCTGCACATACAATCTGTCCTTACAGAATAAAAGATCATACTGTGATTTTTGTGTTTGCAGTGCGGCCGGTGGTGAAATCTTCAATCAGTGTGTAGCAGACCAAGATGAAGCTTTCACAGAAAAGGATGTCATTCGGCTCATCTGCCAGATCCTGCAAGGCGTGTTTTACCTTCACCGAAATAACGTTGTCCACTTAGACTTAAAGGTAAAATTTGTGCTCAGAGAGATTACTATTTATACACCACACTTCCATGTTTCCCAGCCACAGGCATGAAACTGTGCTGTTCCTTCACTACTACAAAGATCCAATGTCTTCTGTCTCCAACCTACTTCTACTGGACCCAGAGTAGGGGTGTCTGGCTACTTTTGTACTGTCATGTGGAGACATGTCAGCCCCTTCACAATAGTAAAAAAGATTCATCAAAATAAGCCAACATTATAAGGGCTCGTTTACATTTGATGTGCCCTAAGCAATTATCGGTGGATCGCTTTTCAGAAGGCATTTGCCAGGCAGAGATGGTGTTATGTTGCCTCCTCACCACTAAAATCCCACACCTTGCACACGGTTGCAGGAGGATTACGGCCACATACAGTTGACGTGATTTGTTAAGTTTGAGTTGTCATTTTTGGCCTGCTTCAAAGCAAAGCATCACTGCCCTCTACACCCACCTTTACTGCCTTTCTACCTTAAGATGGAGTGGTTGAGGGGGCATGAATTTTTACTGCATTGACTGAGTCTTCTGCCCTTTTCTTGGGTTTATGAGTTTACCTAATGCTCTCTGTTCTTGGATTCTGTCTGTTGCAGCCACAGAATATCTTACTTACCAGCAGCAATCCGCTGGGCGACATCCGTATTTTAGACTTTGGCCTTTCCAGGCACGTGGACACCATTAAGGAGGTTCGGGAGATATTGGGCACACCGGAGTATGTAGGTAAGTGTAAAATTGGCTTCCATCTCTTACCAGTTGACATGACTAGTAAAGAATTATTTAAAGATTCTAGGAATAGACTTTTTCTAAACATAATAAGGATCAGATTGCTTCTTCAGCAACTAGTAGAAGAATTGATCTTCCACAATACTGGATTATTTATTTGTTCATTATCCGGTACTAGAACCCTGGTTCACACCGAATGTGGCTTGGAAATCTCGCTACTTCAGCGCAACTTCAAAGCTGCTGGTCAGTGCGATTTCATGTGCGGCTTGCCGACATCTGCGCGGCTTCATACACAGATGTCAATGCAAGTCACACATAATATCGCCAAAAGTAGTACAGGAACCTTTTCAAAGTTGGTGCAAGTCGGAGCTCAACGATTTGAGTGATTTCTTAGCCAAAAATAGGGTGTGACTTGTCATGCGACTTTGATCTGTCAAAACGCATGACAAGTCGCACCGGTGGGAACGGCGGCAAAGGGTGTTGGTATGGTGGAGATCTCAGTGTTATTGTATGGAGTTGTCAGATTCTGGGATAATGATGAATCATCCTGTAAAAACCATTATACCTGAGAGAATGTGTCCAGCTGTAAGCTTTCTTATTTGCTTTCTTATTTGTTTTAGCTCCAGAAGTGCTCAGCTATGAACCAATCAGCACAGCAACTGATATGTGGTAAGTAGTCCTTTGTCAAGAAACAAGTGCAATGCATTTTAAAAGAGCAGTAAGGCTTTTAAAAAAAATAAACACACTCACCTAGGATGCAGCATTGATCTGATTCTGCATCTGTCCCCTGCCACCTCCAAGATCGAGAACTGAGCGATCAAAGTCAGCAGAGAGCCAGTGACTGTCAGTCAGTGCTCTCTGCTCTACCCCTCCAGCATTCCCTGGAGCTGGACCGGGCTGTGCAGGGAACAGGAGCGGCTAGCTCAGGTTCTCCGCGGGGCGTTGAGTGGCTGAGCCAGCTGCCGGTCAGGAATCTGGTTGGATCCTGATATTACAGTCGGGATCCCATCAGAGCCTGGACCTGCTCTGTAACATTAGTCGCCAGAGGGCTTTAACCCCATCTGTACTATGCTGGCAGATCTCATTATTAGTTGTAAACTAGATTTGAACAATATCTGTCCTACCAGAGGGTTAAAGATCCCAGCGCTTGAATTCTGCATTGTTAATGAGAGGAAACTCGGACTGTCCCTACACTATCACTTTCAAGTAGTTTTGCTTGCAGTCTACCCAAAGCCTGTCCCAAAGAAACAACTAGAAAGATTTGAAATATTGTTTTTACACGTATTCTGTGTAAATGGGAACACAACAGCTATATAGTGGGGTTTTCTCAAATTTCAGTGCAAAAGTTGAAATACCCTTCAAGTACTTAATGTGTCAAAGATGCATTCTAGCTGCAGTCTGATGCTGTTTAACTTTTATCTTTTAACATGCAGGAGTATAGGAGTGCTGACATATGTCATGCTTACTGGAATTTCACCATTTTTGGGAGACAGCAAGCAGGAGACATTCCTGAATATCTCAAAAGTGGCCATTGAGTACCCCCAGGAGGATTTTGAGGGAATCTCTGAACAAGCAATTGACTTCATTAAGAGTCTTCTAATCAAGAACCCAAGGTGAGCAGCTATGAGACTAAATAATATGACTTTTAAAAATGTTCCATTACTTTAGTCAGGTAAATCAGAAATATTGTATATAAGTATTTCATAATCACTATTACTGCGTAGCTGATCTCTATGCATCTTTACACATTTACCGGGCTATGCTTAACTGCTTTGTTGGAAAAATCGAACCCTTCCGCTTTCAATCATTTCTCTGTCTCGCTGTATATAGAGAAAAAATCTGCAATCACGCAGATTTTGCTGTGCTGCCTCTTTGGAAAACACATTGCTTTGTGACATCAGTATGATGGACGCACCCTGCATTAAAGTGGTTGTAAAGGCTGAAGTTTTTTTTTACCTTTATGTACTCTATGCATGAAGGTAAAATACCTTTAGTGTACTGCTCCCCTCACAGCCCCCCCAATACTTAACAGAGCTCGATCTCCATCCAGCGATGTGCATGAAAGCCGAGACTTTTCCTGGCCTCTCCCTCTTCATTGGCTCAGATGCAGCAGCAGGATAGGTGTGGGGGCGGAGCTGAGCCACGCTCTCTGGCCCGGATTCAGATAGGAGTTACGACGGCGTATCTTCGGATTCGCCGTCGTAACTCTGAGTTGCGGGGTCGTATCTATGCGACTGATTTATAGAATCAGTTTCGCATAGAATTCCCTAAGATCCGACCGGCGTCTCTTACACCGTCGTATCTTAGGCTGCATATTTACGCTGGCCGCTAGGTGGTGCTTCCGTCGATTTACACGAGGAATATGCAAATTAGGTAGATACGCCTATTCAGAAACGTACGTCCGCCCGGCGCATTTTTTTACGTCATTTACGTTAGGCTTTTTCCGGCGTAAATTTACCCCTGCTATATGAGGGGTATCCTATGTTAAGTATGGACGTCGGGCCAGCGTAGTTTTTTCCGTCGATTACATCGTTTGCGTAATTTGTTAGCGAATAGGGCTGGGCGTAATTTACGTTCACGTCGAAAGCATTGGCTTTTTGCGAGTTAATTTGGAGCATGCGCACTGGGATACGTCCACGGACGGCGCATGCTCCGTCCGTAAAAAACGTCAAATACATGGAGTCACATGTAATTTAAAAAAAAAACACGCCCACATCATCCACATTTGAATTAGGCGGGCTTACGCCGGACCACATACGCTACGCCGCCTTAACTTAGGGCGCAAGTTCTTTCTGAATACGGAACCTGCCCCCCTAATTTATGGCGGCGTAACGTATCTGAGATACGTTACGCCCGCCGATAGATACACAATTGTATCTGAATCCGGGCCTCTGTGTCTTATAGAGCTCTCGGAAACAAGGGGGCACTCAGCAAGGAAAGACCAGGAATGCCAGCGGGGGACTCAAGAAGAAGAGGATCAGGGCTTCTCTGTGCAAAACCATTACACAGAGCAGGTAAGTATAACAAAATGTTTCTTATTAAAAATAAATGTTTTCCCTTACAAACACTTTAGGGATTCATTTAAACAAAGTAATATTTTAGTTAAGTGAGTCAGCCTCAGGGTTCTTAGATGTATTGAGTACTCCAACAGGGAGCTCTCTATTCCATTATTTCCAACTCCGTTCCTTTTTACCTGAACATTTTGGGTGCTCTTGCATACTCCTTCACCCCCTGGTAAATTTAAGATAAATGATCATTTAGGATGGAGAGTGGAACCTGCCCATAATGGCCACAGCCGGTGTGCAGACCCAGAACTTGAATGCAGAGAGTCCCCCAGAACCCTGAAAGTTTTCAGGTGGAATAGATCTTTAACATCTATGAATGAATGTATCAATTTTGTGTGGGTTGACCCTTTTAAAGTGCTTTCTCAATGAAAAGATAATTTGGCACAATAAGGATCTAGAGATTTTTCTTTATATTCTGTATTTAGCTTGGAGCATCTGCTGCCGAGGGTCAGGCAGTGTTGCAGTTGTTGAGAGCCAGTCATCAAGCCAGAAAGGATTTTGTTAAAAGTAAAGGATGCCAAAGACTTTTATAAAATTTCAGCTAAATATATCTGTTTAGTGATCTAATGACAGATTTCCTTGCTGAAGCTTAATTTACATCTTGCTCACTGTTGACTTGTACAGCTGTAATCAGAACCCATAAACTTCATTCTCTACTGTTTAGGCAGGCCATAGACGATGCAAATTTCTTTCCTGCAACCTCGGGTTGCAGGAAAGAAATTCACACGATTCTCCCATCAACACAATGTTGGCAGGGGAATCCCTCCTGTTTCCCCCAGCAGGGGGGCCGTAACATGCGGGGGAAGCCTTCCCTGCTAGAAGAAGACTGTGATTATCACTAGCGGCTATAGCAGCCACTTGCATTAATCGCAAACTAATCCGGCAGGTAGGTTGTACCCAAGTTGATCAATCCATCATTTTGGTTCATTAAGCCTGCCCATTAATGGTTCCAATCTTGCCCGCGTCCTGCTGAACAGGCTGAGATTTGAACCGTGTATGGCCGGCCTTAGGAAGAACTCGGATGTCTTTTTGGACTTCAGGGGTGGGGAGTGGTTTGATTTCAGAGGAAATATCTTGATGCTTTTGTACTGGAGAGATTTAGGCAACCAGTGGGTAGTGTATGTTGGTGTCTAACATGTAAGGACTAAAATTCCTGGCAAAAGAAGTATAACCCCTGACAATTCAGGCACCAGGAAGAAAGGTCAACGCATGTGAAGTAGATGCACAAACAAATTTTATTGAAATACCTGTTGAAATGTCCAGAGTTGATGCAGATTTTTTTAATACTTTCTATGATCCCCTCTCTCCACAGAAAGAGAGCCCGTGCTGACCAGTGTCTTAAACATGCGTGGCTGATCCCATGTCAGGAACCAGAGGCGCAAAAAGACAAAACTTTTGAGCCAAGTGAAAGCCAAGTGGAGACCCCTGAGACAACAGAGAAAATGATGTTGTTGGCCTCATACGCTGTGCACTGTCCATGTAGAGAAACCATAGAGACTGACCTGAAAAGTACGAGGAACCAGTTTACAGCTCTGAAGGAAATTCATCCAGAGGTTGTGTGTTAATAGAGAAATTGCACACCAAAAGTGGGACTAATCTCCAAGTTTGGAGTGCCACACGCACCAGGTTTCTGCTCTGCCATGAATGAAACGGGTACCTTTTGAAAAATAATCTGATCTGTCTGATTTGACTCTTCAGTTTCTGTGGCCTTGTTATGTGTGGAAATACTTGAGCATAGAGCTGTGCATATAAAGGAGTCATCACTGGCTTTTTCAGCACTTGTTATACATTTGAAGGCTAAGACAACCTTCTATGGAAATTAGAAAAGAACAAACATTTCTCATGAAAGCTTTTTCCAAATGGCTTGGACATGGCGCAGAGACATAGTATTTGTACTGATCTACCTATACTAAGCTCATTATAGGTCCATGATCCAGGACTGAACACAAAGGCTGGCGTTTGCCGATATTTTATGACACCCAATTATTTACAGATAATACTTTTATTGCACTTGGGAATATTTCTGTAACTGTGGGACAGGGAAAGCCTATTTGTACTGTAAAAGAGTAACTTTCTTTTAAAAAGAATGAAATTTAGAGTATGTGTTGAAGCTAGAATTATAACTTTTAGATGCCGATCTAGAATCACAGCTTTTGGTTTTCTGTATGGTAATAATGAAATGTTTAAGGACATGTCTGTTTTCAGTATAAACCTATTCTTTATAATTACTTGTCCTAGGTGTCAGGAAGTGGGAGATTATCCATTGTGTATCTAAAAGCACACTTGTGCTTTGTTATTTATTTGCACAATGCAACCAAGATTGAAATGCATCTTGAGTTTTGGACAAATACATAGGAGACCATGTCAGTGTCTAATTAGAATTTGCTGGGGACATCAACTGGCTGATTAACCGTGTTACATGGGATGCCTGGAGATATTTGTAAAGTGCATGTTTATTGGTTCCATGACTAGTTCCAGGTAATGAGTACCCTGTAAGATTATATTTTTTTTAATGCTACATAGCTTTAGACTATTGGTTAATAGGCCAGTAAACCTAAAACAAAAAGTGACCTTATGTAGAAGAGCTTCAGCTGCAGATATATATACTATATCTATAAATGTAAAAGTGTTCATAGTTGCACTGATAATGTGAGTTTGACACTGTATGTAACTAAATCGGTTACACCAAAGACTTTCATTTAGTGGTTCTGCCCACCATGTCAGTCGACAAATAGATAATGTGTGGAACTGTAATCCAACCATGTGCATTTACTGTACACGCATCTGCTCTTTCTGTGTGCTCATTTGCACATATATTGCTGATTTGATCAACAGTTGTGCAGCTCATGCATTCCCATTCGTGACCATCTTATGATCACTTATTTTAAATCAATTCATTTCTCCAGATGGTTTTAGTATTTTTTTTAACTTTCAATAATAATTCTAGTATTTAATGATAATGAGTTGAGGCCATTCTAGTAAGTGATACCTGTTTATTAATGGAGATGGTGGGTAAAACCACTGAGGCCCCGTACACACGGCCGAGGAACTCGACGTGCCAAACACATCGAGTTCCTCGGCCAGTTCAGCCCTGAAGCCGCCGAGGAGCTCGGCGGGCCGAGAGCTCCCATAGAACAACGAGGAAATAGAGAACATGTTCTCTATTTCCTCGTCGGCTTCCTCGGCGAAATTGTACACACGGCCGGGTTTCTCGGCAGAATTCAGCCAGAAACTCGGTCGGAAGCTGAATTCTGCCGAGGAAACTGGTCGTGTGTACGGGGCTTGACAGTTGTGACGATAATCATGACTGCGCGTGCTCTCCAGGTATTTGCATGTTGAGCACCTGATCATTTTTTGTGGACTATATGTAACAATGTAATTCTCTTTCACTGGGCATCTAAGGCTAAGGCCCCTTTCACACCTGTGGACCGTATGTCTGCTTTTTCATCCATCCGTTTGCAGATGAAAAAGGGACATACATTGATCCCTATGAGATAGCGGGTGTCCGCGAATGAACATCCGCTGACACACGATCTCATCGTTGTCCGCAATCCTCCGATTCTGCAGGTGGAGGAAAATCCTATTTTCTCTTATCGTCCATGGACGGACACAGCTCCTTAAATCTTGACAAGTGGGTTATGTTCCCTGTTTACAGGAGAGGACTAGGCAGAAACATGTTAAATAGTTAAATACATGTTACATTAACAGAGTTGAACAGCCCCGCCCAGGGGGCGGTCCCTCCAGACATAACCCTCCTCACTGCAGCTTGCAGCCTCAGTTTCGTTCTGCCTAGCAAAGGAGAAGGACGTATGGCTCCCTTTGGGCCCAGCGCCCTGAGGAGAAATTTTATTTTATTTTACTTTACTTTTTCTTGAAGAATCTTCTTTCAACTGTTGGCTGAGAGACAGGCTGGATATTATAGATCCTTGTAGTCTACTCAGTCCGACCAGCAAGCGTGGGCACACCTTTGCAAAGAGGCTTGGTCTGCCACGCCATACCTCATGACTCCTGGGGTGGCCGGTGAGCTTTGCTCCGAGGTCCACATATGACTGAGCTGTGGTGTTGCCTCAATCACAGTGGACCGGGCCGACAGCTACCTCCATTGCGGTTGTAGGTCTGTCAGGAATGCGTCAGCGAGTCCTCGCTCGGACGGGTAAGTACAGTCCCTCCTGCTTCGGTGGGTTGGTACAGCTGGGCATTCCTGGGGTTCGGGGGTCCCTTCCCCTTACTTCCCTGCTCCTTTCCCTTGCTGCATTGCTAACATTGCCGCTGTCAGGGGGGAGGGGGCCTTCCTGAGGGGACTGTTATCTGGCCTGTGTTTTTTCTTTTTGTATTGGGCTTTCCTGTGAGGTAAAAAGCCCTGTGATGAGCACAGATGTTTATGATTATACTTCAGCAGACGCTGACTGATTGGTGACACCTGTAATGGTTTTGCTTTTTATGCTGTATCTGTGTCTTATCCTTAAATAAAACAGCCCTATGAGGCTTTTCCTGTTTAAACACAGGTCCCTGCAAAAGTTACCTCACGGTTCTTTTCCTCACAGGCAGCGCTGTGCAGTCTCCTCCTGAGGGAGTCCCCTGGTTACCCCTGGTCAGCGCAGCAAGTGGGTGGGAGGCCCTGAATAGGGCTCTAGGAGCTTTTGTCTATTTGTATGGACAGGTGTGCATATTATAATACACACTATATGTAAATATTGGAGTCAGTATCTGGGTCCTTCCCCACATGCTGGTGGTGGCAGCAGGTGTTAGCACCTGTGATTCCCACAGAGTTTTTATTGTTAGTCCTGGACACAGTTTGTGCCAGGGTGGGGGTGGACTGCGGGCGGGCGGTAAAAGAGTGCCCCCTTCCCCCGATATCCCCTGGGGAATGCTCCGTTATGGAGCCATGGACTAGGTACCTAGTTAAAAAAAAAAAAAAAAAAAAAAAAAGGCAGAATAAGGCATTTATGGGTGCGCTTTTTACTGCTGCAAGGGACTCTCCTAAGCTGCATAGTGCAGCTGGGTTTCCGCTGAGGGCTCGGTCTTTTTTGGATCACACAAATCAGACCGCTGTGTAGGTTTTTTCCTTCTGTGCCCTTCTTCGATAATTTCTGAGATGCGGAATGAGAAAAGCCACTGAGGGCTTTTGTAGTCCCTCACCGCCGGGCGGGAACCCCTACTTGTATGGATCTGACTGATAGAAGATCCGAAGTACTGACCCGTTCTATGTTTACCATGCTGGGGTCTGGCTTGCGGCCTATTGTGGCCACTACACTGGGGTCTCAGTGGTCGCTGGCGCTATTTTTTGGGAGATTTTTCAATTACATTGAAAACTCCCATTGGCGCCCATTTTGTCGTAGCCACGCTATGGCGCAGCTTACATTGTGCTGGCCTTTTTCCTGTGGCCGCGTTCTGAACGCTCGGCGGCCATCTTGGAGTAGTCCTGACCCCTAGTGCTGTATACAACTCACAGAGTGAGCATTTTGCACCAGACAGTGGAGGAGCACCGACTCTCTCCTGAGGTTATTAGCCTAGCGGACCAGCTGGTCCAGGGCCTCATATAGGTCTGTGATGCTTCATTGAATGCTGCGCCCTTGTTATCCAGGGCGTCTGTTTCAGAATGGTTTTATGCACACGGTGGTGTAGTGCTTAACTCCATTACTTGGCAGCAAAAGAGTCATTGGTTCGAATCTGCACACTGACGCCAATCTGCACACTGACGCCAATCTGCCTGGAGCTTGCATTGTCGCTCCCTGTGTCTGTGTGGGTTTCCTCCGGGTACTCCGGTTTCCTCCAAAGACATGTGTGCATACACCTACATAATATACATACACACTATGTGTGTGTATTATTTAGGGGCAACCCTCCCAGGCCGTCAAAGGCCCAGCTGGGGGACTAATCTGTCCCTGGGTGCATAAGCCGATCACGCCGGCACCCAAATCCTGCCAATGTATATAGCCTTCCCTCCCTGTCTCTAGGTGGGAGGGGCGGCTTGCAGGTTCACAATTCAGTGAAACCTCCCTGCTCTCCGACTAGTGGGTCTGCGAGGTGGTCTCTTCGGAGTACTAGATAGGGTTTCCTCCTATCCACAGAACAAAGTTCTGTCCTTGTGTCTTCCCCTCCCGGCACGTCGGTCTGCCTTGGGCAGTGTGGGATTTGCTAAGCTGCAAGGTAATTTTACCTTTCCTGCAGGACGAGAGTTTTGGGGTTTTCTATGGGCCTCAGGCCCTAAATACCTTTGTGAACGTCGGGTAGTTCCGCATGGAATCCATTTGTTCGGTGGTAGCTGCGCTTCATCCGGGGGATGTCCTGACGTCCTCGGACATCAGGGACGCATACATGCATGTCCCGTTTTGCACATGTCACAGTGTTTTTTTCTGTGCTTCGTGATGAGAGAAGGGTCTCTGTCAGCCTGTGGCCCTCCCTTTTGATCTGGCGTCAGCACCATGGGTTTTCAGCTAGGAGCTCGCACTTATTTGAATTTTGTTGGGACAGCGAGGCTTTGCCTCATTGGCTACTTTGACGACTTTCTTCTGAGAGCAGCTTCTGTCTCCGACCTAGTGGATGGGTTATTCCCATTCAGACCCTCCGAAGATTCGGGTGGATGTTAAACGTTTAGGCCAGAAAGTGTAGCTCAGTGGCAGCAAGCCTGCCCTACATGTGTGCGACCCAGGGTTCAAATTATGGGCATGCTAGGTTCCGACTCAGCGTTGGAGTATCTAGTGTTGATCCAGACTCCTCAGTGGCAAAGGTCCTTCTTCCCCTGGAGAAATTGCAGACTCTTCAGTCTGCGGAGAAGGTATTGGCATCACGCAATCGGTCTTCTCTCCGGGCGCCTGCTGGTTCAGGGTCTGTGGGTAGCCTCCTTCAAGGTGGTACTGTATGCCCAGTTCCACACCCTGGTTTTCCAGTGGAACTACTGTCCAGGTGGTAAAAATCTCTTGTCTCTGAAATCATTAGATTCCTGTGCGCCACCTAGTCAGAGTCTCTCTGAGTTGGTGACAGAGATTCCCGACTCTTCGGTCCGGGAAGTTGTTCCTTCCTTCCAGTGGTCGGTGTTTACGACGAATGCCAGCTCACGGGTTGTGAACCTGGAGGTTCACAAAACTGGGGGGTCCAGTCGGCCTTGAGTCGCTGGACTTGCGTGGACCTATGACCACACCTCCTTGAATGTGTCTGGTCTCGGTAGCTACCCAGGGTCGGGCCTGGCTAGTGCCTGGTGGAAGACCGCCTGGGAATACCAGGTGCTGTCTACTGTTCATTGTCCTACTATTTTAGGCGATCAGGCTATGCTTCTCCTTGTGGTCGACCAATCTGGTTTCAGCCGGACAACGCCACGGCCGTGGCTTCAGTCTACCATCAGGTATGCCGGCAGGCAGACTACTGGAGTCGCCAGATGCTGGACCAGGGCGACTGGTCTTTGTGCTTGGGGTGTTTCGGCTCCCTTGCAGGAGGTGAGCCTCACATGGCATGGATCTCCTGGCAGCTTGTCTCCGCCGCAAGGGTGTCAGTTAGTGGCCAGGTCTAGTGATCTTGTACAGACGCGTCAGTCGCGCTGGTGGCCCTGTGTTGTCTGTATCGGTGATTTTTTGCCATTCCTCCATGGTAGTTGCTTCCTCGGCCGCTCCACAGAGTGGATGCTGAGGAGATCCCGATGATTCTAATCGCTCCAGATTAATCTCGGCTGATATCGGGCGCCTGGTAGCGGAGGCACCCTGGCGATTGCCAGGGCAGGAGGTTCCTGTCTCAAGGTCCCATACTTCCTCCTGTTGTACAGTCACTGACTTGCTTAACATGGTTATTGGAAGCCAGACTTTAGGTGACCAGGGTCTGTCTGACTCGGTCATCTCAACAGGGCACCGTAGTCTTCTTCCGGAGGATCTACCGTCGCACCTCTCTTGGTGCGAAGGGATGGAGTGACGTCCACGGGCGTACTTTCAATGTCCAGGGTCCTGCTGTTTTTAAAGCTTGGATTGGTTCTAAAAATTGCTTAAAGCACCGGTTGGGGGCAGATTTCAGCCTTGGCTGTGTTCTTTTAGTGGCCTTTTTGCGGCCCGTTCCCTGGTGGGTCCCCTTTTTTTGTGTGCAAGGGGTTTGTCATATACTTTCCCCTCTTGGCCCATCTCCTCCCCCATGAGTTTTGACTCAGGTGCTCTCGGTTCTTCAGGAACCTTCCTTTTGGAAACATCAGAGAGATTTTCTCTTGACACTATCTCAGAAGGTGGCCCCTTTAGTGGCCTTTACCTCTGTTAGAGGGGTTTCTGAGTTGGCGGTCTTGTCTTGCAAGCCGCCATGCTTGATCCCCCATAAGGATTAGGTGATGGTGCGCCCGCGACCTTCCCTTCTTCCGAAGGAGGTTTCGGCCTTTCATACTTTAGGCGTGGTACGCGCTTTGCGGGTATACCAGCCTACTACGGCTCCATCTCGGAGCTTCTGACTCTCTTTTGTGTCGGTGTCTGGTCCACAAAAGGGCCTGGCGGTCTCGTCGACCACCATTTCTCGGTGGATCGGGCAGGCCGTCATACAGGCCTATGCTCCTAAGGGCGGGCCCCCCTTTCCGGTCACGGCACTTTCGACCAGGGCAATTGGTGCTTCCTGGGTTTTTTTTTTTTTTTTCCCGACATCATGCGTCGGTCTCACAGGTGTGCGAGGCGGCGATTTGCTCGTCCGTTCACGCTTTTTCCAGAATTTACATGGTTGCTGTGAGTGCATCTTATGATGTTTTTTTCAGCCGCTAGTTTTTGCCGGCGGCTGTTTAAAGTTGCACCTCCTCCGTTGAGGAGCTCTGCTTGTTTTGGGGTGAAGTTAAAATTGTTTTTACTGATATATTTCCCACCCCTCGTTTTTTGACACTGCTTGGGGACGTCCCACTTGTCAAGATTTAAGGAGCTGTGTCCGTCCATGGACGATAAGAGAAAATAGGATTTTTTGTACTCACCGTAAAATCCTTTTCTCTGAAGTCCATGGACGGACACAGCTCCCACCCCTCCTTTTTAGGTTTGTACTGCTTGTTACGAACTGAGGCTGCAAGCTGCAGTGAGGAGGGTTATGTCTGGAGGGACCGCCCCCTGGGCGGGGCTGTTCAACTCTGTTAATGTAACATGTATTTAACTATTTAACATGTTTCTGCCTAGTCCTCTCCTGTAAACAGGGAACATAACCCACTTGTCAAGATTTAAGGAGCTGTGTCCGTCCATGGACTTCAGAGAAAAGGATTTTACGGTGAGTACAAAAAATCCTATTTTTCCATCCGTCTGCAGAGCGGATCGGGTGAACATGGACAGATGGTCTGTGTTCATCCGATCCCCTCATAGGGGAGAGCGGAGTTCTGACAGGGCGGTCCCTGCACAGTGTGATGCCAGTCAGATACAGTATCACCTTATAATTTGGACAGTGCAATACAATCTAATTATAATCCATTGAGGTATTCACCAAAATCGAATGCTGGATATTATTTTTGGCAGTTTCCCTGTCGGCACTGACATTACATCAGTTTTTGGTGCAATGATTGTGAAAATAGATAAGTCTACCAAAACATATTATAGAGGTTTATAATATTCAGCAGTCATGGAGGATGTATATTGTATTTACATGAGATAACTGACACTTCCAGAATAATCAGATTGCATTTTTATTCTTAGCCCTTAAAGGGAGTGTGTGCCTGCTGTAGCTTTGTCTTATCTATTGCCAGTAGCCTTGGCACATAAAGTATTCCAACTGCATGTGTAAGCATAACCACTAATTCATCATGGGCATGGAGAAAAAAAAGTTACAACACACTAGGTACACTGGCAAAGGATGCATGAAGAGTATGTATTGGCTACAATCAGTTTTTCTGTTTTATTAGAACCAGACTAATTGAGGTTGGGCAGTTCTAGAAGCTGCCAAATGGCTACTGTGCCTCAGGCTTCCTGCCATATCACTGCTGTTGATCTAAGTGTCTCAACAAAGGTATCAAATTCAATGTATACTATATGTACAAAACATTGGGGTTTATTTACTAAAGCTAGAGAGGGCAAAAGTAGTCACAATTCTGCAGAGAAACCAATCAGCTTCCAGGTTTTATTGCTAAAGCTTAATTGAACAAGCTGAGGTTAGAAGCTGATTGGTTTCTCTGCAGAACTGTGACTACTTTTGCGCACTCTCTAGCTTTAGTAAATAAACCCCATTGTTAACATTGGACCATCACACCTGTATCAGCTTGTTGAACAACCTGTTTTTAAAACTGTGGGCATTAACCACTTAAGAGGACCCCTTCACGCCAATATACGTTGGCAGAATGGCACGGCTGGGCACAAGCACGTACCTGTGCGTCCTCTTTAAGAGCCCAGCCGTGGGGTCGCGATCGGTCTCAGGAGCTGAAAAACGGGGAGAGGTGTGTGTAAACACACCTTCCCCATTCTTCATTGTGGCAATGTCAGTGATCGTCTGTTCTCTGATATAGGGAAAGACGATCACTGACGTCCAGCCCCGCCCCCTACAGTTAGAAACACATATGAGGTCACACTTAACCCCTTTAGCGCCCCCTAGTGGTTAACTCCTAAACTGCAATTGTAATTTTAACAGTATTCAGTGCATTTTATAGCACTTTTGGCTGTGAAAATGACAATGGTCCCAAAAATGTGTAAAAATTGTCCGCAGTCACGAAAAAAAAAAAACGCTGATCGCCGCCATTAGTAGTAAAAAAAAATATTAATAAAAATGCCATAAAACTATCCCCTATTTTGTAAACGCTATAAATTTTGCGCAAACCAATCGATAAACGCTTATTGCGATTTTTTTTACCAAAAATAGGTAGAAGATACGTATCCGCCTAAACTTAGCAAAAAAAATATTTTTTTATATCTTTTTTGGGGATATTTATTATAGCAAAAAGTAAGAAATATTGAATTTTTTTCAAAATTGTCGCTCTATTTTTGTTTATAGCGCAAAAAATAAAAACCGCAGAGGTGATCAAATACCACCAAAAGAAAGCTCTATTTGTGGGGGAAAAAAGGGCCCCCAATTTTGTTTGGGAGCCACGTCGCACGACTGCGCAATTGTCAGTTAAAGCGACGCAGTGCCGAATCGCAGAAAGGGGCAAGGTCCTTAACCTGCATAATGGTCTGGGTCTTAAGTGGTTAATATGGAGCCAGTTCTCCTCTTCTAGGAAGGCTTTCCATATGATTGCTGGGACAAGGACCTTTAACACGTAAGGCAAAAAGGCCAATGTTCATCTCCACAATGAACACGTAAGGCAAAAAGGCCAATGTTCATCTCCACAATGAACTGTGAGCTACTTGAGCAGCACAGGTAATAGGTCCTGCGCTTTTTGCTCCCCCTTCTGCTGAAGCACCCAAGGCAGCCACCTCTTTTGCCTACCTCTCAGCCCAGCCCTGGTTGGACAAGAAGACATGTTGGCAACCATCTAGAAATGTTAACTAAAATTGAGGTTAATCCGTGCAGTCTACTTGAATTCCTTCACACCAACCTCTTTGTAGACCTGGCATAGAGTACGGGTTTACAGTTATGCAGGAGCAGAAAGAGGCTTTTCCCAAATTGTTGCCAAAAAGATGGAAGTCCATAATTGTTTAAAATATCACGGTATGCTGTAGTGTTAACAGGACCCTTACTGGAAATACCAAAACTCAGTAGGTTGGAGGTTTGTCCTCATACTTTTTTACCACATAGTGAGGCGATGGTCAGGTGCCCACAAACATTTTGCCATATTGCGTATTAAAGGGATATTATTGTGCACTTTCAGCACCATTTTGAGTTAGGGCTGCCATAGACAGTTTGAATCTTGGCTGGTTAAGCAGGAACCGCATATAGGCAGGCAGAATGTACTCAACTGATCAACTTGGGTACAACCAGCCTGAGGAATTTTACATGCAATGATTGCTAGCATTTGGTATAGTCGCTTAGCAATAATCAATGTCTTCTTCCAGTGGAGACGGCTTCCCTAGGCCCCTGCCAGGAGAATACAATGGCTCAGCGGGAGGGATTCCCCTGTCAACACTGTCTTTGTGTTGATGGGGAAATCAAGTACATTTCTTTCTTGCAGGAAAGAAATTCGCTCTGTCTATGGCCAGGTTTATTATTGCAGCTCTGTAGTTTAATGCAGTCACTGTGCCTCCATGATTAATAACTGTTGTAATAACAGCCACATTGGGAGTGCAAAGCTTTCCCTGGGTTTGGTCAGAATCATTAGACTACTAACACACTTAAGACCATGCTTACCTGATATGTAATTGTTCAACTAATTATTTGTTTGAAAGATTTTTTCATTTACAGTAAGCAGTTTACCTACCAGAAGCATTGTTCTGTCACAAAATACACATACAACATTGACATTAAATATCTAATCGGCCTTTAGAGGTACAGGCAATGCACATGTGTTATATAAGGCCAGCCACGGATGTAAAAAAAAAGTAGCTGTGTGAAAACAAAGTGTACAATATTATCAGATTTACAGGTCATGTTAAATGGTTGACGCTCTTCTATGAAAGACCTTGATATACTATTGTTAGCCCACATTGTACCCACCCTGCTACAATGCTGCTCTGCTTATACCAGATTTGTTTCACATTCTACCACTGAAAGACTCAGAAACCTCCTGTTGTGTACTCCCTACCGTGAGCATGTGCACCATCAATAGTACACTGCCCATAATTTGGAAAACATTGCATAAAGGCAAAAACTGTGATAACGGAGACCCAAAAACAACCCACCCTATTCTAGTCATTCTACTATGGCTAAATGTACCCATAATGCTCCTTCTCCATAACTCTCCACACTGCAACTCAACATTACCACCCCTCCTCCACCCACACCAAATCACAATGCTGGTGCCTCATTGTAATGAGGTTGGGGTTTGCTCACCCATACCTAGAAGTACCAGGATTTTTTGAATCAGCAGAGGTTGGGTCAGAGCAACATGGAACAACGATAAAGGTGAGTTTAGACCCCAGAAAATGCCTAGCACAGGGTGATGGAATGGGTTTGGATTTTAATGTTTATTACAGCTTTGATTTAAAGGGAATTTTGGCTTTGACAGAAGTGGCATAGGATTGTTCTTACTATATAGTTGGAAGACAAGATAATACTTGTTGGTTGGACATCCCCACTAAATGGCATACCATAGTGTGTTCTGCCCTAATTTGTTGGCTTGTAACCCACACAGTATTACTTTAAAGCATTGTAAGATATTCACAGTACCCTATATAATCCATGCACTTGTAGAAAAGCTAGTTTCTTGTACAACAGAACTCGAAAACCTCTGTCCTCACTAGATTTACTGCTGTAAATGTGGGGAAATGGTACAAGTGGAGACCAGCAGACCTGTCATTTTGTGTTGTACTGTATCATAGAACTTTACTTTATAATGGTGTCACTGTTAATATGCATTTGTTTTGTAAATAAAGTCTTTCATATTTATGCACTTGTCCGGCTTGATGATTACTAAAGTTCCAAGAAAAATGGATTGAATATTAATTACTTCCAGTATTAATATAATGTGCAATTCTCATGAATGAAAGTAAAATCACTTTGCACCTGACATACCTGTTGACTCTCGGTTCAGCACCTTACTTAGGACATTCTACCTGTATGAATCTGCTTGCCTCCCGTCTTCCACTTGATCTAATTGTCCTTTACAGTACATCGCAGTGAAATGGCTTGAAATGATTATATAAAGGTGCACAACAGAAGAAAACTAATATAAAAAAAAAAACCAAGACAGCCAATGAAGCAATACAAAAAAAAAGTAACACACCTAAGTCTAATTAACTTCAACCATGAAGACATGGTAGTAATAATCCACATTCAAATACAAACAATATTACAATCAAAATTGTAAATGAAACAGAGAGAGCACTGGCATTGTATAGGAGCCTCAGAAAATCTTTACTGTTTAAAATAAACATATTGTACTCACAAATGTGGTACAAAGACATGCTTCTCACATAATTTCCATAAAGAACATCGCATCCATCCATTAATGCAGGGATCCTCAAACTACGGCCCTCCAGCTGTTGTAGAACTACACATCCCATGAGGCATGTAACACTGGCATTCACAGACATGACTAGGCATGATGGGAATTGTAGTTCCTGAACAACTGAAGGGCCGTAGTTTGAAGACCCATGCATTAGTGCTTTATTTGAAGACCTATCTCTAATATCTGGTCTAATACATTTCAAAGCAGCGCCTCTGAATCAAAGCCAGCTCCGAACAATCAAAATTGAAAATTGTATTTAATGAAAGTGAATCTAAAAAAAGATGTGATGAACAGCATAGTTCTAAATCTAATATTGATGTACGCATTAAAAAAAGAAGCCCAAAACATGTAGAAACACAGGAATAGGTGATCAAACCACTAGTAGGCCTTATGCACACTGGATGTTTTAAAATAAAAAAGCCAGTAGCATTAGCAGTACAAAGCTGTAAAATTAGGTTTTCAGCATTTTTGCAGTAGAGTTTTAAGCTTATTTATGTTAAGTATGGTCCCACAAAAGCTACTTCAAACTCCTATCAAAACCCACTAGTTCTGCGTTTTTTTTTCCATCCAGAAAATGCCCCTGCCAAAAACTGCTGAGAACAGCCTATGTGTGCATGGACACATAGGATAACATGCTGGGGAGTTTATTAAGAGCAGAAAAAAAAAACGTCTGAAGCCAAAAACAGCAGCTGTAAAAATGGTAAAAATGTCCAGTGTGCATAAGGCCGTAATGCCAGTAGAGATTATTGGAAACAATATTATATCAGATATACGGTATATATATGAGATACGTTTGATTCAACTACTGAGAACAGTCCCAATGTCAGGAACAACTATACAAACCCTACAAATACCATCACAATGTAATACAATGACAATTTAATTACAATGATTGCTTCAGATAGTTCATCTATATCTACTAGTTCTTTTTTAATGTATCAAAAAATTCAGAAAAAAATGAAAATTCCACAATTCCAATATAAAAGAAACCTTACTGCGGCCAGAACAGAGGATGTAAGGGAAAAGGAAAAAAAGGATCATGTCACAGACGTAATAAAAGTATTTAACCTGTCCAATGATATATTAACTTCAGGTGAATCCTCCCTTTAAAAAAAGGGTTGGTATTCTGCCTATCACAACCTGCTAATATTTATCAACTTTTTCTAGATCTACAAGCTTATATTTGCAAAGTGATATTACAAGGATTATTTGCGGGGAAAAAAAGCAAAAATATTACATGGAAATTGTAACATCTCTAATCACTATAAGGACCAGTGGCGGTGCGTCCATAGGGACGCAGGAGCGCCGCCCCCTCTGGCTCGCTCACAGCCAGTAAAATATACAGATTCATACACTGTATGAATCTGTATATTTTCGTCGCTGCCGCCCACTATTCAGCTGACCGGACATTGAGCGTCGGTCAGCTGAATAGCGGCAGCTGACTGGCTGTGTGGAAGTGCCTATCAGGGCCAGCGGCTGTAGTCGGCTTCCTGAAGCTCATCCTCGGGACGTACCGGCCGTGCGTCCGAGGATAAGACTGACAGGCGTCTCAGCCAATCAGGTAACCTGATTAGCTGAAGCGTCATCGAGGGCGGGACGAGGGACATCGAGGCACATAGAAGCCATAAAGGTAAGTGCCAGGGGGGGGGGTACTGGGCACGGTGGCTACAAGTGGGGGCACAGTGGCTACAAGTGGGGGCATAGTGGCTACAAGTGGGGGCACAGTGGTGACAATTGGGGGCACAGTGGCAACAATTGGGGGCACAGTGGCTACAATTGGGGGCACAGTGGCTACAATTGGGGGCACAGTGGCGACAATTGGGGGCACAGTGGCAACAATTGGGGGCACAGTGGCAACAATTGGGGGCACAGTAGCTGTGTTTGATGGCATAGTGGTGACAATTGATGGCACAGTAGCTGCGTTTGATGGCATGGCACAGTGGCTGTGTTTTGATGGCATGGCATGGTGGCTGCGTTTTGATGGCATGGCACAATGGCTGCGTTTTGATGGCACGGTGGCTGCGTTTTGATGGCATGGCACAGTGGCTGCGTTTTGATGGCACAGTGGTTGCGTTTTGATGGCACAGTGACTGCATTTGATGGCATGGCACAGTGGTGACAATTGATAGGTACAGTGAGGCTGCAATTGTTTTGTTTTTTTTTTCGTTTGCGCCCAACCCCCCTAGGTCTGTTTCTCAGTCGTTAGCACGTGAAGATAATGTTGAAACTCGGTCTCAGCGCGCCGGATTCAGATACCTGAGCGTATCTATCCGGCCGGCGTAACATATCTTAGATACGTTACGCCGCTGTAACTTTGGGCGCAAGTTCCGTATTCAGAAAGAACTTGCCCCCCAAGTTATGGTGGCGTAACGTATGTGGGCCGGCGTAAGCCCGCCTAATTCAAATGGGGATGTTGGGGGCGTGTTTTATTTAAATTTGACTTGACCCAGCGTATTTGACATTTTTTGTGAACTGCGCATGCGCAGTTCGTCAAAAAATACCAGTGCGCATGCTCGAAAATCCGCCGCAAAACGGCATTGCTTTCGACATGAACGTAAATTACGTCCAGCCCTATTCGCGAACGACTTACGCAAACGACATACAATTTCAAAACTCGGCGCGGGAACGACGGCCATACTTAACATTAGCTACGCCTCATATAGCAGGGGTAACTATACGCCGAAAAAAGCCTAACGTAAACGCCGTAAAAAATTGCGCCGGCCGAACGTACATTTCTGAATCGCCGTATCTACCTAATTAGCATATTCCTTGTGTAAACATACGGAAGCGCCACCTAGCGGCCAGCCTGAAAATGCAGCCTAAGATACGACGGTGTAAGACACTTACACCTGTCGGATCTTAGGGATATCTATGCGTAACTGATTCTCTGAATCAGGCGCATAGATATGACCTCCCGCACTCAGAGATACGACGGTGTATCAGGAGATACGCCGGCGTATCTTGTCTCTGAATCTGGCCCAGCATCATCAATCAAATTCTAGAAGCTCTAGGTCATCATCTAAACATCATAGAGAGGGATCTAGATCCTCATCTGGTCACCATTCTCACCGCCATTCCAGTCACTCTGGAAGAAAATCCTGTTGGGGATGTAGGGCTCAGGTCCTAGAAGGAAAATCCCTCTGTGAGCCATGTTATTCCCGTGCAGTAAGGGAAAGAGGAGGTGAAGACCAGCAGGTGGAAGCCCTGGTCAGAAGTGTAGTCCAAGAATTTTTGAACGGCTCTGATTCCGTACAAGCAGTTGTCCCTCCTGTTGAACCATCCCCAGTCCTTGTGCAGGATAATCCTGAGGTTCCGGGGCCCTCTCAGCTTAACCGCTCCTCAAGCGTGTCCTCAGGTAGTGAGGTGGAAAGTGTTAGCTATACCGCGGGCTTTGATTTCTCTCTGGTCCCAAACTTGGTTAAAGCAGTTAAGGACGCTTTAAAGTGGGAAGATCCAGTAGAAGCACATTCTAAGCAAAGGAAGTACTTCAAGCAGCTTAGAAAAGACCGCCCAAACTTCCCCCTTCTTGGTGAGCTTGGAGAAGTTATTACAGAAGAATGGTCTGGCACAGATAAGAAAAATTCTTTACTCTCTAAAATAGCTAAAATGTACCCATTGAAGAGTGATGAGGTGAGACATTTAGAGTCAGCCCCTCTAGTTGATGCAGCCTTGATGAGACTGGTGAGACATGTCACTCTACCACTGGAAGACACCGTTTCCTTCAAGGATGGTCTGGAGAGAAAAATAGACACTGATCTAAAACGTATTTACATTACAGCAGGCATGGCTTGTAAACCAGCCCTAGCTCTCGCAGCCCTGTCAAAAGCAATGGAGGCCTGGACAGGTGAGATGGACTCTGTGTTGTCCTGCGTCTCTGAAGACTTAGCCGGAAGCATTCCAGTCCAAGAACTAAAGATGGCTTCGGCATTTCTGGGAAAGGCATCCCTTGATCTTATTAGTTTAGTGGCTCGGGTCATGCTCTCCTCTGTTACAGCCAAGCGTGCCCTATGGCTACGTCCTTGGGTAGCTGATCCTGCCTCTAAACAGGCATGGTGCAAAATACCCTTTCTAGGATCTTCCCTTTTTGGGAATAAATTGGACAGCGCCATCACCCGGGCCACAGGGGGTAAGTCAGGATTCCTTCCCCAGGATCGTCGTCCGTATGGACAGAGGAAATTTTTTCCCAGGCAAGATCAAGATCGGGCAAGAGTGGCTCGTCGATACAGACCTGGGCGTGACTTTAGGAAGAACTGGAGAAGAAACCAGCCCTTTAGGTCAGAAGCCTGCAAATGGCCCTTCTTCTGGTGGACGTGAGGCTCCTAAGTCTTTTTGATATAGAGCCAGCACAGACGGAAAGAGTCAAGGCTCAGCTCTTCCAATTCCGGCATGTCTGGGCAGCCTCAATAAAAGATTTTTGGTCCGTCAAGACAATATCTACAGGTCATTCTTGGACGTTCATCAATCCACCCATCCTTCAGTTCATTCCCACAATTGTTCCCTGCTCAGAGGAGAAAAGACAAGTCCTCCTGTCATACACAAGCTCCCTCGTGGCTCAGGGGGCCGCTATACACGGCCCAGCGGACAAAAGGTTTCAAGGGATGTATTCGCCCCTGTTTCTGGTTCTAAAAAAGTCAGGTTCCTGGAGACCAGTGATAGATCTGACACATCTAAACACCTTTATCAAAAAAGAGAAATTCAAAATGGAGTCACTACTCACGCAGTTCAGCCAGATGACTGGCTTGTGGCCATAGACCTGAAAGACACCTACTTTCATGTCCCTATAGCAGTAGAGTTTCAAAAGTATATTCGGTTTGCAGTAGACAGTATTCACCTCCAGCTCACAAAATCGCCACGGGTATTTTCGAAGCTCTTACTGGCTGTCGTAGCCTTAATCAGAACCAGAGGCATTCGTCTACATCACTACTTGGACGACTTACTACTACTTTCACAAAGCAAAGAGCAACTGTTGACACATCGGGCCCTGGTCATATCCACTCTGACCGAGTTCGGTTGGCTACTAAACAGAGAGAAGAGTCACCTAGAGCCGACACAATCTCAAATTTTTCTCGGTGTCCAATTCAACACAGCTCAGAGTACCATCTCATTGCCCCTGGAGAAAATTCCAGTAGTTCGGGACAGAATCCGTTGCGCTCTGGAGTCTCCCTTTCTCAAAGCCTCGCAATGCCTCAACATAATAGGCATTATGGTCTCCACAGTTCCTATGGTGAGATGGGCGCAGTGGAAGATGCGGCCCTTCCAGAAGGGTTTTCTCCAGCAGTGGGATCCAAGATCTCGGGATCAAGTGATTCGGATAACCTCGCATATGCGGGAAAGTCTTCCTTGGTGGCTACTACGAAAAAACGTCCTCAACTGCCATTCCCTAGCCCCTGTTTCTTGGATCACAATCACATCGGATGCCAGCAACACAGGTTGGGGGGCTCTCTGCCTGAAGGAGGTAGCCCAAGGGAAGTGTGACTTTCCGTCCCAGAAGGTCATATCCAATGTCCTGGAACTTCGTGCAACCTTTTGTTCCCTACAAGCCTTCCTTCCCCTAATAAAAGGATCCTCAGTCCTCCTAAGGATGGACAATACGTCGGCAGTGTCGTACATCAAAAGACAGGGTGGCACTCGCAGTCTGTCTCTACTGAAAGAGGTAAATCCAATCATGTCCTGGGCACATCAGACACACTTGAAGGATTTGACAGCTGTATATCTCCCCAGAGCTCAGAATCTACAGTCGGATTTCCTCTCGAGAACATCTCTCGACAACAACGAGTGGTTTCTCCACAACGATGTTTTCAGTTGGATCCTGTCACTGGGTTTTTCACCGGAAGTAGATCTGTTTGCATCCCCATGCAACTTCAAGCTGGAGAAGTATTACACCAGATGCCGCTGTCTCCAGGCCTTCGGGGTGGACGCCTTAACGGATCAGTGGAGGTTCCGCAGGGCTTATGCCTTCCCTCCAGTCCCGGTCATCCTCCGGTTCCTATCGAGACTCAGGTGGGAGGAGGGCGAGGTAATGGCGATAATTCCATACTGGCCCAACAGACCATGGTTTCCGTTGCTGTTCCAATTGAGTTTCCGGGATCCAATTCGGCTCTCATCCAGACCAGATCTCCTAGTGCAAGGATCGACCCCTCACCTGGGTCCAACCCATCTGCATCTGATGGCCTGGTTCTTGAGAGGGGAAGGCTGGAAACGTTAGGGTGTCCAAGCGGAGCAATCTCTACCTTATTGAACGCCAGAAGATCAAGCACCAATAAAGTTTACCAAAGAATTTGGTCAAAGTTCTCAAACTACACCTCTTCCATGTATGGTTCTCATAGTGATCCCAGAATTCAAGATATTCTAGGTTTTCTTCAGACGGGTCTTGATCTACCTTTGTCCGTTAGCTCATTAAGAGTTCAAGTTTCGGCTATATCCACCTTCACAGGTATACCCTGGGCTACTCACACCCTCGTCAGACAGTTCTTTAGAGGAGCTATGAGGTTAAGACCTCTAAGGAAACCAAGATTCTCCAAATGGGATCTTCCTCTAGTCTTGGACTTTTTCTCAGATGTTCAAAACACAGACCAGCTATCAATCAAGGAGCTTTCCCTCAAAGTAGTCTTTCTAGTAGCCATAACATCAGCTAAGAGGGTTTCTGAAATTGGTTTGTTAGGATCGTAAGAACCTTTCCTTACCTTTTTTCCAGACCGTGTTGTATTGATTCCTATGTTAGGTTCCAAACCAAAGGTGTCATCGGTCTTTCATGAGAACCAGGAGATCGTCCTTCCCACCTTTCGATCTTCTGAGGACTCTGAGGCTCATCCTTTGGATGTCGGGAAGGTATTGAAGCAATATCTGGAAGCTACAGCGTCGTTTCTCCAGAAGTGATCTGTAGAGCAGCTTCTTGGTCATCGTTAAATACATTTATGACGCACTATTGCGTAGAACCGGCTTCTTTATCGTCGGTTAATTTTGGTTTACATGTTTTATCTGTTGACAATGTCAATTAAATCTTTTTTTTTAACCAGCAATTGCCCACCCGGGTGTGTTTGGCTAGTTATTTCCCACACGTAGGCTGCCATGGAGTCTGTCAGGAAAAAGGAAAATTTATATGAAATACTTACCGTAATTTTCCTTTCATGATGGACTCCATGGCAGGAGGAGTTCCCTCCCTTTGCTGGAGTAGGCTATATTACTGAACACAGTCTATTGTGAGAAGCAAAGCTTTATGGGAGTAGGGTCCTATGAGGTATGAGAGGCGGGATTAACCCACACGTAGGCTGCCATGGAGTCCATCACGAAAGGAAAATTACGGTAAGTATTTCATATAAATTTTCCTTTATTTTTCAATTGGTGAAAAAAGCTGTAAAAAATTTGAAAATGTATTTTTACATTTATTTTTTATTTTTGTAAGGGCCAGTTCACACCAGATGCAGTTCTGTTCAGTTCTGTATGCTTTTGTTCTGCACTAAAAATGCATGCACAGTGTTTTCCATGTAATCCAATGGCTCTAGTTCACACCATGCAGTCAGTTCCAGTCAGTTTCTTTTTTTTTTCTTTTTTTAACAAATAATTTTTTATCGAACAAAAGAGACAACATGTACAAAAGGGTAGCTCCAGTCAGTTTCTAAACAGTTTCCGGTGCTGAAACTGACCGAAACGGCATCTGGTGTGAACTGGCCCTAATTCGAGTGAGGGCTGTCAGATAGGAAACAAAAAACAGAAAAATTTTGCGCTGTCTACAAAAGGTGCGCAGCTACAAAACCAATAGACAAATGGAAAAACAGTATATAAAATACATAAATGTAGCACTGTAGTGAAACTAATAAAGAGTGCATCAAACTAAATACAATGTACATAAATAGGTGAATATATGTCCAAAAAAATCTGTATAGATACAGTCTTTGTGACAAGTGATATTCCAAATAGCGAGTGAAAAGTGCTCCCTTGATCCAATCGTGAAAAACACCAGGGTAGGAAAAAGCCGTCACCAAATGAAGAGAGGCTTACCGGACAGATTGAACCCTAAGGAACATATGTTCACAGGGTCAATCAAGCATATGTGAATCTAAAAAGACCAATCGAATGCTGCAGCTTACAAACGGCCTCCAAGGACTCCAAATGGCAGTAACCAAGAGTAAATGATATGCGCATATATGTGATGACTCAGCAGAAGGTAAAAAAAAAACAAGGCCAATCGGAGGATAACCAGAAGAGAAAAAAGAAAAAAACACATAGCGTAATACTGTATAGCAAATGTATTTAATGACGGTGTCCCCCAGACGATGCACAAGGCTGCGAAACATGTCGGGTACCCTACTGCTGCCACTTTTTATCTGATCAGCGCATATTTCTACTTATAATATTTATATGTAAGTGTTTCCAACCTACATTAAATACATTTGCTATACAGTATTACGCTATGTGTTTTTTTCTTTTTTCTCTTCTGGTTATCCTCCGATAGGGCTGTCAGATAGGCCCCGTGATTTTTGTGAACAGCAGCCCTGCAAGTAGGAATGCTCGGAAAGTACACTGAGATGGGGAGGGAAAGCAAAACCTGTTATAGACCACGCTAAAGGGAAAGTACAGTGTATACTATATCTGTAGTAAGCACATATTTTTGTGTTTGTTGAGATTTGCAGATTACTAGAGGCAGATAATACACAAAACTGACTCTCCACTAAATAATGGTGCAAAGTTCAGCAGGGTACAAAGTACAAAAAAGGAAAATGGTGTCAGTGGGGAGAAGGAGGCGGTAACACGTTTTGGAGCATGTGCGGCTCCTTCGTCTGACAAAAGAGCTGCACATGCTTCGAAACGCGTTACTACCCCCTTCTCCCCACTGACACCATCAGCCTTGTGTGTCCCGCAGTGATACCGGAATACAGGCCTCACTGCTGCCTCCTCTCTCCAACACGTATGACAATTCTTTACAGCTGCTGGATGGCTCTACACTCCTCTCTACCACCATGCTGATGATGGACACATGCCACAGATGAGGACTCCTGATTTTATCATGTCTTTTAACATTCAACGATCTTGTGGGTGCTTTTAACCCTTTGTGCACGTTATTAAATTTTGCATACTGCACTTAGAGATGCCTTTCTTTAGCACAAGTACAGATGGCTGAAAGGCCTCTAAAAACGGACACATAGACATCCTCCCCAGAGGCCAAGCGAGAAGGCACATCATACTCTCCCCTCTTAAGTCTGTGCCTGTTATGTGCCCACATGGATCTTCAGCCTCGCCACATTTCTCTTTCTCTATACAGGTCCCCTGCTCTCCTTGCTGCTCGTTCTAAGCACAGCAGTCTCCTGTTCTCATTCTCTGTGCTTCTCTCTCTCTGCTGCCTGAGTTCTCATGTCCTCTCTCTCATTTGCCTTTCCTCCTTGAGTTGCTCCCAGGTTCGGCCAAAGTCTGGTTGCCAATCCAGCCAATCCCCATCTTCCTCTCTTCTCTTCTTTGATTCCCCCTGTTGTACTGCCCAGTCCAGGGGTTGAGGACAGAAAATGATCTTTGGTATGGCCAAGAATGGCACAAAAAAAAAAAAACTGACAGCTTCAGTCGGAAGCCGCTGTACTAACCATGCAAGGTTAGTCCAGTGATCAGTGTCATTACTTCTGCCAGTGGGCGGCGCCCCTCTCATTGCGGTTCCTGGGGGCAGATGCCCCCCCCACTAGTTTGGGCCCTGACTGCTACACTATTCTTCAAAAGTACAAAGCGTGCAATTTATGAGAAGCAGTTTACTACAATATGATCAAAGCTGTTCCTAAATAAAGCCCCACAGGTTCTACAGTAGAGAACAACTTCCGCGGGTGCACAATACCTTACATCCTATATATTATCCAACATCCTGGTACAGCTTGTCCCTGAACATTGTACAGACCCTGGAGGCAAATCACACCTGCCATAGGTAATGTATGAGCATACAAAGAAAATAGTAGTCAGGTTTTGGATGACTATTCATATTCTGCTGGCAGTACGACAGTCACTTCCCCAAAGGTATTATATCTCATTTCCTATCCTGTTCTCCTAGCTTGTACCTATAATTAACCCTAATTATGACTGTATTTACTAGCTGGAACAACACCAAAAATTATAAAGAAAAAACTTATGTAGAATGTAGACGGAAGAATAGCGGCATCTAGTGGTAACATTTTAAAATTCGTTTTGTGAATTATATCCTTCAAAGCTGAAGTTTAGGTATAAAACACTGGTGTAGTACACATAGGGGTCGATTCACTAAGAGCTAAATATCGACTGGAAAAATGCATTCAAATAACGCATGCGTAAACATTTGTACAAATGCTCAATTCACTAGGAATTTGACAGTAAATAGCTCATGCAGTAAATACCAGTAATGTGGCATGTGGCCTGGTATGGTTCAGGATGAGGGGGGGGGGGGTCTTGCTCATCCCCCCCTTTCCTAGCCTGCCAGGCTGCATGCTCATATAAGGTTCTGGATGTAGTGGATTCTGGGGGAGACACCATACCATTTTCTTTAAATGTTGGTTTGGGGGACCCCCACACAGTTTTTTTTTTAAGAGAATTTTTAATTGCTGGCATGTTTTTTTTTTACATTTAGCTAGAGCTGCACGATTCTGGCTAAAATGAGAATCGTGCTTGTTTGTTTTGTTTTTTTCTTAGAATAAAGATCATGATTCTCTCATGATTTTAGACGTAACATCATCTTTTACATTATACAAAAAAATTGGGCAAACTTTACTGTTTCGTTTTTTTTAATTCATTAAAGTGGATTTGAAAGACCGCTGCGCAAATACAGTGTGACATAAAACATTGCAACAACCGCCATTGTATTCTCTAGGGCAGTGGTCTCAAAGTACCGGCCCACGGGCCATTTGCGGCCCGTGGACCAGTTATAAATGGCCCGCAGGCAGGGCAGAGGGTGCCACGGAAGTGGGGGGGAGTAGATTTCCTTCACATGCAGAGTAGCGCAGGAAGCGTCTCTGTCATAAGTTCACTTCTCTGTCTCACGCTGCGGCTTCTCCCGCCCCCGTTGGCCCCCCCTCTCTTCTCGTCCATCCCAGGTGATATCACAAGCAAATGGGGATGAACGAGAAGAGAGGGGGGGGCGCCGGGGGGAGGGAGCAGCCGCAGCGTGAGACAGAGAAGTGAACTTATGACAGAGACGCTTCCTGCGCTACTCTGCATGTGAAGAAAAAAGACAACAAGTAAACGCTGACCTGTGCCCCATGTGCCCTGATTGTTCCCCATGTGCCCTGATTGTTCCCCATGTGCCCTGATTGTTCCCCATGTGCCCTGATTGTGCCCCATGTGCCCTGATTGTGACCTCATGTACCCCGATTGTGACCTCATGTACCCCGATTGTGACCTCATGTGCCCCATGTACCCTGAATGTGCCCCATGTACAATGATGTGCCTTAATGTACCCTGATTGTGCCCCCATGTGCCCCATGTACCCCGATTGTGCCCCATGTACCCCGATTGTGACGTCACGTGCCCCATGTACCCTGATTATGCCCTCATGTACCCTGATGTGCCCCATGTACCCTATTTGTGCCCCATGTACCCTGAATGTCCCCCATGTACCCTGATGTGCCTTAATGTGCCCCATGTACCCTGATGTGCCTTAATGCGCCCCATGTACCCTGATGTGCCCTGATTGTGCCCCATGTGCTCTGATGCGCCCCATGTGCTCTGATGCGCCCCATGTGCTCTGATGCGCCCCATGTGCTCTGATGTGCCCCATGTACCCTGATGTGCCCCATGTGCTCTGATGTGGCTGATGTGCCACATGTACCCTAATGTGCCTTGATTGTGCCCCATGTACCCTGATGTGCTGGGCTCTGTACCCTGATGTGCTGTGTCCTGTGCCCTGTACCCTGATGTGCCATGTGCCCTGTCCTGATGTGCTATGCCCTGATGTGCCATGTGCCTTGTCCTGATGTGCCGTGCCCTGTACCCTGATGTGCTGGGCTCTGTACCCTGATGTGCGCTGTGCCCTGTACCCTGATGTGCTGGGCTCTGTACCCTGATGTGCGCTGTGCCCTAATGTGCTGGGCTCTGTGACCTGATGTGCTGTGCCCTGATGGTGAGTGGTCAGTGGGGTGTGTAGTGTTCAGTGTGCAGTGTAGTGGTCATCGTGTAGTGTAGTAGTGAGTGTGTAGTGTAGTGCTCATCGTGTAGTGGTCATCGTGTAGTGTGGTCAGTGTAGTGTGCAGTGTAGTGGTCAGTGGTCAGTGTGATGTGTAGTGGTCGGTGTGCAGTGTAGTGGTCAGGGTTAATAATGCATCCACTGACACCAGTGCTGGGGGTAAAAATGCGTCCGCTTACACCAGTGCTGGTGGTAATATTGCGCTCGCTGACACCAGTGCTGGGGGTTAATAATGTGTTCGCTGACACCAGTACTGTTGTTTTTGAAGTTTGAAAGTTTGCATGCGGCCCCCCATGGGATATGAAAACTTGTCTTGTGGCCCTCAGGTAATTTGAGTTTGAGACCCCTGCTCTAGGGTCTCTGCTAAAAAATGATATAATATATAAATATATATAATGTGGATTCCAAGTAATTTTCAAGCAAAAAATACAGATTTTTAACTTGTAAGCAACAAGTGTCAGAAAAAGGTTTAGTCTTTAAGTGGTTAATCTCACCTCATTTACAGACCGAAGTTCATTCCTTTGATCTAAGAATAGGAAAAAAGCCATTTTAAGATCGTGAGGAGAGTTGAATCGCGATCTCGATTCTTTAACGATTAATCGTGCAGCTGTACTTTCAGATGTCATGCTGATGAGTCATTTGTTGTTAAGGACATGGTGGCTGGCTACTATTTACAACTGCACAGTGGCGTAGCATAGGGGGGGCCGTGGCACCAGGTGAAAAATTTAGGGGGGCGCAGCGCAGCATCCAGTGCCAGTGTCACGCTATGGACGGTGTCACTCGCTGCACTCCAGCCTCCATGTTGCGGCTCAGGGATGGGCAGCGGCTGCCTGGTGATTGGACGAACGGGTGTCATGTGCGGTGGCAGGGGCTGGGTTGCTCTGGTAGTCCCGCCTCTGCCTCGTTGTCATCTTCTCCTCCACACCAGACTGGATCTTCCCTTTCCTCATTGTGGCAGCCAGTCTGGGACTGGCGCGGCGGCACTTGCTCTACCCCACAGGGCAGCACATGTGATAAAATTACATCTCCGGGGATCTTCCATCCTGACCAAGTGAACTGTGGAATGTGACACAGATGTCCAGTACAGTCACACAGTGTAAACTATTACTTGCATACACAGAGCATCACCATCGCCCCCAATGTCCCTCCTGTCCCCCTGTCTCTCCCAATGTTCCTCCTGTCTCCCCCAATGTTCCTCCTGTCCCCACAATGTTCCTCCTGTCCCCCCAATGTCCCTCCTGTCCCCCAATGTTTCTTCTGCCCCCCGCTTATACCCAATGTCCCTCCTGTACCCCCAATTATCCCCAATATTCCTCCTGTCCCCCCAATTATTCCCAGTGTCCCTCCTGCCCCCCCTAATATTGCTCCTGTCCCCCCACTTATCCCCAATGTCCCTCCTGCCCCCCATTGTTCCTCCTGTCCCCCAATGTTCCTCCTGCCACCCCAATTACCTGCAATGTCCCTCCTGTCCCCCCCAATGCTCCTCCTGTCCCCCACTTATACCCAATGCCCCTTCTGTCCCCCAATAATCCCCAATGTTTCTCCTGTCCCTCCAATGTCCCTCCTGCCCCCCAATAACCCACAATGTTCCTCCTGGCCCCCTAATGTTCCTCCTGCCCCCCCACTTATCCCAAATGTTCCTCCTGTCCCCCCACTTATGACCAATGTTCCTCCTGTTCCCCCACTTATCCCCAATGTCCCTCCTGTCCCCCCAATGTTCCTCCTTTCTCTCAACATTCCTCCTGCCCCCCCACTTATCCTCAATGCTCCTCCTGGCCCCCCACTTATGCCCAATGTCCCTTCCGTCCTCCCAATGTTCCTCCTGCCCACCCCCACTTATACCCAATGTCCTTACTGTCCCCCCAATTATCCCCAATGTTCCTCCTGTCCCTCCAATATCCCTCCTGTCCCCCTAATAACTCCCAATGTCCCCCACTTATCCCAAATGTTCCTCCTGCCCCCCCCCCACGTATCCCCAATGTTGCTCATGTCCTCTCAATGTTCTTCCTGTCCCCCCACTTATCCCCAATGTCCCTCCTTCCCCCATAATGTTCCTCCTATCCCTTAACATTCCTCCCCCCCCCCCCCCCCCAGTTATCCTCAATGTTCCTCCTGGTCCCCACTATCCCCAATGTTCCTCCTGTCCCCCCAATATTCCTCCTGTCCTCCCTCTTATCCTCAATGTCCCTCCTGTCCCCCCAATGTATCCCCAATGTTCCTCCTGTCCTCCCAATGTTCCTCCTGTGCCCCCAATATTCCTCCTGTCCTCCCTCTTATCCTCAATGTCCCTCTGGTCGGTCCCCCCCACTTATCCCCAATGTGCCTCCTGTCCTCCCAATGTTCCTTCTGCCCCCCCCCCCCACTTATGCCCGTTATCCTACTTTCTGGCCCAATGACAATTGGATTTTGAACATTTTGGGTTATTAGGGAAACAAGGATTGGTGATAAAGCATCAGTGGAGTCACCTTTTTCCCATATTACCTTTTACAGTAGAGAATTTCCCTTCCTAGGGGTAGATTTCCTCTCACTTCCTGTTGTCTCCCTCCGTTTGCAAGTAGGAGTCGTTTGTAAGTCGGACGTTTGAAAGTAGGGGCCTGCCCTATATACTCTGCAGAAATTTGGGCCTTGGGTGTTGGTGGTACCAGAACACTGTAAGCCCACACAGTTACTCTTGCATAGTTGCCAACATTTGAAAAAAGATTCCAGGGACACTTTGCAGCACAGCTATGAACATGCCGCCGCGCTCGCGACCAATGGCTCCGCATCTTAAAGGGGACATACCTGGACGCCCATGTGCGCAGCCGTGCCATTCTGTCGCCGTACATCGTCATGCGGCGGTTGGCAAGCGGTTAATCCTTATCAACTGTCATTGCATGCATGCATTTTGTAAACTAAAAAAAACTGACTACACTGACCTGACCACACTGACCTGACCTGATTACACTGACCTGACTACACTGACCTGATTACACTGACCTGACCTACATACACTGACTACACTGACCTGACTACACTGACCTGACCTGATTACACTGACCTGACTACACTGACCTGATTACACTGACCTGACCTACATACACTGACTACACTGACCTGACTACACTGACCTGACCTGATTACACTGACCTGACTACACTGACCTGATTACACTGACCTGACCTACATACACTGACTACACTGACCTGACTACACTGACCTGACCTGATTACACTGACCTGACCTGATTACACTGACCTGATTACACTGACCTGACCTACATACACTGACTACACTGACCTGACTACACTGACCTGACCTGATTACACTGACCTGACCTACATACACTGACCTGACCTACATACACTGACTACACTGACCTGACCTGATTACACTGACCTGACCACACTACACTGACCTGACCTACATACACTGACCTGACCTACATACACTGACCTGACTACACTGACCTGACCTGATTACACTGACCTGACCACACTACACTGACCTGACCACACTACACTGACCTGACCACACTACACTGACCTGACCTACATACACTGACCTGACTACACTGACCTGACCTGATTACACTGACCTGACCTGACTACACTGACCTGACCTGACTACACTGACCTGACCTACATACACTGACCTGACTACACTGACCTGACCTGATTACACTGACCTAACTACACTGACCTGACCTGATTACACTGACCTGACCACACTGACCTGACCTGATTACACTGACCTGACCACACTGACCTGACTACACTGACCTGACTACACTGACCTGACCTGATTACACTGACCTGACCTGACTACACTGACCTGACCTGACTACACTGACCTGACCTGATTACACTGACCTGACTACACTGACCTGACCTGATTACACTGACCTGACTACACTGACCTGACTACACTGACCTGACTACACTGACCTGACCACACTGACCTGACCTGACTACACTGACCTGACCTGATTACTCTGACCTGACCACACTGACCTGACCACACTACACTGACCTACATACACTGACCTGACCTGTATACACTGACCTACCTACACTGAGTTAGGGCTGTATAATGTACCATAGGGGCAGGTTAAGGCTCGGCTGTATAAAGTGAGTGACAATGTGCTCACTTACTGTGTAGCTGCAGATACAAACACTCGTGGCTCCTGTGTACTCTCCTCCTTCTCCTCCAGGATCAGCCAATGAACGAGCCTTTGGGTGGAGTAGAGGAGGCAGCCACACCCCCATCTCTGCCCACCAACTCCAGCTTACTCGGGAGGCATTGAAGATCGTGGAGGGACAACCCTGCCTGATTGAATGACTGGGGAGACAGGCAGCCCCCCTCCCCTGCACCGCTGGGCCCCCTGCCGACACACCCTGGACTGACACCCTCTTATGTGCGGCACCCAGGGTGGCCCAGGAATGGACTGTATATATGGGGTAACCCGCACTTATGATGAAGATGTTAAAATATAATAAATATAAGACTGCAGCCCCCCCTATTATGTATCCCCCAGAGGAGATACAGAAAATGTAGAAAATGGGGTGTGGGGGTGGTGGCGCTGTCTCTACAATCCCTATATGTATAAGGAAGGGTGGGGGGTGAGAATATAGATCAGACCAAGGGTGTAATTGTATAAAATCCTAGAAGGAAATTGCTAATATCTTTAAAGGAGAAATGAGACAACTAAATAAGTTTAGAAAAACTGGTGAGCAGCATATATGTATATGTGAACCACTAAGTTATGACACTAATGTGAAATCTGTGCTACTCATATCAGTACAATTACTAAATAAATGTGAACACGCACACATATATATGAAATAAGGGGTTCAGAATAAACCACCAAAAAGAAAAAGTGAAATAAATAATGAAACAATAAATAAATAAATAATGAAATAAAAAAAAACATTATTTATTTCACTTATTCATTTTTTTTATTTCATTATTTATTTCACTTTTTCTTTTTGGTGGTTTAATCTGAACCCCTTATTTCATATATATGTGTGCGTGTTCACATTTATTTAGTAATTGTACTGATATGAGTAGCACAGATTTCACATTAGTGTCATAACTTAGTCCATGGCCAGTCCATCCATCCATCCATGTCCATGTCCCCGTCCCACTCCCCTACCTTAGTGTCACACAAGTCAAGCCGGGAAGCAGCATGGCACATCTTCTCCATCCAGTGTGCTTGCCAGAGCCCAGAGCACAGCGTGACATGGCTCCCCGCCTCCGCGCGCTGACTACAGAAGTCAACACGCTGAGGCGGGGAGGCGTGTCACGCTGTGCTCTGGGCTTTGGCAAGCACACTGGGTGGAGCAAGATGGCCGCCGCTCCGGAGCTAGGCCAAAGCCGGGGACTTTCCTAGGCTCCGGAGCGCTCCGCGGATCGATCGCGGGGTCCCCTACAACCGGGACAAGTCCCGGCAGGCTAACTTAGCCGGGACTAGGTCCCAAATAACGGGACTGTCCCGTTAAAAACGGGACAGTTGGCAAGTATGCTCTTGGTGGGCACTGGAACGGGCCCTGCTGTTAAATATTAGGTCAAGAATTGTAATTGCATGCCCCTGTTGAACAGGGTCAGAAAAATGTGGCCCTTGGTGGTGGTGTTATAGTGGTATATTAGGAAGAGAACAACAGGAACGCTCTGCAGTGAGGTTTAGCTGCACACTGTGCCCGGGATACAGTATACTGACTGAAAATACTGCAGCTACCTGAATCAACTGCCTGCCTGTAGTATATTAGGAAGAGAAGAATAGGAACGCTCTGCAGTGAGGTTTAGCTGCACATTGTGCACAGGATACAATATACTGACTGAATATACTGCAGCTACCTGAATCAACTGCCTGCCTGTAGTATATTAGGAAGAGAACAGGAACGCTCTGCACTGATCTAGCTGCACAGGATACAGTATACTGACTGAATATACTGGAGCTAACTGAATCAACTGCCTGCCTGTAGTATATAAGGAACAGTACACCAGGAACGCTCTGCAGTGAGATCTAGCTAAGGCTGGGTTCACACTACGGTTTTCCCGTCCCTCAGCCGCATACGATTTCAGTATCGAAAACGTACGGGCCCGGACGGGAAAACGTATAGATAGAGAATGCATTGCAAATCGTATGCACCCAGATGCATCCGGGTGCGTACGATTTGCTGGCAAAATGTTTTTTAAACGTACGCAAAACTGTGTTCAACCACGGTTTTGCGGTCGTTTTTAAAACAGTATGGCAACCGCATACGTTTTCCTTTAACATTAATGTCAATGGAAAACGTACATATGTGCGGTTCCATACGTTCCTGTCCGTTTCAGCCGCATACGTTTTTTCATATAAATCGTATGCGGCTGACGGACGGGAAAACCGTAGTGTGAACCCAGCCTAAACTGTATACAATATATATATATATATATATATATATAGCTTGGAATTAGGGTTGTCCTGATACCACTTTTTTAAGACCGAGTACAAGTACCAATACTTTTTGTCAAGTACTCGCCGATACCGATTACCGATACTTTTTTTAAATGTCATGTGACAGTTTCTTAAAGCACAATACAGATTAGGTGGCACTGATCTGCAGCACTGATAGATGGCTGACTGGCACTGACGGCTGGCTGCCACTGGCAGATGGTCCTGACTACTGGCTGGCACTGGCAGATGGCATTGACTGGCACTGGCACTTTACGGCTGGCTGGCACTGGCAGGTGGCACTGACGGCTGGCGGGCACTGGCAGGTGGCACTGACGCCTGCCTGACACTGGCACTGGCAGGTGGCACTGATGGCTGACGGCACTGGCAGGTGGCACTGACGGCTGGGGGGCACTGGCAGGTGGCACTGATGGCTGGCACTGGCAGGTGGCACTGGCAGGTGGCACTGATGGCTGGCGGGCACTGGCAGTTGGCACTGATGGCTGACATTTATGGGCACTGATGGGCAGGCACTAAAATGCTATTAGGGAAGGCTGCCTGCAACACCCATCCTGGTACTCCTTGCACTCGGCCGCATAAAAGCAGCAGTGGCCATCTTGTTAACAAACTTTATGGGCTGGGTGTAACAAGATATTGGCTGCTGGCATACTGTGGCCGAGTGCAGCGTGTACCAAGATGGGTGTCTCTAAAGGCAACACGGAGCATCACTTCCGCAACCAAATGTGACGGCTCCGGTCACCCTGAACGCTGCACTCCCTGCCAGCTTGACGCGCCGCCCTCAACTCCACCGGACAACCCTACCTGGAATGCATATATATACTAAATATACTGATCTAACTGAATCTACTGCCTGCTCAATCTAGCTAACTGAAATAAAATGACAATCTCTCTCTCTCTCTCTGAACGCCGCAAAACACTACACAAGGCCGACGCGCAGGTGGCCTTTATAGTGTGGGGCATGTACCTAATCCCTGAGCCAAGATTGGCCAAAGGCACCCTGCCTTTGGCCAATTATGGCTCTCTGTGCTGATGGTGCTGTGATTGGCCAAAGCATGCGGGTCATAGTGCTGTTTATTCACTTATTTTCACTTATGCGGGTCATAGTGCATGCTTGGCCAATCATCAGTCAGCAATGCACTGCGATGACGTAGTGCATTATGGGCCGTGATGCGCTGCTCGAATTTGTCGCGAACGGCCCATAAAGTTTTATCTTCTTCGAACGATCAAACAGCGATGTTGGAGTCAAGCTCACGATTCGATTCGAACACGAAGCTCATCCCTGACCATCTCCTGTACCATGTCTGCAGTCTCTGACCATCTCTTGTAGTGTGTCTGCAGTCTCTGACCATCTCCTGTAGTATGTATGCAGTCTCTTACTGTCTACTGTAGAATCTCTGCAGTCTCTGATCATCTTCTATAGTATGCCTGCAGTTTCTGACTGTCTCCTGTAGTATATATATCACTAAATAATATGCACAACCATTATGTCTGGTTTATTTTTGACTGCCTGCTCTGCTGTATATAGGTGTTCCTCGTTATTTGCAACCTAAGCCCTTAATTGGCTGCCCGAGGTTTATTTTCAATATAGTGAGTAAGTAGCTCAGGGACAGGACTCAGGAGGGCAAAAAATGAGAATGGGAAGGAACACACACATGAAATTGACTCTCGCAGTGACAGCAGTGTGCAGCAGCACAGATGATGATGACGACGACACCTCCCCTTCTGAGCCACAGTGAAAGTCTCTTTCCACACAAGGTAATCTCTTCAGTCCACTCCAGTCCAAATAGCATTGACAGACCCACTTCAGGCTTGCCTGGCTCCTGTCCCTTAGACCTGCATTTGAGGCTCCGGCTAGGCATGTGCATTTAGTTTCATTCCGAATCGAAATTCGGATGAATTTTTCTTTATTCGGACATTCGGATGCATACGAATTCCCAAATTGTAATATTAACGAATTTAACCGAATCCGAACGAACATTTTTGAATCGAAAACCCGCGGATGAAATTCGATCGAATTTGAAAACAAATTCTATTCGAATGGAATTCGAAAACAATTCGATTCGAAAACAAATTTGAATGAAGATTGAAAGCAAATTTGAATCAAAATCTAAAAAATATAAATCGATTTCTAAAAAAGAATGCAATAAAATAGAATAGAAAATAATAAAACAATAGAATGAAAATCAAAGAATAGTAAAGAACAGAATGGAATTTAATAGAATGTAATCAAATACAATAGAATATGACCTGGCTTCTTCTATCAATCTTCTATCTATCTTCCATTTTCTGAAATTCGAAATTCATATAGAATGAACTCAAATTCTAATAGAAAAATATTAGAAGAGTAGAATAATAAAAAATATATATATATATATATATATATATATATATATATATATATATATATTTTTATTCTGCTCTATTCTAATATTTTTCTATTTGAATTTGAGTTCATTCTATATGAATTTCGAATTTCAGAAAATGGAAGATCGATAGATAGATAAATAGATAGATAGATAGAAGATAGATAGAATATGACCTGGCTTCTTCTATTGTATTTGATTACATTCTATTAAATTCCATTCTGTTCTTTACTATTCTTTGATTTTCATTCTATTGTTTTATTATTTTATATTCTATTTTATTGTATTCTTTTTTAGAAATCGATTTATATTTTTTAGAAGTTGGTTCAAATTTGCTTTCAATTTTCATTCGAATTTGTTTTCGAATCGAATTGTTTTCGAATTCGATTCGAATAGAATTTGTTTTCGAATCCGATTGAAATATTATCGAATCCGGTCGAATTCGACCGTGTTTTCCGAATTCGGTCGAAAACGAACGAATTCCGAAAACGAATTTAACACATGTAACGAATCTAACTTAACAAAATTAATTAAATAACGAATTAAAACGAAACAAAACAAATTTTTCCCTTTTGCACATGCCTGGCTCCGGCCACTCTACTTGGCTCCCTTGCAACATGACATCACAAAACACATGCAGGTGCAGTCTGAGCACACTGTAGCAGGCACTTGGATGGTCTTGGCTGGCTCTGGACCAAAACTGCGCATGTGCCGTTTCGAGCAGAGCATCAAAGACATATTTTTTACTGGCAACCCTTTCCTGTCACTGGCATTAGAAAAGTGCCAATTTTTTACTGGCTGCCAGTAAAAATACTGATGATTGGCAACACTGCCGCGGTCCCTGCCTGCAAATGGCAGTTGCTAAGGCCTGACAGAGTCAGAGTTGGGCCTACCTGTGCTAGCTGTGCCTGGAACCAAGTATTGTACAGAAGAGAGAGAAACAGTCTGCAAATAAGCATTGTGCTGAAGGAGGCTGGAGCTCTAGAAGAGTAAACAGAGGTCCCAATTGATCATCCAATTGCTTCTACTATTAATTCTGGGCATCCCATAATTTCTCTACCACTATCCAAGTTCAAAATCCTTCAATAAAATACAAAGCAAACAAATGTACTGTTCATTGTCTCTGAGGTGAATGGGGAGTGAATGCTGGGCTGGGCAGGGTGACAGGAGGACCACAACTTTCAGCAGTGCCTACGAGGGGGTACCGCTACATAAATATGTGAAAAGTGGGGCGTGCATTTGTGATCATCCTCCCCCAGTCAATTCTTTGTAGAACCACCTTTCACTGCAATTACAGCTACAAGTCTTTTGGGGCTGTCTCTACCAGCTTTGCACATCTAGAGAGTGGCATTTTTGCCCAATGTTCTTTGCAAACTAGCTCAAACTCTATCAGATTGGATGGAGAGCATCTGTGAACAGCAATTTACAAGTCTTGCCACAGATTCTCAATTGGATTTAGGTCTCGACTTTGACTGGGCTATTCTAACACATGAATATGTTTTGACCTAAACCATTCCATTGAAGCTCTGGCTGTATGTTTAGGGTCGTTGTCCTACTAGAAGGTGAACCTCTGCAGCGTGGCCTGGAGAGCAATGGAGTAGGTCGCGTTTACTGTGAGCTCCGCTAGCCTATACTCCTAATCTAGCATCCTGCACTAATCCTGCTCATATTCAGCCATCCGCTGTGTTGGGGGATCTGCCCTTCCTCACCTGCTCATCTTGGGGGCCTGCCGGCAAGTTAGAGCGCCGTTCGGGGCCATCGTCACGGGGCCTCCCTGATCCTGCATCTCCCCCCTAGGAAAGGCCCCGGCTTCGGCCTGCACTCCGAAGCGGCGGCCATCTTGCTGCACCTGACGCGTGGCCCTCGGCGGACTCTCCTGTCTTCCCGGGCTACCTGGCACTCGGCATCCTCCTGGAGCAGCTCCCGAACTGTTTGCTGCCGCTGGCAGGGAGCATCCACACCCTGCTGGGGATATAGGACGGACCGCGGTTGCGGCCTACATTCCGGACCGGCGGCCATTTTGCTACACCCTCCGGTAAGCTCTCCTGCCTCCCCGGGCTGCCCGGAGCTCGGTGATCTTCCAGAACGGCCCCCGGACTATCCGCCACCACTAACAAGGCGCATCTACACCCGGCTGCGGAGGTGGGATAGGCTGCGGCCTGCATTCCGGAGCGGCCATCTTGCTTCACCCGGCAGGGGCCTTGGTGTGTTCCCCAGGCCTCCCTGTGTGCTCTGCATTGTGAGACCCCCTGGAGCAGCCCCCATATGGCTTAAGACAGATACCAAAGTGCGCCCACACTATTCCTGGAGCGGTGGCCAGCCAGCTGTACACTCCGCGCCCCGAGGCAGAGAGGAATTATGTCTCCGCTGAAACGGACATCCGAGGTGATCGACAAGCTGGCAAAATTCCGCCACCAAGAACAAGACCCGCAGGACGGGGAGGGCAACAGTGCATGCTCCGCGACGGTTCATCAGGGCGCTGACACAGCTAAGGTCCTAGATGCCATTGCAATGCTGCAGGGAACCCTTACCGCCAAAATAGACGAGGTCAAGATTGATATCTCTCTATTACGCCAGGACCTGTCCAAAGTAAGAGACAGGGTCACCGAAGCCGAGACACGAATCGGAGCAGCAGAGGACATCCTGCATCCCCTGAGCCATGCCACGAGGACCTGCAACGCCAGATTCGCCAGCTACACACCCATCAGGATGATATGGAAAACCGTTTGAGGCGTTGTAACCTCCGGTTCATCGGTCTACCTGAAAAGGCCGAAGGCGCCAACCCTGCTGAATACTTGGGATCGCTCCTGATCCAACACTTTGGAAGAGAGGCCTTTTCTGTCATGTTTGCGGTGGAACGGGCGCACCGCATCCCAGCTAAACCTCCGCCTGCGGGAGCCCCCCCCAGGATCTTTATCACCAAATTCCTCAATTTCAGAGACAGAGATGCCATCCTTCGGCTGACCAGAGAGAAAGGAAACATCACCCTGGGTAACGGCCGTGTCGCAGTGTTCCCTGACTTCTCAAGTGAGGTTCAAAGAAAGCGTGCGCAGTTTCAGGATGTTAAACGGAGGCTCAGGGTAGTGCACCTTAAATATGCCATGTTGTTCCCGGCGAGATTGAGAGTGGAGGAGAACGGTAGAGCCCTTTTTTAGGAGGACCCAAAGGAGGCTGCGCGCTGGGTTGAGCGGGTGCACAGTCGATTGCTGTAAGTACTATTGCCATTGTCGGAAGTTGGCGGGCCCCACTTTTCTCCTAAGTGGCCCATCCGCTGTGGGGGAGTAGTTACATCCCATCACTTGGGGTTTTTTTTTTTTCCTCTTCCTCGCACAAAAGCCCCCCCCCCTTACTCTTATTCTCAACACCCGCTCCTCTTTACAACCCGTACAGTATGTAAACTCTGTTATTTTTTTTATTAATATTTTTTCCTTTTTTTGGGAGGTTAGGGGGCTCGCTCCCTGTGCTACTATTTTTGCGGGGGGGGGGGGGGGGGAGGACTCTGCTTGATGATATCCCTGGACACTCGGCCCCTGGCCTGGAGCTACTTGGACCACAGAGGCTTTTATTATGTGCTTCTTGCTGCTTCCGCGGCAGTTTACCGAAGATGTTATGGGGCGGAGGCCCCCAGAAGAAACACTGGTACACCAGGATGACTGTATATCCTTGTAGCGAGAGTTTCACTTAAAGGCGAAGACGCATAGAACATGCATCGTGCCCTGCCCCTGCGCTATGCAGTGAACAATCGCCCCCACTATGTTTGCAACCCCTTATTTTCCCTTTTTATTCTGCACTTTTCAGTTCACCATACTCTAAGTACTGTACCTCCCGCCAGCATTGATGGCTGGAAGCTGATTTGTCTGAAGGTTGCAAGGAAATGTATGCTTCCACCAGGTTGGGGAGGTGAGAAGCCGGGAGGGAAGGAAAATGCCGGATCCCTTGATCAGAGCATTGGGAATGTTAGCACCGTTGTGCATTTGTTATTTACTTGGAATGTTTTTAAGCAAGCACGTATCACACTCGCAACAGGTATGTTTTGTTATGTCATGGATGTGTTGTCTCAGCCTGGGGTGGGTGCTGCCCTGCCGATCCATATGCAATCTCAGTGCCAATGAACACCATGGCGGACATTACATTTATGGTATGGAATGTGCGGGGTTTGCGGGATAAGATTAAGCGGACAGCCGTGTTACAATACTTGAAAGGTCAGAAAGTAGACATCGTCGCATTGGTAGAAACACATGTCACGGGCCACTTACAGGCGACCCTAAAGCGCCCTTGGGTGGGGTGGGCCTATCACAGTACCTACACTACTATGTCTAGAGGGGTTACAGTGCTCGTGGCAAAATCTACGCCCTTTGAGTTGATCTCTGTGGTGTCGGACCGGCAGGGTAGATACCTCTTCCTACATGCAATAGTGGGGGGTGACCCCCTGTTGATATTGGCTAGTTATATCCCTCCTCCATACAGATTGGATGTGGTTACAGAAGGCCTTGCATTCATAGCGCAATACCTGTCCGTGCCTGTGGTGTGGATGGGGGATTTTAACAACACGATGACTCCATCCCTGTATCGCCCAGTGCAGGCTGAACCCAGACCTGGAGAACCACTGCACACTAGGTTATACCGCACGCTGACTGAATTTGCCCTTATTGACGTCTGGAGACATGCCAACCCCACGACTAGAGCATACACTTGCCACTCGGTCAGCCATAATACCATGTCAAGAATAGACTTTGTGCTGGTTTCCAGGACCCTTCTGCCAAAAGTCACAGGCTCCGGCTTTGCTCCCAGGATCCTGTCAGACCACTCTCCGTGCTGGCTGACGGTGTCCCTGCGGGTGGCCTGTCCTACCAAATAGTGGCGACTGAATCCACACTGGCTGTCCCTTCTGAAGGATCGCCACTCCATTGTAAGGGAGTTGCGGTTCTTTTTGGAGGGGATACAGGGACCCCATGCCCTCGCCACACGCTGGGGCGACTTTAAAACTCATGCCCGTAGGATACTGTCCTCCAGAATAAATAGGCTGAAACGGGAGTCTACCACTATACTCCAACTCACTTCGGATCAACTGCGGGACCTAGAGGAAGCATATAGCTCCAGCCCTACCCTTGAAAACCTGGATAGGGTGAAACTGCAGACCCGTCTGGTCACGCAGTTGCACACGGAGAAGGCTAAACAGCGCGTTTTTTTTTTTGTAGGCAAAGGGTGTATGAGCAGGGGGAGACGGCTGGGAGAATGTTGGCCTTTTTGGCTCATATGGACGACAAGCCTCCGGAACTGGAATCTGTTCCAGACTCGGTAGTTTGGGCTAGATATGGAATATTATATCTCCATCAGGTTTTAACAGATTCAGGGCTCAAACAGTTCCAGACCCTTAAGGAGGAGTTCTCCCACACCAACTAACATTTAAATGCCTGCAGCTCCGGCACGCGCTTAGAACCCAGATACCAAACCTAGATGTAGCGATGGATCCACCACCTGTGCTGGACGTTATTTTGGGGGATGACCCCTCCAAACTCATATCACGCCTGTACTACACGATTAGACGACGGGGTGCAGCTGCTATTGTCCATAGGGCCAAGACGGGGTGGGAACAGGACGTAGGACCCATAGCTGACGATGAATGGGACGAGATCTTGGAGGGAACTAAGACAGTGTCTCCCAAGATGTCCGACAGACTGACACAACTGTATATCGTGCACAGAGCCTACCTGACGCCTATGCGATTGGCAAAGTTTCAGCACACGCCGAACCCGACGTGTCGCTTGTGCAGGGCTGACCCTGGCTCGTTCTACCATCTGATATGGACCTGTCCCCATGTTCAGACGTATTGGACGCAGGTTGTCCGTTTCCTCCATGACGATATGGGTTCCCCTGTGGTGTTGGACCCCAAGTTGTGTATTTTGGGGCTACTGCCAGATGTGGAGGTGGACAAATATCACATAATATTTATTTGTGAAACATTATTCTTGGCACGTAAGGTGATAGCTCGGGGATGGATGCAGACTTCTCCCCCCACACTTCGGTACTGGAAAAAGGCAGTTAATGACACCTTGCCCTTTAAGAAACTGATCTACACACACACACACACACACACACACACACAGAGGGTCCACCCAAAAATATTCCAAGATCTGGGACAGATGGTTGGAGGATGGGGAAACATGTGTGTAAATGTTCTGTGCCTGGTGCATGATTCCTATGTATCTGGGGCATACCTTGTTAATATAATATACTTGTGTATGTATTTTCGCTGTCCAACCATACAGAAAAACTCTCTAAGGCTAAATGTAACTAAATGACTTGTGAACTGTGCTTTACATCAATAAAGTTGTTTTTTTTCCAAGTAAAAAAAAAAAGAAGGTGAACCTCCACCCCAGTCTTAAGTCTTTCGCAGACTTTAACAGGTTTTCTTCGAAGATTGACCATCCATCTTCCCATCGACTCTGACTAGCTTCCCTGCCCCTGTTGAAGAAAAGCATCCCAACAACATGATGCTACCACCACCATGTTTTAGTGTGCGTTTAGGGTGATGTGAAGTGTTACATAGTTGCATAGAAGTTGCATAGAAGGTGAGGTTGAAAAAAGACACAAGTCCAACCTATGTGTGTGATTATAGGTCAGTATTACATTGTATATCCCTGTATGTTGCGGTCGTTCAGGTGCTTAATAGTTTTTTTAAACTATCGATGCTGCCCGCTGAAACCACTACCTGTAGAAGGGAATTCCACATCCTTGCCGCTCTTACAGTAAATAACCATGTACACAGTTAAAGGTTAAACCTCTTTTATAGCAATTTGAGAGTGGCCACGTGTCTTATTAAACTCCCTTCCGCAAAAAAGTTTTATCCCTATTGTGGGCTCACCAGTATGGTATTTGTAAATTTAAATCATATCCCCTCTCAAGCATCTCTTCTCTAGAGAGAATAAGTTCAGTCCTCGCAACCTTTCTTCATACCTAATATCCTCCAGACCCTTTGTTGCTCTTCTTTGTACCCGCTCCATTTCCAGTACATCCTTGCTGAGGAATAGTGCCCAGAACTGGACAGCATACTCCAGGTGCGGCCGGACCAGAGTCTTGTGGGAAAATCATCTCTTTATCCCTAAAGTTAATCCCCTTTTTAATGCATGCCAATACAGTGGAACCTTGGTTTAAGAGTAACTTGGTTTGAGAGCGTTTTGATTTGCAAGCAACTTTTTTTTCTTTAATTCTGACTCGGTTTGCGAGTGTTGACTCGCAAGACGAGCAGAATTCAAGCTAAATAGTCCTGCAGTACCTCATTTGGCTTGAGGTACGGGGCACAGAAGCCGAGCAGACCCGAAAACAGGCCTGCAGTACCTCATTTGGCCTAAAGTACGGGGCGCAGGAGCCGAGAAAAGCCGAACATTGGCCTTCAGTACCTCATTTGGCCTGAGATACGGGGACACAGGAAACAAGCCGAAGTGTCCTCGGGCCATTTCAGCCATTTTCGGCACTCTCTGGCGCCCCCCACCTCTGACCGCATTTGGTTTTGCATCCCATTGAAGTCAATGCGGGACAAATTATTTTTGTTTCCATTGACTTCAATGGGAAAACTCGCTTTGATATGCGAGTACTTTGGATTACGAGCATACTCCTGGAATGGACAATGCTCGTAATCCGAGGTTCAACTGTATTCTGTTTGCTTTGTTAGCAGCAGCCTTGCATTGCATGCTATTGCTGAGACTATCATCTACTAGGACCCTCAGGTCCTTTTTCATCCTAGATTCCCCCAGAAGTTCACCCCCTAGTGAGTAGATTGCATATATTCGGCGCTCTCTCTCTGGTGGTGCGGGTACAGCGTGGTGGTGGCGCGCTCTCTCTGGTGGTGTGGGTACAGCGTGGTGGTGGTGCTCTCTCTCTGGTGGTGTGGGTACAGCGGGGCTCTCTCTCTGGCTTCCCCCAGCACAGTCCTCTATTTTACTTTAGTAGTCACTCAGCTTCTTCCTCGGTTCACTGTTTCCCCCAGCAGAGTGCATGCTGGGAGCTGAAGTCTACTGCCTGTGGACAACAATGGGGTTTACAATCCTAAAGTACTACATGACCCATGATGCACCACTAGCCTCTTCTTATTGGCCATCTATGAGGCCAATGGGGACTGTAGAAAGTTGGCAACAAGCTGAGTAGCCAAAGATCAGAGCCATGCTCTGTTAACAGGAGAAGAGGGGCGAGCGGGGGAGATACACTGACATCCCGCAGCTCGCCTCCCCCTTGTCACAGCGCGGCCGCTTGTGTTCAGTGGCGAATGGCATCGCCTCCCTATAGCGACCTCTTCCCCGTCGGCGCATGCACGAAGCCGTGGCCTAGGTTGCCATGGATCATGGACTTAGTAGGCAAAGAATGCCTCTGCTCCTCCCACCACCACCAGCCCTGCATGTCCCTGCATGAAGAGCAGAACATCAGCAGCCGGACCCGGCATGTCGGAACCCACGGCGGCAGCTGGCCCTGCATGTGTCAGCCAGAAATGCGGCCCAGAAGCCCACCGGGTAAATGCCCGGTCTTCCCTATGGCCAGTCTGGGCCTGCAGGGATACTATATATAATGTGATATGTCAGGGCTCAAAATTTCAAGTCCTGAGCCACTAGCCAGGCCTTAAGAGTTACTCGCCACCAGTTGCCCCAACCAACACCTCCCCTGCCCTAAGTCCGCCCCTAAACACAACCTTGTAAATTATCTCATGAAATTACACTGTTAAATATTTTAAACAGAATTACGTTCCAAAAATAAATATTAACAACTTTAACAATAGTAACTTTAATATCAGTACCCATCTGTGCACCCTCACTGTGCCCGTGAACGCAGCCTCAGTGTGCCCGTAAATGCAGTCTTATGGTACCCCATCAATGCAGCCTTACTGTGCCCCATCAATACAGTATGTAAAGGATTAGGAATGGTGGCGCTGCCTAAGCGTATTGCTACACTTTAAAGTCCCGGTGTGGGTCTACCTGGACCAAAGTGGTAAAAGTGTACTCCACTTATTGACTGAACCGACTAAGGTCTATATTGGTAGGGGTCCCGCAGGGTCAGAGGACTGAGGGGACATGAGCTACATGACCTACAGCTACACTTAGAGCACTAGGGAAAGGGAATGAACCCTACAACTGTGCTCTGATAATGTGCTGGTGGTCAGTGAGATGTATGGGCTAATATACCTCTGTAATGTGGACACTAACACAGTGTATGGTCATCAGTGAATAAACATACACAGATTACAGTAGGTAAGCCCTATGTATCTCCAACAAACATTATATATGCAAATGGTCGCTGTAAATAGCTGAATAAAATAACCACAATAAACCAATAATTGGAAACAATTGCATAAATAATACATGCACAAATAAGGGATAGTCAGCCAACAACACCAGTCCACCCTGTGATGTACACAGGACAATGTTGAATGGAACTATGAACGGCTGGCTAATAGCCTGTATAAGCCAGTAGTATACAATGTCTATAAATATCCGAAAGGAGATAATATTGGGATATGGAAATCTTGTTGGAGTCCAGTGTAGAGGTCTGGATGGTGAAAAGAGGGGGGTGCTCCTATACCACACTCCGACGTGCTCCCGGTGCTCCCCTCCAGGTTCCCCACTCACCAGAAAGAGGTCCCCTCTTGGGGTAACAGGCACGTAATTTAGGCGTTCCTCTGCTCCAACTTTTCTCCTTCCTTCCTATAGATTTCAAACATCCAGAGTCTTCACTCCTTAGCTGTGTTGATTCCTCTGGCTCTGTCCCCCGCTCACACACTGTCACCCATCTCCTCCTGGGTCCCCCGGCTCCGGTGTTGCTTCTCTCTCTCCCAGTCCGGTGCCCAGTCAGTACCATAAAACTGATTCCCACTCGATGTTCTCCGTTATCGCTTCACCTGCCTGAATCCAGACCAGACCAAGTGAAAGTCAATACAGCCTTACTGTGCCCCATCAATGCAGCATTACAGTGCCCCATCACTTGCAGCATTACTGTGCCCCATCACAATCACTTGCAACATTACTGTGCCCCATCACTTGCAGCATTACTGTGCCCCATCAATGCAGCATTACAGTGCCCCATCATTTGCAGCCTTACTTACCCCATCACTTGCAGCCTTACTGTGCCCCATCAATGCAACCTTACAGTGCCCCATCACTTGCAGCATTACAGTAACCCATCACTTGCAGCATTACAGTGCCGCATCACTTGCAGCATTACTGTGCCCCATCGCTTGCAGCATTACTGTGCCCCATCAATGTAGCATTACTGTGCCCCATCACTTGCCCATTACTGTGCCCCATCAATTGCAGCATTACTGTGCCCTATCATCACTTCAGACTTACCACGAACACTGCCCTGGTGCCGCTTTGAGCCAAGGCTGCAGCGCTCTCCTTCTCCTCCTCTTGTATCACACACAAAGTGTGCATCTTCCGCTGTGTGTCATGGAGCTGGGTCTGTGTTTGGCGGCACATTGTGACAAGGTCCCGCCCCCCTAGACTGGCTAATGTGATAGTAGATTAAATCAGTGTTCTGCCAATCACATTAGCCGACCTAGGGGAGTGGGACCTTATCACACTCCCCTCTGTGTCCTTCGGCTGACAGTTTCCTGGCTGATCGCTTCAGCCAGGAAACTGTCAGCCTGGTTCACCCCCTCACCTCCGCTCCTCACTCGCCCTGGACTAAATTCCACTCGCAAAATGCGAGCAAACAAGTGAATTTTTGAGGGCTGTGATATGTGGATCCCCAATCAAGGGCATAAGGAGAAATCACCCACTCAAAGCTATGTTAATGAAGACCCATTGGGAGTCAGTAAATAATATGGGGCTGAAGTTACCTTATACCAGAACCTTGGGAGTGGTGGTAAAGGGTGGTGGTCTGGAAATCTTTCTTAAGGGGGGTTTCCAGCCTTGTGTTTCGCACTCTCTATACACAGCGATTTTGTGAGTATATCATCCTAAATGGGGATATTTCTTTATCTCCCCCTTTTGGTCTGTGAGGATAAACACTGCAGTTTTGGTTACTGAAGCCCCCCGATTCACTTGTGAAGACTGAGGAGAAGAATAAATTCAAATACCTTTGCCATCTCCTCATCCTTAGTAACCAGATGTCCTTCCTCATTCTTTATGGGGCCAATATGGTCTGTCCTCCCTTTTTTACTGCACAGTCCCTGACAAAAGTCTTGTCGCTTGTGTACAAACTGACCTGAAGTGCCGCTAAAATATATTTCTAATCAAGATTTTGTTACAAGAAATGGGTAATTTTAATCCCAACAGCTTTTGTAAGAATGTTTCAGTGCAAAACGAAACTGACAAAAAGTATTCTAATATTCACAGCTTGGTAAAGCCCATTGAGTCAATTTTTGCCAAGACATAAGTGTTGTCGCCTTGTTATATGAGCTTCACCTGTGACTAATAATGGATCAATTAGGTCTCAGGTGTGTATAAAAAGAACACCAGTACACTAGACCTTCTCAACTGCAACTAGACCTCTGCAAACATGCCTAAGATTCACCCGGAGACTAAAGTGTTGATTTTCAAGAGGCTGAAGACCAGATCCACTGCTGATGTGGCAGACACCTTCAATGTGTCTCAGTGTCAAGTTCAGAGGATAAAAAAAAGATTTGAAGAGACTGGAGATGTTTTGGACAAGGCCAGGTCAGGCCGACCCCGCAAGACAACTGCCCGAGAGGACCGTTTGTTGGCTCGAAAATCCAAGGCCAGCCCATTTTCCACTGCAGCAGAGCTCCACGAGACCTGGTCATCTGAAGTCCCTGTGTCAACCAAAACAGTTTGTCAGATTCTGTCTCGAAATGGCCTCCGTGGTCGAATCAGTGCCCATAAGCCAGCACTAAACAAAAAGACAATTGAAAAACCGTGTGGCATTTGCCAAGGGCCACAGCCTGCTAAAAGGATGGACTCTGGAAAAGTGGCAGAAGGTGGATTTTTCAGATGAATCTTCTGTTGAATTACACCACAGTTGCTTCAAATATTGCAGGAGACCTACTGGAACCCGCATGGAGCAGAGATTTACCCAGAAAACAGTGAAGTTTGGTGGAGGCAAAATCATGGTCTGGGGTTACATCCAGTATGGGGGTGTGCAAGGGATCTGCAGGGTGGAAGGCAACATCAATAGTCTAAAATACCAAGAAATCTTAGCTACCGCTTATATTCCCAACCATAAAAAAGGCCAAATTTTGCAGCAGGATGGTGCTCCATCGCATACTTCCATCTCCACATCAAAGTTCCTTAAGGCGAAGAAGATCAAGATGCTCCAGGATTGGCCAGCCCACGTCACCAGACATGAACATCATTGAGCATATGTGGTGTAGGATGAAAGAGGAAGCATGGAAGACGAAACCAAAGAAAATTGATGAACTCTGGGAGGCATGCAAGGCATTTCTTTGCTATTCCTGATGACTTCATCAATAAATTGTATGAATCCTTGCCAAACCGCATGGATGCTGTCCTTCAAGCTCACGGAAGTCATACAAGATATTAAATTTGGATCTCACAGCACCACTACTTAATTTGCTGACATATTTGGGGATTTTCAGTAAAGTTGTTCAATTTCTGTATAGGCGACAAAAACTTTCTGTCTTGATTAAATGATAAAATTAGTTTCACTGAAAAAAGATTTATTTCAGTGCATTAAAACATAATTTGGGAGGGCTTTAGCTTTTCATATGAGCTATTTCTAACAGCAATTGATTAATTAAAAGTCAGGTTAATAGCAGGAGTTTCTACAAAATAGAGAAGCGACAAGACTTTTGTCAGGGACTGTATATATACTTAAAACATTTCTTTAGTTAGTTTTGCTTTTAGGCCAAAAAGTTAAATTTTGGTCTCATCTGACCAGAGGACCTTGTTTCACATGTTTGCTGTGTCTTTCACATGGCTTTTTGCAGACTGCAAACAGGACTTTTTATGGCCTTCTTTCTGCCACTATTCCATAAAGGCCAGATTTGTGGAGTGCACAACTATTAGATTCTCCCACTTGAGCTGTGGATCTCTGGAGCTCCTCCAGAGTTACCATGGGCATCTTAGATGCTTTCCTAATTAATGTTCTCCTTGCCTGGCCTGTCAGTTTAGGTGGACGGCCATATCTTTTTGCAGTTGTGCAATAGTCTTTCCATTTTCAGATGATGGATTGAACAGTGCTCCGTGAGATGTTCAAAGCTTGGGATATTCTATTTATAACCTAACCCCGCTTTAAACTTCTCCACAACGTTATCCCTGACCTGGCTGGTGTGTTCCTTGGCCTTCATGATGCTGTTTGTTCACGCCACGCTTTTCAGATATTTATTTGTAAAACAAAATTGAAAACCATTTATCATTTTCCTTCCACTTCACAATTATGTGCCACTTTGTGTTGTTCTATTACATAAAATCACAAAAAAATACATTTAGGTTTTTGGTTGTAACATAACAAAATATGGAAAATGTGAAGGGGTATGAATACTTTTTCAAGGCACTGTATATCAAAAAAATAAATAAAAAAATACTGTATATAGCTAGAACTTTTAGGGCTCATGCACACAGAAATTGTAATGGTGTTTTTTTCATGCCTAGTATAACGTCCCAGCACTACTTTGTACTCAATTGATCAAAAACTGTTTAGATTATTAATATATAATAAAAAAAAAAGAAAAAAAAAAAAAGGAGTACTACTTACATCTAGAACAACACTTTGATCTCACTAGCTAGCCACATTCAACCTTTCCATTTTTCCTCTGCTCAAAAATGCCAATCCAGCCTCATACTTTAGAAAATAAGAATAGGTAATTTAAAGAAATCCTACGTTGTGAGAAATACAGCAGCTGCTTGAGACTGTTGACATGGTGTGAGACTACAGACATGCTACAGGTGCGAGACTACAGACCTGCTACAGGTGGTGGTGTGAGACTACAGACATGCTACAGATGCTGGTGTGAGACTACAGACATGCTACAGGTGCTGGTGTGAGACTACAGACATGCTACAGGTGCTGGTGTGAGACTACAGACATGCTACAGGTGCTGGTGTGAGACTACAGACATGCTACAGGTGCTGGTGTGAGACTACAGATCTGCTACAGGTGCTGGTGTGAGACTACAGACATGTAACAGGAGACAGTCTGAAACTGTAAACTTGCTACAGCTGCGGTAATGGCGCTTTGAGGCAGTGGTTAATGATGGGATGTGGGGTTCCAGCACCTTGTACCTCTGGACCCCTTTACATTACAAAGCACCCTGCACCTCTGGACCCCTTTACATTACACAGCACCCTGCACCTCTGGACCCCTTTACATTACATAGCACCGCACCTCTGGACCCCTTTACATTACACAGCACCCTGCACCTCTGGACCCCTTTACATTACACAACACCCTGCACCTCTGGACCCCTTTACATTACATAGCACCGCACCTCTGGACCCCTTTACATTACACAGCACCCTGCACCTCTGGACCCCTTTACATTACACTGCACCCTGCACCTCTATACCCCTTTAAATTACACAACACCCTGCACCTCTGGACCCCTTTACATTATACAACACCCTGCACCTCTGGACCCCTTTACATTACACAGCACCCTGCACCTCTGGACCCCTTTACATTACACAGTGCCCTGCACCTCTGGACCCCTTTACATTACACAGCCAGCCCCCCACAGTTTGTTACACAGAGACACCCCCTAACAGTTCTGGACCCCCTGTATGTTACACATACCTCCCTACAGTACAGACCCCCCCTACATTACAGACGCCCTCTAAAATACAGACCCCCTCTACAATATAGACCCCCTTCCCTACATTACAGACCCCCTCTACAATACAGAACCCACCCTTACATTACAGATCCCCCTACAATACAGAACCCCCCGTTACATTACAGATCCCCCTACAATACAGAACCCCCCTTCAATACCCATAATCTAGATCAGCGCGGGACTGCATGTCGGGTCCCCTCCCCCTGTGTAGACATAAAGGAGGAGGGGGAGGCGGCTTCACTCTGCTCGACTGTGTGAGACAGCCGCGACAGATCAGATCATCAGAGCCACGGGCACCGTGCCAGAGAGAAGGGGATCGTTGCGGGTCCCGGCCCCCTGATTTGCAGACGGGTGTCACTCTCACTCGAGTGCGGCTTCGACTCGCAGCTGAGAGTGCACTGGGGGGGGGGGGGACGACACACGTGACATGCGGCCCACCGGGCATATGCCCGGTATGCCCTATGGCCAGTCTGGGCCTGGTGCTATATAAATCATGTATTGTAATAATTTTATCTGAGACTTCAGACATGGTACAGGAGATGGTTTGAGACATTGAGTATGATACAGAAGATGGTCTGAGACTTCAGGCATGATACAGGAGACAGTCCAATACTTCAGACATGCAACAGGAGACAATCTAAAACTTCGAACTTGCTACAGGGGAGTTTATATTGCGTACATACATTGTGAACTATATTTAGATAATGTTATATTACAGGAACTACCACTGATATTCCTCTGTTGTCTTAGTGGAAATTGCAAGTGATTTCTAATATAAATCTTTGGAATTCACAGCTGAAACTAAATTATGTCTCACCATAACTGGGTATAAGAAATACAAACAAATATTTAATTTTATTAGGCTGGCTCTAGATCAGCTATACTTTTGTCAGCAGTAGTCATTCCAAGTAACACAAGAGGGCAGTGTTTGAAAACAATTGAATAGTGAACTAATATATTATGACCAATGCAAAAGGGAAACACTGTTTTATGGGTTAAACATATAATCTATACCACATTTATACAGTATATACTGTATAGTGGATGGTACACATAGCTTTATTGTTATAATTAGTCTCCTCTCACAAATGTTGGGTATTCATTATAAAGCAGGTTCTCCAGTTTAACATTATACAGTACATACGGTCCAGTCTGAGACAATCCAAGCTCAAGACAGAGTCACATCCTATTGGGTATACATATACACAGGCCCGTCGGAACTAGACAGGCAAAGCAAGCACTTGCTTGGGGCCCCCAAGCTGGCCAGGGGCCCCCAAGCAGGAGCCCGTTCGTTCCGCTGCGAGGATGGGGGCTTTCGTTTGCTGAGGGGCAGGGGCGGGCTGGGGAGGCTGGAGCCCCGAATGGGTAGTAGTAAAGCCCCGAGTCTCGGGCACGCCATAATTAATTATGAGCCCCGAGCGAGCGCCGTGTGTTTCGAGAGCTGTGTGTGGCCGAGAGTCGAGAGACACAGATCCCGCCTTCCGGAACCTGCAGCACCTATGATGGACGTCCCACTGCTCCAATCCGTGACTGCGGGACGTGTGACGTCCATCATAGGCGCTGCAAGCTCAGAAGGCGGGAATTACAAAGCCGCCCGGCGCGCCATGATGTCACATGATCCATTCCCGCTCGGTACAGCGGCTCTTCTCTCCTCGGCAGCTCGGCTCCTCCTCCACTTTGACACACATCAACATATGTACACAGGTTAGCCATTGTTTTGAAAAGCTTCTTTGTCACGTTTTTTCTTTTCATTTGCGTCAGTTCAGTATGTTGATGGGGCACGGTGGCTGCATTTGATGGGGCACGGTGGCTGCATTTGATGGGGCACGGGGGCTGCTTATGATGGGGCACGGGGGCTGCATTTGATGGGGCACGGTGGCTGCATTTGATGGGGCACGGTGGCTGCATTTGATGGGGCACGGTGGCTGCATTTGATGGGGCACTGTGGCTGCATTTGATGGGGCACGGGGGCTGCATTTGATGGGGCACGGGGGCTGCATTTGATGGGGCACGGTGGCTGCATTTGATGGGGCACGGTGGCTGCATTTGATGGGGCACGGTGGCTGCATTTGATGTTTCTATTTTTTAGAATCAGTTTGTGCCCCCCCCCCCCAAACAAATTTGAGCACCGACCGCCTCTGCCCCCAACACATATCTATCTCTTCCCTCTCCCCAGGACATATCTAACCCCTGCATTCCATGCAGAACACTCACAATTCAGCTACACACGTTTGCTGCGGAAAATTATATGCAACAGCAGTATTTGCACTGTAAACATTTTTTATTTATATAACGTGTGGGTGAACGTAAACTGTATCGCTATGCTGTGGTTCCTGTAGGCTGTGCGTGCGGGGGGGGGGGGCAGGGGCTTGGGGGCCTCCATGTCCATTTTGCTTGGGGCCCCCAAATTCCTTCAAACGGCCCTGCATATACATTGGGTAGATTAATATGAATTATGTGATCTGGGTCAGCAGAGACTCATAATGTTCTTGGTTCAGTATATACATGGATAAATATGGTAAAATTTAGGCCCCATTGACACCTGAGCTTTTTGTAGCTAGAGGCCGAGTTCACTCTTCAGAACGCAGCTCACAGCAGGAGTCCGGGGCATTTCCATTCTGCATTTTGGGCTGAATACGGACCTGGATCGGACCAAAAGACGTACAGGACTCCTGTGCAATTCACACCGGAGCCGCTGCAGAGATGTAGAATCGCCTCCATAGAGAGCAAGTCACATTCTCCTGCTATGCAAATTGGATGTGGGGAAACCAGCATCCAAATCGCAATAGTGTGAGCACAGCCTGGAGATCCAAAGCGATCAACATCCAAAAATCACACGTTTCAAAAGTGTCTGTTCACATATGAGTGCTTAGGTGTCTGAAGATTGAAGCCTGATGATCCAAAAGCTACATGAGATACTTTTCAGGCAGAATTGGGTGTTTTGGTCCCATCGACTTGCATTGGAACACATGAAAAATCAAGTGTTTGTGCACTTTTTTCAGGCATTGTTTTAGCTCTCCCTTCCCCCTGAGCTGATCATAGTCAAAGAAAAATCATTCTGCCTGGGTGTGAATGCAGCCTTATTTCTTAGCTATATTGTCTATACAAACAGGCATGGAAGTTCATCTCTGACAGTCATAACTCCACACAGTAATGCAAGGCTTTCTCAGTGGTGTCACAGCAGGCACTGCCGAGCCAACCTGCCGCAGTATTACTGTGGTGGCTGGTCGGCAAGTGGATCCAAATAAAACAAGTGAAATAAATTGGCCCAGAATTATTCTAGGTCCCTTAGGAAAATAACAGTAAAAATGCACACAAGGTCCTGGTTGTCATAAATTACAGATTTATTTCCAGAAGCAGGGAGACTTCATTCACCGATTCACAGCATCAAAAACAGGGTCACAACAAGCTCATCTATTATTACAGTGTGACATTACTAATGTAAACAATATAGGGACAGTGATGGTTTCTGGCTACAATGGGTCAAGCTCCTTGTACGTAAATTGCTCAAACTTTGTTACCCTCTTAGGACTTCAATAAGGTTCAAACGAGCGTCAGTTAAGTGTTTACCTGTCTTCTACTTAAAGTGAAAGCAACCATTTGAGTTCAAACTGGATTCCATTTTGCAGTTTATACAAAACTGTCAATATTTTAGGTTAAAAGGAAGAATCTAATTCATTCCTATGGACAACAGTTGTTCTGCCCTCGAATGGTTGCTCGTATGTTTGAGCAAAATGGAAGATGGGTGCACCATTTCATCTAAAAATCTCATATTCGTAAACCATTTTTATATTGTTTTATAATGTTTTTGTAAAATTGACAAATTGCAAATGGTCTTTCCAATTCTATAGAAAAAAACACAAATCAAAGTGGCAAATATTTATCACAGTAACATGGTTAACAGCATGGACTTAAATGTATTGATAACCAATCTCCTTGGGTACATTTACAAGAAATGTAAATAAATACTACTGTTATGTCAGACCAACCCAACCCCCCCCCACCATCCTCAAAATCAATGACGTAATCAAGGAAATAACACGGTTTTGACAATTATGAAGCATAATTGTGTGAGGATATTACTGCAATAATAGAATTACTACCGTGTATCATTAGTGAACAAATAATGAGGTAGAACATGATAAGAACAGCAAAAGAAAACGCACATGTGTAGGCATTGACATTTCGATCTGCAAATTATGAAACTGGTATTTTCAATCTACATTTGCCATGTGATTTTGCCAACTCCTCATAGCGAGCTTCCCATCCTCCATTTTTTAGTAGACCATTGACTGAACAGAGAGGTCTCTGGCAAATTAGTGGTCTGTTTAGGACAGGGTGTCTGTAAAGTTTGATGGATGAGGCGTCACACCAATGCACTAGGACAGGAAAACAATATAGGGAGGGTGAGGAACACATTTAATACAACATCAGTCATCAAATTTGCCCTCTCGAATGCACTCAAATGAAAACGGCAAGAATTTGAAGCCTGTTCCAATGTAGAACTTATTCTGAAATTCCACCCTGCAAAAGAGAAAGAATAATATGTAAAGAGGATATGTGCAAAAAATATATATATACATTTCTTTGTATATCAACCTGTAAGACTGTGGTAGTAACAGACACTTTATTTAGTAGGACATGGAAAATCTGCACTCTAACCAATATAAACCAGTCAACTCATTTTTTGGTACAGTCGCGCAAATATAGATGATTTACAAAGTCTCACATATTCCATGTCAGTTATATAAATCACAATGCAGTACGAAGGGGCTCACGGCAGGGGACCGATGCATTTGTTTCAGGTCTGATTACAGTCCAAATTTTTGGCTGAATTCGGACCTGAAATGGACCAAAAGACGCACAGGACCCCTGTGCAATTCACTCCGGAGATGTGTGAGCCGGTTCCATTGAGAGCCAGTCACAATCTCCTGACATGCGAATTGGATACAGAGAAACACGCATCCAATTCGCAATGGTATGAACCCAGTCTAAAATAAATCTGTGCAGAAAGATACCGCTGAAGACAACAGTGAATGAGAGAGCACACATGAACCTGGCTCAGACTCATTGTGACCCACTAAGATGAGGTTTCCTTTCAATCTTATGTGTTCCATTTTGCCGACCACGCACTGTAGCCTTATGGCTATAGTATGGGTCAGCTATGTAAAATCACACACACGTGTGTGTGTGTATGTGTGTATATAGATAATTATACATATATAAAACATACATATATAAAACAAAGAGTTAGCTTTGAGAAAACATGAAGTATACCGGATACACCGTTTAAATACATCACAACCTCATGGATTAAATTCTGATTTTGATTGATACCATTTTCTGTAATAGATTGTTGTTCATGTATATTTTATTGTGTATGGACAGATTCTTTTTTTTTTTAATCGCAGTCGGAGTCTTCACTAAAAATGCGATAACCCTAACAGCAATGACCTGGGGTGTGCCGTGGTCTTGATGGTCGGTACACCTAAAGGATGGCATAGCCTAAGTATAATGTATATGAAAATAGAAAGATATGGGTGGGTTGGAACCAGGAAATTAACCAACGAGGGACCTGTCCGAGGAATGGGAGAAGATATACCCGCCCAGACACCTCCTACAAATACAGGCTGGCTAAAGGCCAGCCTTCTAACTTGTAGATGCTCTTCCACAGTGCATCCCATTTTAATGAAGGAGACTGACAACACCTATTAAACAATCACTATTCATCATGCTTTCAGATCTGTTGTATATATGGTATTAAATTGCTTCTTTTGCATGCGATTAGTTGATGCTTGTATGACTATATATGTAAGGTTGTAGAGACGGGGGCCACATCGGACTGACTGACACACATCTTCCTTCCACTGACCCTCCATCTACTGAGCTGGATACTCACTTGCATTGTGTAAGTGCATTTTTAACCTACTATTAAATGGATTGCTAAAACTCTGCACTGAGCTGGAACTTCCTTCTCTTCCCCTTTCTTTCTTCTGAGGAAGGGCACTATCTATACAGCCTGAAACGGTCATGAAATACTATCACTATTTTCTTATATGATTTAATCCTTCTCTTGAACTTATATACACATATACGCAATTCTGCATTTCTACAGGCCTCTGTAGAAGGAGCAAGAGCTGTTCTCCTGTATGATCGTGGCCATCCGGTGACGTAATTTCTGCCCGCGTTCCACGCTGGTTTCATTTTCTGGTGGCCACAGGATGCCTATGGAGCCTGCAACTGGATGAAACATCTCCGCGGAGAGCGCTAGACCGATAGACTAATTGGGACAGAATCCTTCCCTCCTACCTCAACTTGGACACTCACTTGCATTGTGTAAGTGCATTTTAATCTTATATTAAATGGATTGATTCATCACTACACTGAGCTGGCGCTTCCTTCTCCCTTCCACTCTTTTCTCACCCAGAGCTTGCTTACTCTAAGGCCCCGTACACACGGTCGGACAAAAACGATGAGAATGGACCGAGGTTCAGTTTCATCGGTTTAAACCGTGTGTATAGCCCATCAGTCTGTTTTCCTTTGGTCCAAAATTTTAAAACATGCTTCAAAACCGAACCGATAGACCGCTGCCCGATCGGTCCAAACCGATAATTAGTACAGAAAAGCATCGGTTCAAAACCCGCGCATGTTCAGAATCAAGTCGACGCATGCTTGGAAGCATTGAACTTCGTTTTTTCCAGCACGTCATTGTGTTTTACGTCACCGCGTTCTGACACAATCGGATTTTGAACTGATGGTGTGTACACACATCAGACCACTTCAGCGGTGAACTGATGAAAACGGTCCGTCGGACCATTCTCATCGGTTTTGTCCGACAGTGTGTACAAGGCCTCAGGATAGCCGATGCTTTTTAATTTATTCATATTAACTTCACTAGACAAGAACATTTTCCATTGGACTGCTTACGTATATACTTGTATATACTACATGAACTATTTGTTATCATCAAGAGACTTCCTGCTTGCTTACTCAGCTATTGATTTTGCGCCACAATATTGCTCTTTTTTTCTAGCAAATAAACCCTGGGAGGGCTGACACCAATCAGGCCATAACATGCTGTGTGTTGTCAGCCCACAACAGAACTTAGCAGCAAAGTGCATTTCTGGCAGGGAAACAGGTATTTTTCTGTACTTGCAGGCCATTTAAAAAACTAAAACACAGGGAAACATGCATTTACAGCAGGGGTGTACAGCAAAAGTTTTTTTGCCTTGACATACGATTTGAGCTTTCATCAGCACATGATAAAATGTTATGTGTGTAGCACGGCAAGCATGCTGGAGTTATGCCATGAATCTCTGTAGCCAGATCCAAATAAGGGAAAAGTCAATTTGCTGCAAGTTTGGAAGAGCTGGACTGTGTCCCCGTATAAGGAACTGCGCAGTGCTGCTGGGCTTGGTATTCATGAAGTGCTATCATAACTGTTCATCTTTTCTCTCTCTCCCCCAGAAAATCACAATGGCCTGTATACACATTTTTTCTGTGTGGATAGTAAACCTGTGATGGTAATTCTGCACTTGTTATGCTGCGACCCCCCACTCTACACACTCCCACTGCTGCTCCCATCCTCAGCACATTACATGCATATACAATACATGCTGGAAAATGTGTTGATCAGGGACAGCGACACACTGATTGAAATTGGCCAGCTTTACACTTTTGTCCGAGAACAAACCTTGGGTTCCCTTAAGAACCATAAAAAAAAAAAAATTTGGTTGTGGGTTTTTAGTTTTTTAACCTGGACTTTGCCAGTAAAATAGCTTATGTGTAAAGCAATGGTATTAGGACCAATGTAATTTACCAACAATATTCCTGGGAGGAACGGACTAAAAATGCATATCCAGGATTGCAGAAAAAGCGATCTGCAGCTTCATTCATCGTACTTTTTGAAGCAAGGCAGGTGAGGTGATTATTATATGTGACACTGGTGTAGGCAGCGCACAGGAGACAGCTGCAATATGCTGCTACTATGTTTCTTCCATGTGCTGGAAGAATGACAGCAATGTCCCACAGTCTTGGGTTTCACTGAAATTCTCAGCTTTAATTAGAGCAGCTGAAAAGCGGTGTGCTCACGCAATCACTAGAAGGGACACGGGACATGCATCCTCTGACTGGACTGTAAATTGTGTGTGTCATAAAGGGCTGCTTTGATCACATTACTTCTACCAGTACTATCTGTCATGAGAAGGGTACAAGGGCTGCACTGCAACCCTCTGAAAATGCCAGCTGCCTGGCTATTGCAGTACTGATCTGGGACTGATATGTAAACCAGCTGGGAAGCTTTCACTTCACATTGTGTCAATCTCTTTGGTTCCCTGCAACTCTCACTTCTTCCAGATCAGACTATTTTAAAATGTTTATAAAACCCCAAAAGGCTCTTGGCCAATCTAGTGGCTTGTTTTTCCAATCCATCACACCTTGTATGAAAAACTAAAACTGTGTAGAAATAGTCCCCGTGTTTTGTTAAAAAAAAAACAAAAAACAAAAAAACCCCACAAAATAAGTATAATACGTGATGCCTATTAGTTGTGTATTTATGCTACCCAAGCAGAATTACTGATTTAATTGAATATAATAAGAAAGGCCGTCAGCACTTAGTGATGTTATTTTCTGCATTTTTATGCCGATCGGAATTTGATGCAAGCTTCTCGTTGGAAAATCCGACCGTGTATATGCTCCATCGGACATTTGCTGTCGGAATTTCCGACAACAAAAATTTGAGAGCTGGTTCTCAAATTTTCCGACAAAATAAGTTGTTTTTTGGAAATTCCGACTGTGTGTACACAATTCAACGTACAAAAATCCTACGCATGCTTGGAATCAGTTTGACACATGCTCGGGAAATCACGGAATATCATTATTCTCGGCTCGTCGTAGTATTGTGCGTCACCGCCTTCTTGACGTTCGGAATTTCCGACAACAATTGTGTAACCGTGTGTATGCAAGATAAGTTTGAGCCAACAGCCGCCGGAAATTTATCCACGGTTTTGTGGTCGGAATGTCCGATCGTCTATACGTGGCACAACTTTAAAAAAACACAGATATACATTTGTTTACATTCTGTTTAGACCCCTAATATTTCACCAAAGACCCCAAATAGGGCTCCTGAAATTTTTTAAAAAATAGAATAAAATAATGTCTGCACTGCCAATAAGTCAATGGAACATTTACCTACATGAAGAAGATTTTTCCTTTTACTGTCCCTTATATACAAGGCAGGATCAGCATTTTTCAGGTTTCTAGCTTTGTTTCATCATGCAGGTGAGGTGTGGGAACTTAAGTGGAAATGTAGGCAGCTGGGGACAGTAACAAGATGATCCACAGGGAATAATTGCCATCCTAGTGTGGCCTTAAAGCGCAGTTCCACCCATATAAAAGTTAGCAACTACAAAAAGTGTAGCTGCTGACTTTTAATAAATCTGACACTCATCTGTTCCACGGTCCAGTGATTCGGGTGAACAAAGTCCCGCTCCCTCTCCTCGGTGCAGGGTTCGTGACTGGGCACCCGGCTGTGAATTCACAGCCGGGTACACACTGCACAAGCCACGTGCTGTAATTGGCCAGTGAATCTTCTGGGACCTGTGACGTTTTCCAGAAGATTGCACGGAGGGAGGGGGGAGAGGTGAACTTCCTTCTGGTGCTGCGGAGCCCTGGGAGGAAGTGGGAGCTGGATGCCCCTAAAGAGGGTATCCGCTACGCCCCCCACCCAAAAAAAATGACATGCCAAATGTTTCATGTCAGGGGGTCACCTTCACGTAAAGCGGAAGTTCCATTTTTGGGTGGAACTCCTCTTTAATTCCTCACCATTATAGTTTGTCAGCTGCCTGAGCCTTTATGATGAGTCAAGCTACAGGTCGGGCAGCATGAAGGAGCAATTCTCTTGCACAAAGATAGGAAGTTTTATTTACTTACTGGAAGCACAGGCTGGCTCAGGAGTGGAGATTCTTATACTCTTAATACTGCTACGAAAGACATGACAAAGGCAAGGGGTTTCAAGACTTACCAGTGCAGACGGAGGGCATGCAGGAAAGCCGACAGTCCCTCCATGATAAGCAGAATGGCAATAGTCAGTGCAGAGAATGCTGCAAACACAAATACCAGGAGAATGCCTCCACCTAGATTTTTTACATGTAGGCCCATATGCATCACCATAGTCCAGAGGACCTCAGAGAGCTCTAGGGGAAAGAAAAAAAAATGAATTTAGAGAATACATATTTATAAAAGAGAGCTAATAAGATTAAACATCAATACTTAAAATGTATTGCACCAATATCTCCCCTATCTGTAATTTAGAAGATTTCTGACAGAACTCAACTCCCAAATGCCAACTGGCTTAACATCTTTCCTAATACAATTCGCCCCGACAGTCCACATTATAAGAGGGTTTACTTTCAAACTGTTTGCATGCTGTAAATTGATCCTACAAAAAACAAAGAAATGGAACCTCTAGCCTAGGTAGGGTTTGTTCATTTGATGTTGGTTCTTTTAATATAGTGACAAATGGGGAAACCCAGTCATAGTAAAGTATTTGAAACATAATTTGCTGTTTTAAGGTTAATGGAAGACCGTATCTCATTTGTCCACGTTTCTTTTTTTTCCCTTAGTTGTAATGCAATTAAAACAGAAGTATGGCCAAATTTTTTTGGGGCATACCTCTCTTGTGGGTCACAGGAGTGCACTTACTTGTGCTCTCCTGTGACCCAGAATCAGCCGACAGCAGGCTTTAGCTCTGGAAGGATGCCAACCATATCAGGATCCACATCGATGCCTGATTGGCAGCTGGCTCGGCTGAGCCACTGCTGAGAGCCTGAGCCAGCAGGTCCCACCCCCCTCAAGCCTGGCGCTCCAATGAGGGGCATAGCAGAGAACAGAGACAGAGTCACCGGTCTCTGCTCAGAGCAGACTAAGAAATTAGTAAATCGGAGGTCATATGATCACTCAGTTTTCAGGCTTAGAGCTGGTGGGGGGACAGTTATTGCATAGAGGCGAGTATGTGTGTTTGTTTTTTCCATTCCCTTTCTTCTCTATTAATACTGATCTTACTGTGCTATTTTTTCATTTTATTCCACTGTAATTCCCCCCATCATTGCACAATATAAGCCAATTTGAGGAACAAACTGTTTTAGAACCAGCCCGGTAACTCTCCAGCTCTTTAGCTTTATCTCTCTTCTGAATTCCAGACCTTTTTTTTCATGGATTACAGTTATGTGTTGGGTTATTTTCTGGCAGACCTACAGGCAATAATTTAAGACTTAGGAGTGTAAAAACGCAATTCTAGGCAGACTGTTACATAAAAAAGACTACCATGGTCTACTGACTGGACAATAAAAGAATAGTAAGATATTGCCAGAATCCAGGCTGATATCAAGCATGAATCAGTTTACTCATGGTAGTTGTATGTAAAAATACAATCTGCTAGAACTGCTGTATAAACTATTCCACAGTGCAATTAATTTAAAGCTTATCAAATAAGTAAAATTTATGTTGATAAATGATCTCCAAAAGCTCACTGGAAAACCAGGAGTGCTGATCCATCAAGTTCCCTTTACCTCTCACTCGTTCATCCTGCTGACCTCAACATCATTACCGTGTCCTATAATGATGCAAGGCCAACAAAAGAATTCATACAGAGCCCAGTTTAGAAGCACAGGCAGCAGGAATGGCAAGTATTTGGTCTCTTCTTTACAGGTATGTGCTTGAATTATACATTTTAGATATGTGATTGGGTTGTTCTAAGCTTAGTATCAACAATTCTGATACATACTGTATAGCTGGATTCAGAAAGCTTTACGCCGGCGTATCAGTAGCTACGCCGTCGTAACTCTGAATCTACGCCGTCCTAAATTTAAGTGTATTCTGGAAACCAGATACGCTTAAATTAGGCTAAGATACGAGCGGCAAAAGTCTCCTACGCCGTCGTATCTTAGGGTGCAATATTTACGCTGGTCGCTAGGTGGTGCTTCTGTTGAGTTCGGCGTAGAATATGTAAATGACTAGATACGCTGATTCAGAAACGTACGTGCGACCGGCGCATTTTTTTTACATCGTTTACGTATGGCTTTTTCCGGCGTAAAGTTAGTCGAACAAATAGCTGGCCTAGTCAATGTTAAGTATGGCCGTCGTTCCCGCGTCGAAATTTGAAAATTTTACAAGTGTTGCAATGCACACTGGGATATGTACACGGACAACGCATGCGCCGTTCGTAAAAAAACATCAATCACGTCGGGTCACCACCCATTTACATAAAACACGCCCCCTCATCCTCATTTGAATTAGGCGCGCTTACGCCGGGCCCATTTAAGCTATGCCGCCGTAACTTAGGAGGCAAGTGCTTTGTGAATACAGCACTTGCCTCTCTGACTTACGGCGGCGTAGCGTAAATACGATACGCTACGCCGCATGAAAGATGCGCCTCCCTACCTGAATCTAGCCAATAGTGTCGGCATGACACTACTCAGTGTATTAACAACGAAAATTACCTATATCTACTCCTTGATCACCTACTAAGTAATATTTATTCCCTTATTTACTACAATACCACAACAAACCTGTGAAAGAGTCGCTGCTATACATATTTTATTGTTTCAAATTTTTAATTCGTAAATGCATATTTCTGTTAGTTGGCAACCATTTAAAAATAAGGCTAGCAAATAAATAATAAAAGACAGGGATGCGATTAATTCATCAGTTGCAACAAAACAGAAATGTGAAAAAAGAATAAGTGCTGCCAAAGGTTTGAAAGAATTGTTATTTTCCAACATGCTGGAAATTATTTTTGGTACCAATAGGACAATTGCTCAGTTTTCTACAGAAAAAAAACACATCAAGTTTTCCCTCTGTGAAATGGACCTAGTTTCTTGGCTGAATCACCAAAAAGTCCTATTGGTGGGAGTGCTATTCAAGGATATGCAAAAATGTTCAAGCTGTCATTCTGGTTAATAAAAAGGTATCTATCTACAGCCTCCCTACCTCAACTTCTCTAAAATATTTGAAGGAAAGGACGGTAAACCTCACCTTTTTACATAGTTACATAGTTAGTCAGGTTGAAAAAAGACACAAGTCCATCCAGTTCAACCACAAAAAAATAAACAAACAAAATAAAAAAACACAATACAATCCCATACACCCAACTCCATACCCACAGTTGATCCAGAGGAAGGCAAAAAACCTTAACCCTCAAGACAAAAAATGTACTGCATCAATTCTCCCCCAATGATTCTTGTCACTGGGATCCCATTACTACAGTACCCTCAGCAGGAAAATGTAAGTAATACTAAAAGCAGGGCCGGTACTACCACTAGGCACACTAGGCTGCCGCCTAGGGCACACTAGTGGTAGTACAGTTTTTTTCCCTCAATAAAGATTTATTTTGTAAAATGAGAAGATACAATAAAGTAAACATTCTACATTTATATCAGGTACAAAGTATGTATAAACAGTGTTTATGAACAATGATATGAAAAATGCCGGTTAAATTGGTATAAAACGTACATTTCTATTAGATATAAGAGGAATACAGAAAAACTAAAATATTAAGTCAAATGTAGCTTTCCAAAGATAGCATCGTAGTGAGATGTGGGCTGGGTATTATTTACTGTAGTTATTTACCGTAGTTTGAAAGATATTGGAGTAATAGTGAAAATGGTGATAACGGTAAACCAGGAAGACAGGTATTATACCTTTTTGACAGAAATGCTTCAAGCGGCATTTTATGTGCAACTAAAGTTGTCATATTGGATTTAAACTGTTGTTTGACAAACTAGAATGTATTTTAAGCTGCCATTAGATTCTTGAAAGAATCTGAGATGGTAAATAAATTCCAAAGCCTCCAAGTTTTATGGAAATGCGATGCGTTTTCTCTCTTATCGGCGATTGTTTCTTCCAACTGGTAAATGTAATTAACTTTTAGAAGCCAGTCTTTTATAGATGGCGTGTCTTTTGTTTTCCATAGCTGTGGTATCAGTGCTTCTTTTTGTACTTTCTGTAGGAGAAATCGTTTAGATGGAGTAGACAGCAAGCTATATCCAATTTAAGTTGCGTGTTGGTAATGTGTGTGACACTCCACGTCCAGAACTTGGGGAGACCAATTTTTTATTTTAGCATGGGTGATGTACCAATGAGTACGTATTCTATATGAGACTTCTTGTATTCTGGTACTCAGAGAACATTTATGGGTGAAGACCGCAGCTTTTTCCAATTTTTCATCTGAAATTTAAATTGGAAGTTCATCCTCCCAGATTGTTTTGAATTTGTCAGGGGTTGGCTGAGAGATCCAATTATAAGACATTGATGTTACCTTACGTACAGGTTTTTGTTCAAAGCATAAATTTTTCAAATTGTCTGAGGTCTCTTGACAGTCTTTTCGTTTATTGTTCTGGATAAAATCATGTATTTACAGATATGACCAAAAGGTTAAAGTGTTATTGTCAAGTTCTTTTCCTAAGCATGAAAAGGTTTTTATATTACCGCTGTGGATTACCGCTTGCAAAGGGGAGTTTACTTTTTTAGGGTCAGAGTTTTATTATTTATTCTGGAAGAAAAATCGGGGTTATTATTGGAGTCATTGGGCTTGGCAAGGTAGTGAAGTATTTGTAATGTTTAATAGTGGTTTTTTTTTATTGATATTGGGTAATTTGAAGGGTTTGTCCAAGGTAGGAGTTGCGTTTTGTAAAGTGGACCAAGAGCATTTCAAGATCTACCCAGTCTTTGTTTTTATTATGGCAGTGCCAATCTATTATCCTTGTTAGGTGTGTAGCGTAATAGTATTTTTAAAGTCAGGCATACCCATTCCTCTTTTTTAATTTGGGAAGGTGAAGTAGATCTATTTGGATGCGTGGTCTTGTTTGCCCAAATAACGTTTTTCTGGGCCATTATTAATATTTTAAAGGTGGAAGGTATGTCTATTGGCAGGGCATGAAATAAGTACAGTAGTCTAGGCAAAAAACATAATTTTTACAATAGTGGCTCTGCCAAACCATGAGAAATGTTTAGGGTTCCAATTTTTTAGGTATTTTTTTCAGTAAAGGCTGGAAGTGGTTATGGAGATAGTCTATTTTTGGAATTAATTTCATGCCTAAATATTTAATTTTTTCCCCCATTTATAGGGGCAGTTTTTCGTTGTTAGTTGTCCTGTTTTTCTAGCGAGGGCAAGATTCAATGCTTTGTTTTTTTCTGGTTAATTTTTTTTTTTTAGAAGAATTTAAAGTGTTGGAAGCATTTGTTTAGATTGGGTATAGAAATGTGGGGTTGTGTTACATAGAAAAGTAAATCGTCGGTGTATGCTGCCGTTTTGTAGTCTCTGTTATTAATGTTAAGTCCATGAATTGTCATCTGAAAATGTATAGTCTTAATTAAGGCTTCTAGTGTCAAGATAAATAGTAAGGGAGAGAGGGGGCAGCCTTGTCTGGTTCCATTTCGTATTTTTATCGCTTCGGAGTAGGTGTCGTTAACCTTAATTTTCACACAGGGATCATTATAAAGCGAAGCTATCCACTTCATCAACTTGTTGCCGAAGCCAATGTGTTTGTAAGTATTGAACAGATAATCCCAAGCAACTCTGTCCATCATTTGCATCTCACATGCTCTCCCTCTCGGACACTGACCAGGTGTTGATTGATGAGCTACAAGTTTGGGAATCAGCAGTTTCAATGCTATGCCCCTCTGCAACATATACTCATCACACTGTAGCACAGGGGTGCTTAACCTTCCCAAGTGATTTGGTAAATGGTCATGAGCCACAATGAACTATGGGGTATTACCGCCCCCAAAAAAGGAACATTTAACGAGCCCTTACTGTCCTAAGCCCCCTAGAAGGCTGCTTTCACACTGATGTGCTGCAGTTTATCTGCACCGCGCCTGTGGTGTTCCTGCGGGTTAGCTGTGATTTGCCATAGACCTCTATTATATCTTACGGGTATGGTTCACTTTCTGAAAGTCTATGGCTCAGTGCTGCTAAGCCACAGGTGCACTGTGCTGCACCTACAGATCAGTGTGAAAGCAGCCTAATAACCCTTCTTTTATAAGCGCTAATATGTCCATTGCAAAAGTGCAGTGTATTTAATAATACACTGACCTTTTCCTCTCTTCCTGCTTCTGCTGACAATGCTCTCCAGGCTGCTAGAAAGGTCCCAGGCAAAGTACTACAGAAAAGTATGGCTTATGCGGCTCCTGCACCCTTCTTGACCACCTGCTTTCTCCTCTGTTGGCACCGGCTCCATGCACTCTGATGCGGTTGGAATGCGGGTTGGAAACCCCCTATGATCCCATTCTGAGCTTGAAGACCCACTATGCCAGAACATGGGCATGTGGTTCCCTGGTTTGAGGTCGAGGGCCACATCAGAGGGCTCCGAGGGCAGGGGTGCTGTAGCAGGAAGCTGCATTAAGTGGACTTCACTGGCAGAATCAACAAGTATTTTTGGGACCCTTACAGAGAGACTAAGAGAAAACTGTAAAATGCAGATGCACTTATAATTAACTGCTTCAAAACATTTTGTTTTTAATGAGTGGCCATAGTTCCACCTCAAACATTCAATACCCTACACAACATATAGGCACATCACATCCTGATTACCATTTACAAAAAAAGTAAAGTTTGGGTTCAAGGTTAACTCATACATTTGAACAAACAAAAACATTACACTAAAATAATACATTTTGTTACTTACGGGCATGGGCCAAACTCAAGGCCCAAAGTCGAAGATAAGAAGCTGTGTTGGAAACGCACCCCAAACAATATTCAATTGTATGAATGGCCTGGTGGACCACAACATCTCCAAAATTAAACTGCAGAAAAAGGAGAAAACCAGAAAAAAAAGTTACAATGTCTTACAATAAAGATGAGATTGTTTTGGACAAGAAGATATATGGCAGGATGTTCCATCACATGTTCACCAGGTGCAAAGAGGTGTTTGTGAAGAAATAAGAACCACAGAACCACAGTCCAGATGCAAGCACTCCACCATTTTTTGTGTCTTTCTGACAGCCCAAAGAACCATATTATCCCTGAGCAACAAACATACTCACCCTGATGAAAAGGTGTTTTAAAGATAATGTTCAGAGACCTAAAATGTTCATCACAACCTCCATTTGCCTTATTTATTTTAGAGAAAGAAAGTATCAGAAACGGTGGCTATGCTTCTCTTTTATTATGAGGCCAGATTTATACTTACAGACTGAACAGCAATCATAGCAACCTGACCTTCATCGTTATCTAACTCATCAGGTGTAACCACTACAGAGTCTTGTTGATAGTAGAATTGGCTGGATAGCTGGAAATGGAGGTGTGACATTATAAAGGGGTTGGAACACTGTGTCAACCAGAAGAATAAAAAATATTAATGGTCCTATTCAAAGGGGTGTGGTAACTCTTATGGGTATCCAATCAAATAGAAAACAAGAGAGATTCTGATTGGTCATATGTGTACTGCACTTATGATTGTGTACTGCAACCTTTGTGGAATAACACCATAGATGGTTGTATACCTATGATGTCTACTGTTTGCAGGGGTATTCATTAAAGTGGAACTTTTGTCAGAAAATTAAGTCCTGCTAGACCTCTTCAGAGTGGCCCCTTTTGCAGGTATAGCTATGTAAAGCATCAAAAATAAGTGCCTATAATTTTTAACTCTAGTATCTCACCCTAATCTGCACATGCTCAACTGCTCTCTATTTTTTGTCACTGTGCCGAAAATGTAAAGGACGATCTGCTGACAGCCTAAATATTTACTGTTCATGGGCTCTGGACAGCAAAATAGTTCCAGTTTCAGAGCATGCACGATACGAGAAACAGACATGCGTGCATATCTGTTTCTCACATTGCGCATGCTCTGAAACACGTTGTTTACTCCCTTTTCCGGTAAAGTCACACTCCAGCGCTGCGGTACACACTGCGTTCTATCAAAGAGATCTGCTCAGTAGCGACAGAGGAGGACCGGCGTTCAGTATCCATCTTCCGGCTGCCTGACATGTAGATCCTGGGCGCTTGTGTGATCCACCGGAATGCTTGATCAATACCAGATGAGCCCAATTCTTTACTCCTTATGTGCAGGGCCGGCGCTAGCGCAAGGCAACATGGGCACTTGCCTTACGGCGCCAGTGCCAGCCCTGGGGGGGGGGGGGGGCGCCAAAAAAAAGCTCCCTGCTCTGGAAAAATTAAAATCCGCCCTTCGCCGCCTCCCGCACTATAGCCACGGCACTTCCCTCAGGCTCCTGGTGGTCTGCCTCCCGGCCCCTCTATTTGGCGCCGCCCGGCGGGGAAATGTTTTTTTTTCTAGGCTCATTTGTGCGCGATTGGCGGGCGGCGGAGTGGGAGGCGCTGTGCCTCTGTGGTGATTGGCCGTATGGGAAATGATGCTGTGTTTACAGCACGGCGGGGCCAAATTTGGTTTTCTACATCTGAAGCATCCAGCAGCAGGGTAAGCAGGGGAGAGAGAGAGACAGTGAGCAGTGCTGAGTAGAGAGCTCTCAGCTGCTGAAGCCAACGTAAGTAAACCAGCAGGTGATTGCCCTCTGTTCAGCGCTGCTCACTGTCTCTCCATCTGCATGATTAATGTAGGAAGGGACAGAGCTGGGGGGGGTGTCTGTGTAAATCTAAAGGGGTCTAGGGGTGCAGAGTGTTGCTGTGTAATGTAAAAGTGGTCCAGAGGTGCGGTGCTGTGTAATGTAAAGGGGTCCAGATGTGCAGGGTGCTGTATAATGTAAAAGGGTTCCAGAGGTGCGGTGCTGTAAAATGCAAAAGGGGTCCAGAGATGCGGTGCTGTGTAATGCAAAAGGGTTCCAGAGGTGCGGTGCTGTGTAATGTAAAAGGGTTCCAGAGGTGCGGTGCTGTAAAATGCAAAAGGGGTCCAGAGGTACGGTGCTGTGTAATGTAAAAGGGGTCCAGAGGTGCAGTGCTGTGTAATGTAAAAGGGGTCCAGAGGTGCGGTGCTGTGTAATGAAAAAGGGTTCCAGAGGTGCGGTGCTCTGTAATGTAAAAGGGATCCAGAGGTGCGATGATGTAAAATGCAAAAGGGATCCAGAGGTGCGGTGCTGTATAATGCAAAAGGGGTCCAGAGGTGCGGTGCTGTGTAATGTAAAATTAGGTGAGGTTTCTGTGGAGGACAAGACAAGACAGAGAGGAGACTTGCAATTAGGGGAACCCCAAAGCCAGGCAGCGCAGCAGCAAACTAGGGCATTGCGCCGTCGGCAGTAAAGCACCGCCATTTTAGCGGCACTTTACTGACGTTTTTGCGGCACTATGCGTGCATGCAGGGGGGGGGGAGGCGGCAAAATGCACCTTCGCCTGAGTTGGCAAAAATCCTTGCACCGGCCCTGCTTATGCGAGTGCCCCCTTGTCTGTGTGATTACATTGTTTATTGAATACTGCACTTGGAGGAGCTTTTTCAGTTTTTTTTCTTGCTATGCAGTGGAATGGATGTTTCCAATTTACAAGCCAACCTCAATGCTCTGTCTAATTGGGCAACGAAGTGGCAAATGAGGTTTGATGTTGATAAATGTAATGTTATGCACTTGGGGGCTAAGAATATGCATGCGTCATACATACTAGGGGAGTACGACTGGGGGAATCCATGGTGGAGAAGGATCTGGGTGTTTTGGTAAATCATAAGCTTAATAATGGCATGCAATGCCAAGCTGTGGTTTCCAAAGCGAGCAAAGTCCTTTCTTGTATTAGGAGAGGTATGGACTCCAGGGAGTGAGATATCATTTTGCCCCTGTACAAATCATTAGTAAGACCTCATCTGGAATATGAAGTTCAGTTTTGGGCACCAGTTCTCAAAAAGGATATCGGGGAACTGGAGAAAGTGCAGAGAAGGGCAACCAAACTGATAAGAGGCATGGAGGAGCTCAGCTATGAGGAAAGATTAGAGGAACTGAATCTATTCACTCTTGAGAAGAGGACAATAAGGGGGGATATGATCAACATGTACAAATACATAAGTGATCCATATAGTGAACTTGGTGTTGGGTTATTCACGTTAAGGTCATCACAGAGGACAAGGGGGCACTCTTTATGTCTAGAGGAAAAAAAATATATCTCCAAATACTGAAAGGCTTCTTCACAGTAAGAACTGTGAAAATGTGGAATAGACTCCCTCCAGAGGTGGTTCTGGCCAACTCAGTAGATTGCATTAACCACTTGAGACCCGCGCTATTGACAAAAGACGTCAACAGCGCGGCTCTCAAGTGCCAAGTGGACGTCTTTAGACGTCCTTTTATGTGCATTACCCGCGCGCGCCTCTGGGGGGGGGGCGCAGCGGGTAAACACTGTCCCGGCGCATCGCTGAAGAGCCAATGCGTGTACCTTTGCGCAAACCAGACGCTTATTGCGATTTTTTTTTTTACAAAAATACGTTGAAAAATACGTATTGGCCTTAACTGAGAATTTTTTTTTTTTTAAATTGGGATATTTATTATAGCAACAAGTAAAAAAAATATATATATTTTTTTTAATGTCGCTCTTTTTTTGTTTATAGAGCAAAAAATAAAAACCGCAGAGGTGATCAAATACCACCAAAATAAAGCTCTATTTGTGGGGGGAAAAGGACGTCAATTTTGTTTAGGAGCCACGTCGCACGACCGCGCAAATGTTAGTTAAAGCGACGCAGTGCCGGAAGCTGAAATCAGGAAGGACATTTGTCCCTTGCTGTAGCAAATTGGATCATGCTTTGTTGTTTTTTTTTGCCTTCCTCTGTATCAACTGTCAGTGAAGGATTGTGTATATGGGATTGTATTTGTGTCTTTTTTTCAATGCAACTATGTATAGAGTTGGCTTAACTCTTAGAAGAGCATTATCCTAAGTGTTTGCTCTCCACTGTGCATATGTCATTCGGGTTGGAGACAGAATTTTATCAGGATATACATTATGGACTAATAATGGCCCCCTTTTACATTTCAATACTATGTGCTTGCTTTTTTCCTCTTTTTCAATTCTCCTCATATTTCACATCCCCCTCATATACCAGTATAAGATATTAAAGAACTCTGATCCAATTCAAAAATGTTAACATGTTCTGTAAAAAAACGAATATAAAAACAAAGTCACTCATAGCCTTCAAACTGGCAAATGGCTGTCATATATTTTAAGCATGGAGAGGATCCATCTGAAGACACAATCTCTTTACAGCATGTATAGCATAGAGACTTATTGTAGGAGGAGAATAGTGAAAATTCTGCATGAGTTTTGAAGCTTCTTATGTTTATGGGCGCTCGGCTTCGGCAGACGCACTGGACAGGGAAGTGTTTATTTTTTAAAAGTCAGCAGCTGCTGTATTTGTAGCTGCTGGCTTTTAAAAAAAAAAAAAATTGCAGGTGAACCCCCGCTTTAAACCTATATGACCTTATTTTGAAACCATCACCAGAGGTCGCTAGAGGAAGCTGCAAGACCCAAATGTACACTGGCAACTCTACTTCCAGACAGCACCTTCAACTCATTCTAGAGGGTTGGCGTAGATCAATTAGCTTAAAACTCCTAAGACGTAATATATCATTTTTACATAGAAAAGGGGATCATCAGCATCTAGTTATGAATTTTAGCAAAAGTAAGATTAGCAGGTTATTGTAGCACTGTCATGCCATACACAGCCTAACTGTCACTAGCAATGTTTAAAGGGTTTCTGCAATCATACTGTCCATGTTCACTTAAGTCCGCCATAGACGGTCCGAATCTCGGCTGGTTCAACAGGGACTGGCCAATATTTGAACCATGTCTGGGCAGGCCGATTCTACCCAAGACGATCGATCAATCACTCAAATTGGGTACAACCAGCCTGTCTGATTTTTCATGCGATTATTGCCAGCGGCTATAGCCACTGGCAATAATCAGTGTGTGTTCTCCCCCCTCCCCCCATGTGAAGACAGAACAATAGCTCTGCAGGAAACATTCCCCTGTCAACACTGACTGTGGTTGCAGGAAAGAAAATCCCACCATCTATGGCCAACTTTAGCGGTCAGATGTAAAAAAGTTTGTCAGTTTGGATTTTTTTTATACTTTCAAATTGTTTACTTTTTAATCACAAAACACCCTTAAGAAGCTATTTCAGGACTCTACCTATTCCCAACAGTCATAGCGTTATATTGTATTAAAGACAGAAAAGGAAAGGAATTAAAGATAAACAATAATCTGTGCATGTGATTTTCATCTAATGCTACCTCTAATGCGGGGATATGCAATTAGCGGACCTCCAGCTGTTGCAAAACTACAATTCTCATGAGGCATAGCAAGACTCTGACAGCCACAAGCATGACACCAGAGTCAGAGGCATGATGGGACTTGTAGTTTTGAAACAGCTGGAGGTCCGCTAATTGCATATCCCTGCTCTAATGTAATCACTGTACAGATACATTTCTAGACGTATACAGACATATAAAGCTTTGTTCATCTGCCTATGCATATAACAATGTATGACATTTAGCAATGATCCGCAGCACGCATACTGCACCACAGAAGAAGTGAAAAGCTATGTAATCACACAGAAAACCACTCACAATTAAGCATATTCTATGACACTAAATATACACAAATCACATAAATATGTATATGAACTGATATACATATATAATTTTGCAATTTATATATTATATCTTTAAACTGATACAGCCATATTAAAATTGCAGCTCCCCTGTATTCGTTTTCTCAATATGTATAGTGATTTATTTGTTCTTTTTCTCTAATGGCACATTATCACTTTTAAACAACTATCCCCTGCAAATTATGTATATTGGGATGTTTCTGTAATTTGATTGTACACATAAAATCTCAAATATGCTTTTCAGGCCAATAAAAGGGAACTGCCTGTTTATTCACAAAAGGGAGCTAAGGGAGCGAAGTTGGGAGATAACAACAAATCTCTTTATAGATGAGGAAAAAAAAAAAAAACTCAAATGAATCCAATTCAGAGAGAAGCTGCAATTTTAGGTCAGAAATTGCTAAGCATCAGGATGGATTAATGAATGAAATGAAAGATTGCAGAAATGTCATGGATTATTCTGGGAACCATCACAAAGCCCACCAAGCGAACTGAAGAAACAATGGTTAAATTGTATAATGGTTAAATTAAAACAATGATGAATAAGCCATATCTCCATGTCTTCTTGTCTGATTGAGGGCATGCACAACGGACTTTGGTTCTTACCACTTCCTCCACGGCAGGCTTGGAATAATATAAATCCAGATTTAATACAGGTTTAAAAAGAGAAAGAAATACAGGTTAGCCATAAATATCACTTTAAAACTTCAGTCCCTCTATGAAGGTTCTTACTTTTTTTAAGGAGGAAATACAACAAATCTACTCTGAATGTTATCTTACCATATTTAGGGGAATTTTTTTTTACATATTTTAACTTGCTTAACTCTTGTCTTCAATGGAAAACAACCAGTGTTTGAAATGGTATCTTACATTGATTTGCAAAGCATGTGTCACTTAATAAGAATAGCGAATCTATAATTGTCAAGGGACAAGAACCATTACTGAAATTACACACCAAAACATGACCAAATGATCATCGCTTCTGATGTGTGCATAAGTAAATGTAAAAGGATACTATTATGAATATACATCTGTAATAAATTAATTTTATATTTATATAAAAAAAAGAAAACACTTTCTAATTTCATGTACATCAAATTGAGGCAGAACTAAAGCCAAAACTTTTTTTTCCCATTTTGCATAGATTAAGGGAGGGTTATAACCCCTGTCAGTTTTTTCCCCCTTAATTTCCTGTCCCAACAGAAAGTAAAAGAAAATCTCTCTCGTGCCTCGTACACACGATCGGTTTTCGTGACAGGAAAAGTGCGATGTGAGGTTTTTGTCAGGAAAACCGATCATGTTTATGCTCCATCACACTTTTTCTGTCAGTTTTCCTGCCAAGAAAAGATTGAGAGCAGGATCTCAATTTTTGGGACAGGAAAAATTCCTATCGCGAATCGCGTTCGTTTATATATAATTACAACGCGCAAAAAAATGTCCATGCTCAGAATCAAGCAGAAGAGCCGAACTGCCTATTGAACTTCATTGATCTC